>NW_004444027.1:6557215-6569383 GCF_000243295.1 Trichechus manatus latirostris
GGGCTGGGTGCGGGCTGGGTGCGGGCTGGGTGCGGGCTGGGGACGAAGTGTCGGGGTGCCCAGGCCGCCCTCTCGCCCCGACGCGACTCCAGGGGCGGGGCCGGGACGGACCCCACACGGCGACTGACGGGTAAGGCGCGCCAGGCACCTGCCGCCTCAGCCGCGGCTGGTCGGGGAGGGCTCTGCTCTCACCTCTTCGATTCATGGGCCGGATCCGGACCGCCACTTTCACTTTGGAGTCTCCCATCCTCGCCGCCCCTCGGGTTCGGCCTGCCGCGGCCACTGGCAACTCTTCTGGGCTGACCCCGCGGGAGGGGGCCAGGAGGGCGGGGCTTATCCGGGGGCGGGGCCTGTATTCGGTGGGCGGGGCAGGTCGCAGAGCTCCGGGCTCTCCCCTGCTGCATGACGGGACTTGTAGTCCTGAGGGTCGTCGTGGGCAGAGCTGGGCGAATAAGGTCCGGCGAGAAAAGGCGGAGCGCGCTTCGCTCTCTGGAACTTGTAGTCAACAGTTGAGGCTGTTGTAAATGCCACACCTTTCTCACCCTCCCGCTTAGTGTTGAGATATAAACTATCACTGAGACAATACCACACCTGAAAACAGTTGAATAGATGACATCAGAGACGCTGTTACCTCTTCATACTCATTTCCGGACAATCTTAGTCTTTGATCCCTGGCACAAAGTGTTTGCTCTACTTGAATTGCCCTCCCAGCCTCGTTTGCTAAACTCATCCTTCAAGGCAAGTCAAAAGTCACCTCTTCTGGAAGAATTAATAAATTCACAGGTTAACCTTACGGCTCGCCACTTTGAGTCGTAGACCTAGGGCTACGGAACTGACTTGAGTTCAAATCCCACCTCAGTTATGTGCCAGCGGGCAAGTTATGTGGCTGCTCTGTGCATGTCTTTTCATACGTAAAATAGAGACAATAATAAACTAAACCTGCTGCCCTCGATTCGATTTAGTGAGCCTATAGGACAGAGTAGAACTACCCCATATGGTTTCCACAGCTGAAATCTTTGTGCCACCAGAGCTTCTAGAGATAGTAACAGTGCCTATTTTATAGGATTGTTGTGATGCTGGAATGAGTTAATGCATGTAAAACTACCTGGCACATGGAAAGTTCTTAATAAATGTTAGTCGTTATTATTACTTTTGTTCTGTTATACCGTTTGTGCTACAACTGTTTACGTGTCTCTCCGTTCATGTAGTTTTTAAACGGTATCTTATTTATCTGTGTATCCTCTAACAGTTCCATTCCTAGCATGTAATAGAGATCCAATGAGCATTTATTACATGAGTGAATTAATGAATGAATAAATACATGAAGCCACACTGAAATTAACTCTTTATTAAGCCCTGGGACACTGCTAACTGGTGCCCTCTGGGCCATGTCTATCCTGCAAACATGTTCTCTTTGGCCTGTCAATAATGGCCAACACATAAAACTCAGGAGATTTGTACATGCCATATTGGAACTACGTTACAGATTGGTAGTAGTGGATGGGAACAGAGTAACAGTGGCCACTTTAAAAGAGGCAAGTTTCTCCATTTCACCATAGCCCCCATCCAGCCTGATTTACCACTTAACTAACCCCTTGGACCCTACGGGTATGTAACCCCTGCTTAGACATGTGTAAATGATAATACAGAACTCAGAACCATTTTACAGATGAGTAAGTATGAGTCGGAATAGAGTCAACAGCAAACTACAACAAATACAGATTTGCCTTTTGTCATGGATTGAATTGTGTCCTCCAAAAATATCTGTAAACTTGGCTACATCATGATTTCCAGTATTGTATAATTGTCTAACATTTTATCATCTGATGTGATTTTCCTATGTGTTGTAAATCCTATCACTATGATGTTAAAGAGATGGATTAGCAGCAGTTATGTTGATAAGATCTACAAGATTAGATTGTGTCTTAAGCCAATCTCTTTTGAGATATAAAAGAGAGAAGGGTAGGGGGGTGCCTCATACCACCAAGAAAGCAGTGCCAGGAGCAGACCGTGTTCTTTGGTCCTGGGGTTCCTGTGCAGAGAAGCTCCTAGTCCGGGGGAAGATTGATGACAAGGATCTTCCTCGAGAGCCAACAGAGAAAGCCTTCCCCTGGAGCTGATGCCCTGAATTTGGACTTCTAGCCTACTAGACTGTGAGAGAATAAACTTCTGTTTGTTAAAGCCATCTACTTGTGGTATTTCTGTTATAGCAGCACTAGATGACCAAGATGCCCTTTTACCCACTGTGCTGTTGTTGAAAGAGCTTCAATACAAGTTGAGTTGTCAAAAAGGTCAAAAAGAGAAAATGCTGCCCCAGAAGGCCCTCTGTAAAAAAAGAAGGGTGGGGGGCTTTTTCTTTGGGACACTTCCTCTGAGGTTCAAGGGGACCATCTCAGCAGGAGAAGTAGGGTTTAATGTAGTAGGGCCAGGCTTTTTTATTTTTACAGCATAATAAAATAAACAAAAAAAGGAAAAGCAATTTAGAGTTGGCAACTTTTTAATTCTACCATGTAAATTCTTTAAAAATAATGCACAAAACAATTGCTATCTACCATCACTAGCATTCCTTTAAAAAAAGAAAAGTCATAAGGACATGTATTTATATTGAAATAATTTGACTTGATGAAAAAGTCACTACTGTCTTCCTTTTTGTTTTGTTTTTGTTTTTTGGTCCTTTTTGCTCCTATTCAGTGTTGAAGAACCTTGGGTAGGCTGAGGAAAACAATTTTGCCCTATCTTTGTATGATCATCACTTAATAATAATGATATATTGAGAACTTACTATCTACCAGACAGTGTCCTAAGCATTTACATGTGTTAACTCATTCAATCCTCACAGCAACTCTGTGAAGCAGTTATTATTATTATCCCTGTATAGCAGATGGAGAAACTGAACACCTAAGCAATTTACTCCAGGTACAATTGTGCTACTGTGATGTGACCTCCCCAGTAGACAATCTTTCATGATGGAAGGAGTGTGTGAGCAGATTGTTCAGTCCATAGAAATTAGCAAGATCTCTGGTGGCACAGTGGTTAAGCACTCGGCTGCTAACCTTAAGGTCAGTTAGCAGCCACTCCACGGGAGAAAGATGTGGCAGTCAGCTTCCGTAAAAGATTGTTGTTGTTAGGTGCCGTTGAGTCCATTCTGTCTCATAGTGACACTGTGCAACAGAACAAAACATTGCCCAGTCCTGCGCTATCCTCACAATCATTACGCTTGAGCCCATTGTTGTAGCCACTGTGTCAATCCATCTCGTTGAGGGTGTTTCTCTTCTTTCGTTGACCCTCTACTTTACCAAGCATAATGTCCTTCTTCAGGGACTGATCCCTCCTGATAACATGTCTAAAGTATGTGAGATGAAGTCTCACCATCCTCACTTCTAAGGAGCATTCTGGCTGTACTTCTTCCAAGACAGATTTGTTGCTTCTTCGGGCAGTCCATGGTATATTCAATATTCTTTGCCAACACCATAATTCAAATTCATCAATTCTTCTTCAACTTCCTTATTCATTGTCCAGCTTTGGCATGCATATGAGGCGATTGAAAATACTATGGCTTGGGTCAGGGTCACTTTAGTTCTCAAGGTGACATCTTTGCTTGTTAACACTTTAAAGAGGTCTTTTGCAGCAGATTTGCCCAGTGCAATGCATTGTTTGATTTCTTGACTGCTGCTTCCATGGACGTTGATTGTGGATCCAAGTAAAATGAAATCATTGACAACTTCAATCTTTTCTCCGTTTATCATGATGTTGCTTATTGGTCCAGTTGTGAGGATTTTTGTTTTCTTTATGTTGAGTTGTAGTCCACACTAAAGGCTGTAGTCTGTGATCTTGATCAGTAAATACTTCAAGTTCTCTTCACTTTCAGCAAACCAGGTTGTGTCATCTGCATATCGCCGGTTGTTAATGAGTCTTTCCTCCCTAAAGATTACAGCCTTGGAAACCCTATGGGGCAGTTCTACTGTCCTATAGGATCACTGTGAGTTGAAATCAACTCGATGGTGACAGGTTTGGTTTGGTTTTTGAAATTTTCACCATTCTATTTTCCAAAATAATTTCTAAACCTATAAGAATTTTTCTAAAACTGTAAACAATGGAAATTGTGTACTAAATTCTATTTTTTGTCTTTAAAAAGGAGGAAATGTGCTAATCACTTTATCAAGGCAAACTATTCTTCAGCCCAAAGCAGATATACCTGCTTGTTTCGGACTTCTTGTTAGCCTTACCTTTGCCAGAGCTCTTAGTTTTCTCAATTATAATTGTCTCTTCGTCTGTCTCCGCAGCTATCTGTGAGCTCTTTGAGCACAGGGAGAGTGTCTTTTTAAAATAATTTTATCTCCAATACCTAGCACAGTGTCTATTACTTAGTGGCACTTAATACATTTAGGTGAATGAAGATATTAACAACTCAGTGTGGTGATTAACCTCAGATAGATTACATGACATGCCTCAAGTCACATCGTGGCAAGGTTGAAATTCAAGCACAAACCTGTTTGATTCCAAAAATCTATGCTCTTTCCAAAAAAAAAGCCATCCCTCTGTGTCCTCCAACATATTTTTCATGTTAGCATTGTCTGTCCTACAGCCATCGTCATTTTATAGCTATTATTTATCAGGTGCTTATTATATGTCAAGAGCTCTGGTGGCGCAGTGGTTAAGCACTCGGCTGCTAACTGAAAGGTCGGCAGTTCAGACCCACCAGCCACTGCACGAGAGAAAGATATGGCAGTCTGCTTCCGTAAAGATTACAACCTTGGAAACCCTATGGGGCAGTTCTACTCTGTCCTATAGGGTCACTATGAGTCAGAATTGATTCGAGGGCAGTTGGTTTTGTTTGTGTTATATGTCAGGCATTGTGCTAAGTACTTCACATATATGATCACACTTAATTCATAACATCCTCGTGAGATTAGTGCTATTACTATAGCCTTTCACACATAAGGAGACTGAGACCTAATGAGGTGAGTTAACTTGTACCTGCGAACTTTCATCCTATCTCCTCAGCAATGTTATTTTGCTGGTCAGTCCCTTTCTAACCAATTCAACCTTTCTTTCCCTATTAGCCCCTTCCCTTCAGCTGAGATTCTCCCATGGATAAACAAGGACAAAAAATAAAACTTAAAACGCACACACACACACACACACACACAAAGACAACCTTCTCTCAACCCTTCCATAGTGCACTTGTAGTTACCGGTCTTTCTGCTTCCTCCACAGCCAAGCTCCCCCATATAATAGTCTGCACTCACTGTCTTCCCTTCCTCACCTGTCATTAGTCGGTTGACTATTAATTCAATCACACTTTCACCCACCCTCATTCCTCCAATAAAACTGTCCTGGCAAAGTATACCATGTACCTTCTGATTGTAAATCCAGTAGAGTGCCTTTTGATCCTCATTTTTCTGAACTTCTGACAATCCCCCTCTTGAAGCTTTTTATTTCGTTGGCTTCTATGATATCACCTTGTTCACCTTCTATTAGTCTGTTGTTTTAGTCAACAAATTGAGCCCCTATCATGTGCTTGGGACAATGTTAGTGCCTGGGATACAAAGATAAAGATATGGTCATTGTCTTAAGGACTAAGAAGTTTGGTCAAATTTCTGGAAAGTTTGTAACTTCTTCAGCTTGTTGTTTGGCTACTTCTTTGTTTCTCAGTACTGGGAGGGAATCCCCTTTAAAGAGAGTGTCCTTCTAAAAGGAGGAGGTCCAGTGTACTTGGCCTGGGAGATATGCCACCCAATTTCAGAGCTTAGGGGAAAAGAAAAGCCAAGAGATGGTGTAGATGGCTAAGAGAGTAAATAGGCATCAAAGAAAGAAGATGGGAGACAAAGACACTAGTCTGAATCAGAGAGTGGCCTCAAGGGCATAACTTGCAAAAAAACTCATGTGAGTTCCTTAACATCAAAAGCCACTTTTCTTGCTTCTGTTTGTTCTATCCTCATTGCCACCACCTAATTCTAAATCTTCAACAACTCTTGCTTTCCAAGCCTTGCATGAACCCTCCCCAGAAGATACTACTGAGGAGAAAGTATCTGTCTTTTCTGCACGAGTTTCATATTGTGGTTATTGGATTGTGTGTCTTCTGAAAGGGTAAAGCCATACTCATGTGGGTATGAGGTCAAGTATTACCTGAAGGGAAAAGTTATTCAGTGGGAAGAAGGTAAGTCTTCAACAAAAACCAAACTCTGTTGCCTTCAAGTTGATTACAACTCATAGCAACCCTATAAGACAAAGTAGAACTGCCCCATAGGGTTTCTGAGGAGTGGCTGGTGTATTCAAACTGTGACCTTTAGGTTAAAACAAACAAACAAACAAACAAACCCCGTTGCCTTCAAGTGGATTCCAACTCATAGCGACCCTATAGGACAGAGTAGAACTGCCCCATAGGGTTTCCAAGGAGCAGCTGGTAGATTTGAACTGTTGACCTTTTGGTTAGCAGCCAAGCTGTTAACCACTGCACCACCAGGGCTCCCAGGTAAGGCTTAGGAGGTCAAATTGAATTGGCCTGAATTTCAAGAGATTTAGATGTTTAGAAAGGTCCTCTTGGGTGTTGGAGGTTAAAGATGTCCTTGAAATATGGTAGGTACAATGCTCTCTCCCTGGAATCTCACTTGAATGAGGCAAGGTTTACAAGCCCCAGAGAGTAAGGTGTACCTTGGGAATTAGATTATTTCTGTATTGATTTTCTTTTTGTTCTCATTTGTTTAGTAAACTTTTCTTAAAATTATGTTTTGTTTGACCTATGCTAAGGAGAACCAAGGGAAGGGGCTTTTGTCTACATGTGATACAGAGCTTTAAAAGGGAGGAAGTCTACCTCTAAGGTCACTGTGGTGAAGGCAGTGGGAACTGGGGAGAGACCACAAAAAGAATCAAATGAGAAGTATAGATTTGAGGTCACTGGGTACCGTTTCAGGAGAGTCCTCTCTTAACACCAATCTTAGAGCTCTGGGGTTTTAATTTGTTATGGAAGGTGGCATTTCCTTATATTAACCCTCATCCTTTCCTCTTCTCTTCCCTGTATGTATAGTGTCTATTATACCACACTCTATGGTTACCCTTGCTCAAGTTACTATCCTGCTGTAGGATGTCCTCCCTTTGTCAATTAAAATCTATCCATTCAAGTCCCATTTTCTCCATAAAGGCATTTCTTCACTCATCTTACCAAAAACAAAACAAAACCCATTGTTTTCGAGTTGAGTTCTATTCTGTAGTATAGGGTCGCTATGAGTCAGAAGTGACTCGATGGCAACGGGTTTGGTTTTTTTTGTTTGTTTGTTTGGACAGTACAGTAAGGTAAAAGATCTTAAGACCATCACTTTGCCCTCTTTACTGAGGAACATTAATTCCTTTGTCATCTCTGAAGATCTAGAACTCTATTGCAGTCAGAAATTTAAAAAAAAAAAAACCCCAAGACACATAGATATCACACTGAATTCCCCCAAATATTCACTATCTGGCCCAACATAAACTTATTTCCTCCTTTGTTCAAAAATATCTCTAAAGAAAAACATCAGTAATGAATCTCTGATAGGCCTAGTTCATCTCCATAAATCATTCAGGGACAGAAGTCAGGACAGAATATTCTTTTGGTATTATTCAAGGCAGATTGTACAGTTCAGGCCCCATTAGTGAGCACAAAAGGACACCTATAAAAAATATTCATAGGCTGTGGTACATTGCTTGGGGATGTACACTGCCGGCAGGATCACATTAGTGGGAATAACCCACAGTTGCAGTCCACTGCCTTAAGCTCAGAGGTTTCTTTAGCTTATCACCAAATCTGATTTAGGGCTTAAAGGGATTTTTTGAAGCCACAGGAGAAAGAGTGGGGTAAGCTGGAGGTAAACTATTTTGCTCAGGACTCCTAGCCTAAGGAGAAGCATCTGACATTTTTCTCCCCTACAAGGAGGGCTTTCTTGAGAAAGAGCAAAAATCTTTGAGAAATATCGGATTAAATTGAAAGAAAAGAAACTTGGCACAAAGATGCCTAGGGAGGTATCTCTACAGAGAAAGACACTTTTCTTCCTTTTTTAATTACTTATATTTTATATTAAATGTACTTCAATCTAGCTAATATTTTATTTCATATGTAATCAATACAAGGTACTTAATCAGGAATCAAAAAGTGAGTATGACATACTCTATATTTTCTGAAAGTTAAAATTTGTTTAAAGCTAATTATGCTGCTAAAATGGAAGAAAATGTACATAGAATTCCTACTTTGATACTGGGTAGGTAATCCTGTTTTTCCAGGGAAGTTGTCACACACTGCAGCTGCAGATGGGTGGAGGTGGAGGCCTGAGCCTAGGAGGGTAGAAAGAAGGAACATTCTGAGTCATCTCAGATTCAGATCTAGAAGGTGTCATTTAGGCAGGAAGTGTGAGGGTAGGGCTGCCAAAATCCTGATACTGAAGGGAAGAGAAGGGCTAGAAAATGGCACAGGCTAGGATGGATGCCATGTGTAGTTATAATCTTCAAAACACTGGGCATGAGGTCGTTAAAGAGAAACTCGAGACAGCTGTAACCAGGAGGTTCTTTAACAACAACGCACAAGAAATATCCCAGGGTTCATTTTTCTATGCCACCAAGGGAGATTTTTTTCAGCTGGAACCCAATCTGGAAGCTATTCTACCCACGAGAAAACTCGGAGCTGTAAAACCCTACCAATTCCACATTGTGACTCAGAGGCAGCTGAACAGGACCAGGAACAGAGTGGGGACAGCTGCAGCCTGTCTCACACTTTTGCGTAATCTATGAGAGGAGGGCAAAACCTCCTTATACATATAGGACAATTTAGCAATCATTCACCAATATAAATTACAAATTAAAGGCTTACATTAAAGAACTAAAAAAGAAAAAAAAAAGTGAACATTAGCTGATCTCTTGCAAAGAAAGAAGTCATCAGTAATAGTAACAGTACTGAGAAATGTGCTAAAGTAAAGCCAGGACTCAAACTTGGGTCTGTGGAACTTTAGAGGCTTAGTCTTAACCTTGCACAACACTGCCTCTTTAAAGATAAATAAAAAGAGGTAGTTCAGAAAACCAAGTTTTCCGAAGTGTGTCAAAAAAAAAAAAAACCTTAAATGGAGACAGCAAGCAACAGATTGGGAAGACTTTGCAATATATGATAGACATGGGTTATAGTCCTAAGGAAGTATTACAAATCAAAAAGAAAAAGAGGAAGACAAAGGTTTTAAATAGGCCATTTACAAAGGACCAAATGTAAAGGCTAATGAGCGTGTGAAAAATTTTCAGTCTCCCTAATAATCGAAGAAATACACATTTAACCGAGACATATCTTCTTTTTATCTAACAAATTGGCACACATTTAACAAAAAGTTAATGCCTGGTGACCAGCTTTTTTTTTTTTTTTTCTTTCAACAAATATTTATTGGGGATACGCTCTATGTCTGACAAATTTTTTTCTTTTTTTTTTTTATTGTACTTTAGATGAAGGTTCACAGAACAAATAGTTTCTCATTAAACAGTACACATATTGTTTTATCACAGCGGTTAACAACCTCACAACATGTCAACACTGTCCCTTCTCAACACTGGGTTCCCTATTACCAGCTTTCCTGTCCCCTCCTGCCTTCTACTCCTTGTCCCTGGACTGTTGAGTCCCATTAGTCTCATCTAATCTTTGGCTGAAGAGTGAACCTTGGGAATGATTTCATTACTGAGCCAAAAGGGTGTCCGGGGGCCATACTCTTGGGATTTCTCCAGTCTCTGTCAGGCCAGTAATTCTGGTCTTTTTTTGTGAGTTAGAATTTCGTTCTACATTTTTCTCCAGCTCTGTCCAGCACCCTCTCTTGTGATCCCAGTCAGAGCAGTCACTGGTGGTAGCCGGAGACCATCTAGTTGTACTAGACTCAGTCTGGTGGAGGCCATGGTAGTTGTGCTCCTTTAGTCCGTGGGACTAATCTTTCCCTTGTATCTTGTTTTCTTCGTTCTCCCTTGCTGCCAAAGGGGTGAGACCAGTAGAGTATCTTAGATGGCTGCTCACAGGCTTTTAAGACCCCAGACACTGCTCACCAAGGTAGAATTGAGAGCCTTGTCTTTATAAACTGTTATGCCAATTGAGCTAGATGTTCCTCGAGACCATGGTCCCCACAGCCCTCCGCCCAGCAATTCAGTCCCTCCGGGAGTTTGGATGTGTCTGTGGAGTTTCCATAACCTTTCCTTGTACAAGGTATGCTGGCTTCCCCAGTGTTGTATACTGTCTTACCCTTCACCAAAGTTGCCACTTATCTATTGTCTATTTAGTATTCCCCCCACCTCCCATCCCACATAACCAACAAAGATTGTTTCTCTGTGGGTAAACTTTCTCATGAGTTTTTCCAGTAGATGTCTCATACAATATTTATCCTTTTGTGATTGACTTATTTCACTCAGCATAACGTCCTCCAGTTTCATCCATGTTATGAGATGCTTCACAGATTAATCATTGTTCTTTATTGTTACATAATACTCCATTGTGTGTATGTACCATAGTTTGTTTATCCATTCATCTGTTGATGGGCATCTACGTTGTTTCCATCTTTTTGCTATTGTGAGCAATGCTGCAATGAACATGGGTGTGCCTGTGTCTATTCGTGTGACGGCTCTTATTTCTCTGGGATATATTCCTAGCAGTGGGATTGCTGGGTCGTATGATATTTCTATTTCTAAGTTTCTAAGGAAGTGCCATATCATGTTCCAGAATGGTTGTATCATTTTGCATTCCTACCAGCAGTGCATAAGAGTTTCGATCTCCCCGCAGCCTCTCCAATATTTGTTATTTCCAGTTTTTTTGATTCGTGCCAGTAATGCCGGAGTGAGATGGTGTCTCATTGTGGTTTTAATGTGCATTTCTCTAATGGCTAGTGATCTCGAGCATTTCCTCATGTGCCTGTTGGCTGCTTGAATGTCTTCTTTGGTGAAGTGTCTCTTCATTTCCTTTGCCCGTTTTTAAATTGGATTACTTGCCTTTTTGTTGTAGAGGTGTTGGATTTTCTTGTGGATTTTAGAGATTAGACCTTTGTCTGACTTGTACTGTCCAAAAATTTTTTCCCAGTCTGTAGGTTCTCTTTCTACTCTTTTGGTGAAGCCTTCTGATGAGCATAAGTGTTTGATTTTTTAGAAGATCCCAGTTACCTAGCTTATCTTCTGGAGTTTGTATGTTGTTGGTTATGGTTTGTATCCTGTTAATGCCATGTATTAGGGCCACTGGCCTTGATCCCATTTTTTCTTCTATAAACTTTATAGATTTTGGCTTTATATTTAGGTCTTTGATCCATTTTAAATTAGTTTCGGTGTATGGTGTGAGGTACGCTTCCTGTTTCATTTTTCTGCAGATAAACATCCAGTTTTGCCAGCACCATTTGTTAAAAAGACTGTCTTTTCCCCATTTGATGGACTTCGGGCCCTTGTCGAAGATCAGGTGACTGTAGGAAGATAGATTTACATCTGGATTCTCAATTCTGTTCCATTGGTCAATGTATCTGTCCTTGTACCAGTACCAGCCTATTTTGACTACTATAGCTGTATAGTAGGTTCTGAGATCGGGTAGTGTGTCTTCTTCTTCAATAGTGCTTTACTTATTCGGGGCTTCTTCTCTTTCCATATAAAGCTAATGATTAGTTTTTCCATCTCTTTAAAGAATGTTGGTGGCATTTGGATCGGGATTGCATTGTATTTGTAAATCGCTTTGGGTAGAATTGTCATTTTCACAATGTTGAGTCTACCTATCCATGAGCATGGTGTGTTTTTCCATTTATGTAGATCCCTTTGGGTTTCTTGCAGTAGTGTTCTGTAGTTTTCTTTGTATAGGTCTTTTGCATCCCTGATTAGATTTATTCGTAAGTATTTTATTGTTTTATGGGCTATTACAATGGTATCGTTTTCCTGAGTTCCTTTTCATCATTCTCTTTATTGGTGTATAGGAATCCAACTGATATTTGTATGTTTATCTTGTATCCTGCTACTCTGCTCAATCTTTCTATTATTTCCAGTAGTTTTCTCATGGAGTCTTTCGGGTTTTCTATGTATAGTATCATATCGTCTGCAAACAAGGACAGTTTAACTTCTTCATTACCAGTTTGGATGCCTTTTATTTCTTTTTCTTGCCTTATTGCTTGAGCTAGGACTTTCAGCACAATGTTAAATAGGAGTGGTGATAAAGGGCAT
>NW_004444027.1:6570330-6586211 GCF_000243295.1 Trichechus manatus latirostris
TCCATTTCTGAAATCTTGTTTATCATTTGGATTTCTAATTGTTGTTCTTGTATGATTTCTAGTTGTGAATTTAGTTTGGCATTTTGTTCCTGCATTATTTTCCTGAATTCTTCCATTTTTTTTTGTTTGTATTCTCCATCAATTTGTCTGCCTTTTCCATATATTTGTCTTTTTTTTTTTCTTCATTTTTGTCTGTTTTTTGCTTCAACTCTTGAATAGCTCTGAATATTAGAGATTTGAATTCCCTATCAGGTAGTTCTAGTGCCTTTTATTCCACTGCAAAGTCATCTGGTACTTTATTTTTGATGCCTACTGGAACCATCCTGTCATATTTTTGTAAATGTGTTGATAGTGTCTGCTGTCTTCAGGGCATTCAGTAGTTATTTTCTTCATTTATTGTTTGTAGATTTGTTTGTTTCATCCTGCTTTTTTGTTTTCTTTGGTTATGTCTGAGCAGGCAGGCTGTGTGTACTTTGTTGTTTGCTCGTCTGTGGGCACGATATTTTTCACCTCCTTCTCCAATTGGCAGGGTCAGTCGCTCAGATATGGTACAGCAGTGCAGGTCTAGCTGACGTGCAGTTGCTAGGATGGGTTGTTTGTGGCAAGTACTAGGGTCAACATGGTGGGCCGGTAATCAGTGCAGGGCAGGTTCCAGTAGGCCGTGCCTGTGCTGCTTGGGGGTGTGATGTTCAGTGCATGGTGCAGGTAGGCAAGATGGAGGGGGGAGACTGTGATTTGTGGAGCTATGATGGGTATGGGAAAAAGGAGAGAGATGAGAGAGGAATGGGAGCCAAAAATACAAACAAACCAAGAAGAGCGCTAAGGGAGATTGATGTTGGAGTGGAGAGATGAGTGACTGAGAAATGGAGAAAAACAAAAAGGAGAAGAAGAAAAAAAATAAAACAAAAAATGAATAAATAAAAATTAAAAAGAAAAGCAAAGCCCCCAGGGATCCTACTGGTGCGGCTGTGAGGTCGAGGGAAGTTGCTCCCAGGCCATGAAGTACAGCTTGGCAAAAGGGGTAGAGGTGTCACTCAGTACCAGGTATTCAGGAGACAGAAAGAGAAGGTAAGTATAGAGAGACAAGAAACTGAGTAATGAAAGACAAAAGGGGAAAAAGATAGAAAAGAAATCAAAACAAACAAATTAAAAAAATAAGAACAAGAAAACCCCAATAAAAACAGGAAAAAAAACAAGAAAAAAATTGCCCTCAGGGATCCCTCTGGCATCTGCTCAAACTGCAGGGTTAGGTCTCAAGCTGCGCAGTACTGCATGGCTAGAATGGGCTCCCAATTCGATAAAAGAAAAGAAAACAAACGAAGGAACAATTCAAAACAAACAAACAAAAAAAGCCCCAGGATCCCACCAGCACAGCAGCACAGGCCGGGAAGCAGTCCCACACTCGAGGGGCGCTTCACAGACTCTCAGGAAGAAGCAAAGATGGCACACGCAGCCAGATATTTGAGAGAAACCAGAAGGAGGGGGTGAGAGGTATGGAAGAAATCAAAAGAAGTGGAAAAAAGCAACACCAGCAGCCAACAAATGGCACTCAGGAAGCCGGCAAGTAGGGATGGGCGGAATCCAAGCAACACTGGGGTGAAGCTTGTGCTTCCCGGCTAAGAGACTGACTGCAGGAAGCAGAGGAGGCTGAGCAGTGTGAAGAAGGATGGGGAGTGGGAAAGAGTATATTGCTGGTTACCAATTGTTCTGTCTCCTGCTGGAAGCTCCGTGAAGCTGCTTTCTCGTACCCCCTGTTCACCAATCTCCAATAGGAGTCCAAGATGGTGGATCCATGCTGCATTAGGTGATAGGGGACCTCTGCATGTATCTCTCCTCACTCTCTGTTCTCTGTCAGTTTCTTATTCCATTTGGTGCTTGGCTGAGTTCTTTATCTCTTCATTTGATGCTTAGGGTTTCAGGATCGATGTTTTCTCTGTTTGGCTTAATTTTTCAGATCTTTGCTGTGAAGGGACGGCGTGGTGCTTCTGTCTATAGTGCCATGTTGCCCAGAAGTCTCCAACTTTTTTTTTCAATAACTTATTTTTGTTGTTGAGAATATACACAGCAGAGCATTAACCAATTCAACAGTTTCTACATGTACAATTCAGTGTCATTGATTCCATAGATATATCAGACAAAATATATATATATATAATAACACAATATATACAAATTATGTTGTTGCTGTTAGGTGCCGTTGAGTAGGTTCTGACTCATAACAACTCTATGTACAACAGAACAAAACACTGCCCGGTCCTGTGCCATCCTCACAATCCTTGTTACACTTGAGCCCATTGTTGCAGCCAGTGTGTCAGTCCATGTCGTTGAGGATCTTCCTCTTTTTTGCTGACCCTCTACTTTACCAAGCATAATGACCTTTTCCAGGTACTGATCCTTCCTGATAACATGTCTAAAGTATGTGAGATGAAGTCTCTCCGTCCTCGCTTCTAATGAGCATTCTGGTTGTACTTTTTCCAAGCTGGACTTGTTTGTTCTTCTGGCAGTCATGGTATATTCAATATTCTTCATCAACACCATAATTCAAAGGCATCAATTCTTCTTTGGTCTTTCTTATTCATTGTCCAGCTTTCACATGCATATGAGGCAATTGAAAACATCATGGCTTGAGTCAGGGGCACCTTAGTCCTCAAAGTGACATCTTTGCTTTTCAACACTTTAAAGAGATCTTTTGCAGCAGATTTGCCCAATGCAATGCATCATTTGATTTCTTGACTGCTGCTTCAAGGGGTGTTGATAGTGAATCCAAGTAAAATGAAATCCTTGACAACTTTGTTCTTTTCTCCATTTATCATGATGTTTCTTACAGGTCCAGTTGTGAGGATTTTTGTTTTCTTTATGTTGAGGTGTAATCCATGCTGAAGGCTGCGGTCTTTGATCTTCATCAGTAAGTGCTTCAAGTCCTCTTCACTTTCAGCATGCAAGATTGTGTAATTATTACTTTAACATAAAATATGAAAAAATACGCTCATTTTAAATTATCTATTATTCTGTATTTTTTACTCTTCTGTTACATAAATACTATTTTTTAACCAAAATATCAATAAGACTAGTTAACAGAAGCAATTAGTAGTAATGAATAATAGGAGTAATTAAAAATAATGTCTGAGAAAAATATGACAATATTTTTATAATGTTTCTTTTGGTTCTCTGATACAGCAATTTATTTTAATTCTTGTGTCAATGAGTAAGAACGCATACTCTGTTAAAAATAAAAGCAAAGAGATTTATTGAAAGTTTAAGACAGTTTGGACATGTCTGGTCTCACAAAGTGAAACCAAACATTCCAAACTGGTGACGTTTCAAAGTCATTTTTATGAGGTAAAATACAAAATTGTGATTGGCAGTTGCAAGATTAGGTAAGCAGGAGGTGGGACAACTCGAAGCAGCTGGGTGGAAGGGGCTTTACAGTGTTTGGTTGGAAACACAAATGTGGCTATTTGGATTGGTTAGTTTAAATACATGACGTGGTCACAAGGTAATTATCTTAAAACATTTCCTGAGGACTGCTGAGGGGATCTCTGATAAGGGTCTTGTGTCAAGATCCTCCCTTAGGAACATTCTTTCCATATCTTTAGTTTAACCACAGAGAAAAATGTTTCCTTTGCTATGTACTTAGGTCTGACTAAGGTTTTGAAGGTTGCTGGGGAAATAAGCAAAATCTTAGATGGAATTGTGGCTCAGACCTGGGCTGATCATTCTGATATGAGTCAGGCACTTCAATTTTGGAACTCTCACACACTCATTTAAGTGTTTGTTGTATACTTAAACTTTTAAGCTATATTGTTATATATTCTTAAGACACACAAATGTAATACCTTTTAAAAGGAAAATATAAATGGATGGGACTAGTTAAATAAATATTAACCGCCCTAGGAGAAAATCACCACAAAGTTATAGTAAAGCAAAAAGAAACGTTTTATTTGGCATATATTCCAAGCAGCAAAAGTGGTAAATGGGCAAGCATGCTGCCAAAGCCATGTCTGTCGGAGTCCAAGGAATATTACAGAATAGGCGAAAGTGGGAAAATGGACAAGCATGCTGCCAGAGCCATGTCTGTCCAAGTCCAAGGAACATTACAGAATCTTCAGCATATATTAACATCACAAATGGGTAAAATCATTGAAAGCTTCACCTTTTCACAGATTGGTAAAAACTGCTAAATCACTGTGATTCTACGTTTTGAATTGTCTTTCTTAATAATCATTGGTACAGGTTTCAGTAAGGACAATCAGAAGGGCCTTCATTGATCCAACAAATCTTATTATTTATTAAATGCTAATAGAGAAAGTTAAGAGTAGAAAGTATGTGCATCCTTTGTTCTCTGTTTATGATTTCTTTATGTGAAAGTGTTAGGGGACCCTAGAGACTGAAGACACTCCATTGGTTATCAGGTCTCGTCTAGTCATCTCCCCCACCATGTCACTCACTTCCTCTAAGTTGTTTTGCAGACTCTGGACGGGTCCCAATCTAACCGGCTCAGAATGGTCAGACATGTGCAGAACAAAGATGACTGACAGACAACCCTGGGCCGCCATGTGTGCTCAATAATGCAAGAGAACTCATGTCAAGGAACAAAAAGACTCATGTCAAAGAACCAAAATTCACTGGACATATGTCATCTGCAGTAGCCAAGCCCATTTCAGAAGCAAAGAGTCCCTGGGCCACTTTCCTGCCAACTCTTAGCCCCCCACCTCATAATGAATAACTAATAGAAACTATGAATAGTTAGAACTTCCTGATCATGCCCACCGCCTTCCTCCACTCCTATATGAATATGTATGATTATAAAATGTGAATGCTTCCTCAAATCAAACTCAATCTGAGGTCGATACCTCTGAGTTCCCGCTTGTTAGCCTTCGAAATAAACTCTTTGTTCCTCTAAAAACAGCATCTGAGAGATTGGCTTCTTGCATGCTGGGCGCAGACACATTGGTCTGTTTGAAAAGTTTCCCTAAAAGATGTTTTCCAAGATTGTCCTAGCTATTGTCTTCATACCTCAGGGTCCAACTGATGTGTCCTTATGAGTAGTTGTAGGTCCTTGTGAGTCCAGCTCCAGCTGGGTCACATTCTTTATACTCAAGAACAGGAAATAATGGCTCCAATTTTAATCTACTGTTGTAGGGGAAAAACATCACAAAGTCTAGTAAGGCAAAAAGTAAGTTTTATTTGGCACATTTTCCAAAGGGCAGAAGTGGGAAGCTGACAACCATACTGCCAGAGCCATGTCTGCACAAATCCAAGGAAATATCACAGAACAGACAAAAGTGGGAAAACGGACAAGCATGCTGCTAGAGCCATGTCTGCCCGAGTCCAAAGAATATTACAGAACAGGCAAGAATGGGAAAATGGACAAGCATGCTGCCACGGCCATGTCTGTCCGAATCCAAAGAACATTACAGAATAGGCAAGAATGGGAAAATGGACAAGCATGCTGCCACAGCAATGTCTTCCCGAGTCCAAGGAAATATTACAGAATAGACAAGAATAGGAAAACAGACAAGCATGTTGCCACAGCCATGTCTGCCTGAGTCCAAAGACCATTACAGAATAGACAAAAGTGGGAAAACAGACAAGCATGCTGCCACAACCATGTCTGCCGGAGTCCAAAGAACAGTTACAGAGCCTTCAGTATATATTAACATTACAAATGGGCAAAACCATCAAAAGCTTAGCCTTTTCAGATTGGCTAGAAACTGTGATCCTACATTTTGAATTGTCTTTCTTAACAATCATTGGTACAGGCTTCAGTAATAACAGTCAGGAGGGTCTTTATTGGTCCAACAAATTTCTATTCACTAAATGCTAATAGAAAAAGATAAGAGTGGAAAGTCTTTTGTGTTGTGTTTGATAGGCTTTACGTGAAAGTTTCCCTAAAAGATATTTTCCAAGATTATCTTAGCTATTGTCTTTATACCTCAGGGCCCAGTTGATGTGTCCTAGTGAGTCCTTGTGAGCCCAGCCCCAGCTGGGTCACATTCTCTATGCTCAAGGACAGGGAATAATGACTCCAATATTATTTCCTAAGTCACTACTAAATCATAACCTGGGCAACAGTTCCAAAACTAACGTACCTGGCATGCCTAGGGTGGCTGGCTTAGGTGTAGGCCTGACTCTATTTTACGACTTCTGCTTCTGTATTCCTGAGAATGTAACCTTGACTTCTTCATATGCATATGGCCTTGGGCCTCTGACTGGGTGGAACTAGCGGACTAACTTCTTCCCATTCATATGCATATGACTTTGGGCCTCTAGTTGGGAGGAACCAGCAGACCTTGGTCCCCTATCAATCACCTTTAGCCCCCTTGCGAGGTCTCAATTATGTGAGTGTACCCAATCCCCTTAACCCACATATACTCTGTTTACCAGTCCCAACCAAATCCTGGGTTCGAGTTGTCCCACCTCCTGCTTACCTAATCTTGCAACTTCCTATTAGAATGTTGTATTTTTACCTCATAAATATGCCTCTGTGACTTCATTTTGGTACATTTGGTTTCACTTTGTGAGATCAGACGTGTTTGTGGTTCAAACTGTCCTGAACCTTCAATAAATCTGTTTTATTTTTTAACAGAGTACACATTCTTACTCTCTGACAAACCTATATTTAATGAAAAATACTGAAATGTTTCTTTCTGTCCCATGATATAGTAGGGTATTTTTACTGTCTGTTTCCTTTTCTAGTAATCCTTCTCTGAAATGCCCATAGCCTTTAGGTTATCTTCCTTTTCTTTGATTTGGTGGTAAAACTGAATACAGTCAAATGTAAAATTTAGTTTGACTTGCTGCTCTGCTCTTATCAAGCCCACGATACACCAATTCCTGGTGTCAGCCCTATGGGATGACATTAAACTAAACATCTTCTCAACAAAAGCATTTGTGCATGGAATACTTAGGACTTTACTAAGTAGTAACAGGAAGTTTTTAGACTTGTAGGAATTAGTTTCCAACTCTCCAAAAATGTCCATCCACTTTGTGTCTATAGGCTCGTGTTGGTTGACCAGCTATTTGTAAATCGGATCCTTTCCATCTATAAATTCATCATATGGTCTGTCTATCTAAAATGGCCTTCGTTTGGAGACACTCCAAAGTGTGTTGGATACCATGGTAAGTTAAATCTCTCTCAAGAAAAACGGTTTTAAAGTACAGATGTAATCTAACTTGTAAAATTGAAGTTGGATTCCAAATAAGTTACAGTTTTAGTAAAGAATTGAGAAAGTCTTATTTAACTTGGCTGCATTTTTCTGGTGGCTTTTTTTTGAGTTCTGAAGCAGTCTTATTTCCATAAAATACTATATGAGTTTATGTCAGAACCAACAAACAGCATCAAACAACTCAAGTGCAGCCAGTTCATCCTTTTTTATGTTCCTGTGGCCTCTTCAGTTTTGAAGAAACAGCATATATATTTTCCATTCTCATCCTCAATGTATTTAAAGATTAGAACATCCTTCTTATCCTACACTTTGAAAATATAATTTTATAGACAACATTTTGGCATCTTTTCTAAGGCCAGCAACAATGATAGCCATCTTGCTGTCACATGTCTAAGAAGGCTATCTCCTCCATTTCTACCAAATCAAATATCTCACTAAGTGATTCTGCAGGTTTTTGTTTGTTTTTTGGTTTTTAGTTTTATTTTGTTTTTGATTTTGCAGTTTTGAGGAAGCTGAAAAGTGACCAAAACGTTCATTATGAAAGCCTCAATCTTTTAGGTGAGCAAACCATACATTTAGTGGGAGGGATCTTTTCATTGTCTTTGGTAAGAAGTATAGAAACTGAATGGAATTTGCCAAAATATACATTTGTATCATCTGCCAAATATGCACAATTTGTATTTGGATAAGACAGCAATTTTTTTGTTTTATGTTTTCTGCAGTGTCATTAAAATCTTCATATAAATCAAGAAGATGATTTGAAACTCCATTTTTCAAATTGAAGTACGTAAGAGCTAGGAGGGACATTTTTTGTTGTTGCTGCTGTGATTTGATTCATCACTTGATATACTGTAGAAAGCATGACTATTGGTAAGATCTGACAGAATCATTGTAAGAGACCAGTACATTTGTCATCAAAATTTGCCCTTTTCTTCTCCTACAGGACACTTCAGTTTTAACCCCTGAATCAGGAAATGTAAGTTCAACTCAGTTTCATAGAGCAATCAAGGGAAAGATGGCTGTGAATATGCATATTTGTTGTTGTGGCATTCCCAAACTAATTCAGCAGCCACTACTTTCAAATGAGCATTAGGGAAAACAAAACTTTTCCTTGATTTAGAAGTGCTTGCCTGTTTTATACTGGACTTGTAAGATTCTGTTTCCATATGTGCTTTCACACCCCTTTCTCCACCATGCCCAATTCCAAATTCTTTTCTGCATATTGTGTAGTATGTCTGTTTTGGTTACATACCTCCCTAATCAGTTACGTAAGCAGCCCTAGTAGCACAATGGTTAAGCTCTAGGCTGCTCATCGAAAGGTCTACAGTTAGAACCCAACAGACGTTCCAAGGGAGGAAAGAGCTGGCAATCTGCTCCCATAAAGATTACAGCCTAGGAAACCCTATAGGGGCTACTCTGTCATATAGGGTTGCTATGAGTCAGAATCAACTTGACCACACACAACGACAATCAGTTACATGTGTCCTTCCCATTTGTTATTCAAATACTGCACTCATTTAGCTTTCTATTTCAGTGATGTCTGGGTCATGCTTGTGTTGGTATTGTAGTTGTTTTTATTTTCATTATCTTGAACTCTTTGAAAATCTGGTCACAACAGTCACAATGTTAAAAATTAAACTCTCACTATCTCAATACACTCTTAGTCATGCAACAATGGATAATCCGTCGGTGGGAACTGCAAATTATGGTTGCCAACGTCAGCAGCCAGGGACCATGGAAAACGGATAGTCTATGACATATCGATTTGACCCTAAAAACAACGTTGCTTTCACTCCTATTTTTTGGCCACTGTGTCCCACAATCTTCTGCAACCCGTTGCTGAAAACCGAGACTTTTTGTATCCTGTTGAGGGGTTTCCTGAAATGTAGACCTTTCAGCACTGAAACCAAACCTGGACAGTTAGTGAAAGCGGCAGTTTCAAATGTCTCCGGTAGGAGCTATATATTGGTGCAACTTTTCTGGACAGCAACGTGAATTTCAAAAGTCTTTAAACATGTTACATCTTTGAACTAGTAATTCCACTTCTGGGAAATTTATCTTAAGGAAATAAATAAAAACGTTCATAAGCATTTATGTTTATGAATAGTCAACTGAGTTTTATTTATAATATTAAAAAATTGAAAGTAGTTTCAACTTTCAACAATAGGGAAATAGTTAAATAAACTGTGATATAGTTTTACAATGGGATACAGTCATTAAACAGTCATTAAAATTCATGTTTTTTGAGGAATATTTAATGGAATGGCAAATACTGACCTAATAGTCACTCTAAAAATCAGTTTATAATGTGATCCTATTTTTAACCTAAAATATGCATGCATACACACGTAAATATATATGCAGTAAATGAAAAGAAAAACTAGAAAGAAATCCATTAGAATGTTACATTTGAGCAGAGGATCATGGCTTGTTTAAATTTTTTTATTCTACTTTCCATATTTTCTAATTTTCTGTAATGACCAAGATTTTTTCTGGTGATTTTTTAAATAATCATATACGACATTTTAATAATGTCTGGATATTGCACAATTGTCAACCATGAATATGAGTTTTCTTGAATTAGAATGGGTCATGATTTAAGAAAATGACTCTGCCATTGTAGACTAGTATGGGATGTTGACGTTGAAGTCAACCATGGGAAAAAGGAGACTCAACAAACAGATTTGTCTAAGACCTAGAGAAAAAAAA
Source organism: Trichechus manatus latirostris (assembly GCF_000243295.1). Lineage (NCBI taxonomy): Eukaryota > Metazoa > Chordata > Mammalia > Sirenia > Trichechidae > Trichechus > Trichechus manatus. Next base: position 6,580,209 of record NW_004444027.1, read on the forward strand.
AAAACCAAACCCGTAGCCGTCAAGTCAATTCCAACTCATAGCAACCTTATGTGTTACAGAGTAGAACTGAGTTCCATAGGATTTCCTTGGCTGCAAATCTTTATGGAAGCCTTTCTTCTGCAGTGCAGCTGGATGGGTTTGAACCTCCAACCCTTAGGTTAGTAGATGACCACAACTAGTTTATGCCACCCAGGGACCTTAAGATCTAGGGAAACCAAAAGACTCATTGCTGTCGAGTTGATTCCAACTCACAGCGACCCTACAGGACAGAGTAGAATTGCCCCACGGGGTTTCCAAGGCTGTGATCTTTATGGGTAGCCCTGGTGACACAGTGGTTAAGAGCTAGACTGCTAACCAAAAGGTTGGAAGTTTGAACCCACCAGCCGCTCTTTGGAAACCCTATGGGACAGTTCTACTCTCCCCTACAGGGTTGCTATTAGTCAGAATCAACTCAGTGGCAGCCGGGCTTGGTTTTTGGTTTTAATCTTTCTGGAAGCAGACTGCCACATCTTTATCCCTTGGAGCTGCTGGTGGGTTCGAACAGCTGACCTTTTGGTTAGCAGCCGAGCACTTAACCACTGCACCGCCAGAACTCCTTAGGATCTAGGGAAAACCAAAAACCAAACCAAACTCATTGCCATGAAGTCAATTTTGACTAATAGTGACCCTATAGGACAGAGTAGAACTGCCCCTGTAGGGCTTCCAAGTCTGTAATATTTATGGAAGCAGACTGCCACATCTTTCTCCTGGGGAGCTGCTGGTGGATTTGAACTGCGGACCTTTCGGTTAACAGTCAAGTGCTAAACCACTGCACTACCATGCATGTTTTAGGTTAAAAATAGGATCACATTATAAACTGATTTTTAGAGTGACTATTAGGTCAGTATTTGCCATTCCATTAAATATTCCTCAAAAAAACATGAATTTTAATGACTGTATCCCATTGTAAAACTATATCACAGTTTATTTAACTATTTCCCTATTGTTGAAAGTTGAAACTACTTTCAATTTTTTAATATTATAAATAAAACTCAGTTGACTATTCATAAACATAAACGCTTGGGGAGGGGTGGGAAACACAAACCAAATCCATTGCCGTTCAGTCAATTCCGACTGACAGCGACTGTACAGGATAGAGTAAGACAGAGTAGAACTGCCCCATAGGGTTTCCAAGGAGCGGCTGGTGGATTTGAACTGCCGACATTTTGATTAGCAGCTGAGCTCTTAACCACTACGCCACCAGGGCTCCAGATCTAGAGAAAAGGGTCTTAAGTTACTATCAGGATATTACTACATATTGTTTATAATTATGATTTATATAACTGTTTAAGTTAAATATAGAGTATATTGTACATAGTCTCACTCTATAGTGTAGATTCACTTATTCTTAATGTATCCTTTAGTTATCTTTAAAGTCTTTAGTTAAAGAATCCCTTCAGGTGTCACACTAGATAGATTTGTCAACTGAATGGACTTCAGCTGACAACTGCAGAAGGGATGTAGGTGCCTGAAGTGAGCTGATGTGGTAAGTAGCACCCACTCCTACTAAAATAGAACTTTTGGCTTAGTCCTGCCTGAGTCTATTACACTAGCGTGACCAAGGCAAGGAGGGAGAAGATGATTAACCTCAGGTATGTTGCAAGGGCTTTAATGAAAGAGCAAGGCCCTCACAGATTAGTGATACAGACATTATACAGGTAGTCCCTAAGGTATTCGATTTACCACCAACTGCACTTACCAACTTCCTTTGTTTTTTGTTGTACATTTTATCATTAGTAATACGTACTACGTACAATGTTGCAGCACGTAATTTGCTGATGTTGTCATTCTCAGATGTAATGTTTACAGTCCCTAAAGACAGATAAGATAGAAATTCTAAAGATACCAATAATAAAAGGCAATAATAAGGAAAACTAAGAAAAGTAAGTTATTCAACTTTCAAGAGAACGGTCTTATGTCATTGGAAAAAAACTCCATTGTAAACTGGGGACTACCTGTACAGTGAAACCTGTGAGAGCCAGAACTTAGTGGGACTGCCTTGTTTTTTCAGGTCTCACAAGTTCTCCACCTTTGACAGGGTGCAGTCTTAACCACTTTTCTTTTACTGTTTTAGTGGAAAATACTGTATTTGACTTTTCCTCCCCTGACAGTTTTCTGCCTCACACAGGTTCCTACTTTCTCATGTTTTACTGTATTGAAGACCTATATAAATGTTGAATCCTTGTCACATGTAACTTTCTTTCCCACTCCACAGTCCAACATTTGTTGGTTTAACTTTGAAATCTCATTCTCGCTCTGACAGTAAAAGTAATTTTGATTTCCTACTTGGGTTCCACATGCCATGTGTGATATAAGGGGGAAAAGCAAGATGAGGAGGGAGAAAATAAGGAACAGAAATCATGATATTGAAATGAGAAGAATTTTGGTTTTTGCAGAGTCTACCGGGGTACCCTATAACTCCACCTCAGGTTCCTGAGACACACAAAAAAAGTACATTGTGTTGAACCAACCAAAACCCACCCCCAAAGACTTTCCCCTGGTGAGGTTATTCCAGATTTCCCTCTTCCTTGTTGTTCTTCCTTGTTGTTTCCAGTCTCTCTCGCTCAGAAGAATAAGTGGAAAGTTGACCCACAAGGCACCAAGAGTCAGAGGGGAGACTGGGCTTAGAACTGCAAGATGGATGCTAAAGGGGGCAAAAACTGAGAAGGCTAGAACCTATCAAAGTAGAAGCAGGTGGCAAGAACCAAGAGGAAAGAAGTAATCAATTATTGCTAGTCTGGGACCATGGAGGAGACCAGAGGATGTGAAATTACAATCACAGCCAAGGGGTGACCGACCAGGTCACAGCAAGTCAGAAAATGGTTCTCCGTCCAGGATGTTATCAGTAAACCATAAACAGGATCATGGTTCCAGGAAGTTATGAGGGTGAGTGAAGGTGTGTTTGTGACCTGATTTTGAGACAAGGCTTGTTTGCATCAGGAGGCACCTCTTTTGTAAATCCTTCGGGGTAGGAACTGGTGTGAATTGGGCCTACATGAGGCAAACACAGAAAAGGAGAAGCTAGCTGAGGTTCAAGAACCTAAGAACTCTGTGGTTGCAGGTGAATCGACAGGAAGGTTTTACCAGGTGTGAGAAAGCAGAGGTGACAACAGTGCCTCTCATTACTGGCTGCACCCTAGACTCACCTAGGGAGCTCTAAAAAAATTCCAATGTCCAGCCACACCCCAGACCAATTAAATATGAATTTCTGGGGGTTGGGCCAGGCATTGGTATGTTTTAAAATCTCCCCAGGTGATTTAGCATGCAGCTAGGACTGCAAACCCCTGGGTTTCAGGTAGTTTCTCACAACTGATCCCTGAAAGATTACTTCTAATAGATTTATTTTCTAGTGAGCAGCTAGAAATTGCAAAACAACATTAACAATTAAATTAAAAACATTGCTATTGTTAGGTGCCATGGAGTCAGTTCTGACTCATACTGACACTACGTACAACAGAAATAAAAACATGCTTTACATAAATAATGTTTAAAAAACATTTAAACGAAATAAATGTGTGTGTGTGTTTTATTTTTTTGGACTTTAGATGAAGGTTTACAGAACAAATAGTTTCCCATTAAACAGTACACATATTGTTTTATGACAGTGGTTAACAGCCCCACAACATGTCAACACTGTGCCTTCTCAACCTTGGGTTCCCTAATACAAGCTTTCCTGTCCCCTCCTGACTTCTACTCCTTGTCCCTGGACTGTTATGCCCCATTAGTCTCGTTTTCTTTTACGGGGCTGCCTAATCTATGGCTGATTGGTGAACCTCAGGAGTGACTTAATTACTGAGCTAAAAGGGTGTCCGGGGCCATACTCTCGGGATTTCTCCATTCTCTGTCAGGCCAGTAAGTCTGGTATTCTTTTGTGAGTTAGAATTTTGTTCTACATTTTTCTCCGGCTCTGTCCGGGACCCTCTGTTGTGATAGCTGTCAGAGCAGTCAGTGATGGTAGCCAGGCACCATCTGGTTGTACTGGACTCAGTCTGGTAGAGGCCATGGTAGTTGTGGTCCATTAGTCCTTTGGACTAATCTTTCTCTTGTATCTTGTTTTCTTCATTCTCCCTTGCTCCCGAAGGGGGAGACCAGTGGAATATCTTAGATGGCTGCTCACAGGCTTTTAAGATCACAGACTCTACTCACCAAGGTAGAAAGTAGAACATTTTCTTTATAAACTGTGTTATGCCAATTGAGCTAGATGTTCCCTGAGACCATGGTCCCCAGAGGCCTCCGCCCAGCATTTTGGTCCCTCAGGGAGTTTGGATATGTCTATGGAGCTTCCATGACCTTTCCTTGCACAAGTTGTGCTGGCTTCCCCAGTATTGTGTACTGTCTTACCCTTCACCAAAGTTATTACTTATCTATTGTCTGTTTAGTAGTTCCCCTCCACCCCTCCAATCCCTTGGAACCAACAAAGATTGTTACTTTTTGTGTGTAAACTTTTTCCTGAGTTTCTACAGTAGTGGTCTCATACAATATTTGTCCTTTTGTGATTGACTTATTTCACTCAGCATAATGTCCTCCAGTTTCATCCATGTTATGAGATTCTTCACAGATTCATCATTGTTCTTTCTTGTTGCATAGTACTCCATTGTGTGTATGTACCATAGTTTGTTTATCCATTCATCTGTTGATGGGCATCTAGGTTGTTTCCAACTTTTTGCTATTGTGAGCAATGCTGCAATGAACATGGGTGTGCATATGTCTATTTGTGTGATGGCTCTTATTTCTCTAGGATGTATTCCTAGGAGAGGGATTGCTGGATCCTATGGTATTTCTATGTCTAGCTTTCTAAGGAAGTGCCATATCATTTTCCAAAATGGTTGTATCATTTTGCATTTCCACCAGCAGTGCATAAGAGTTCCGATCTCCCCACAGCCACTCCAACATTTGTTATTTCCAGTTTTTTTTGATTCCTGCCAATAATGCCTGGGTGAGATGGTATCTCATTGTGGTTTTAATTTGCTTTTCTCTAATGGCTAGTGAACTCGAGCATTTCCTCATGTGTCCGTTGGATGCTTGAATGTCTTCTTTGGTGAAGTGTCTCTTCATTTCCTTTGCTCATTTTTTAATTGGATTACTTGTCTTTTTGTTGTAAAGGTGTTGGATTTTCTTGTAGATTTTAGAGATTAGACCTTTGTCTGACTTGTAATGTCCAAAAATTTTTTCCCAGTCTATAGGTTCTCTTTTTATTCTTTTGGTGAAGTCTTTTGATGAGCATAAGTGTTTAATTTTTTAGAAGATCCCAGTTATCTAGCTTATCTTCTGGAGTTTGTGTGTTGTTGGTTATGGTTTGTATCCTGTTAATGCCGTGTATTAGGGCCACTAGCCTTGATCCTATTTTTTCTTCTATGAACTTTAAAGTTTTTGGCATTATATTTAGGTCTTTGATCAATTTTGAATTAGTTTTTTGTATATGGTGTGAGGTATGGGTCCTGTTTCATATTTTTGCAGATGAACATCCACTTTTGCCAGCACCATGTGTTAAAAAGACTGTCTTTTCCCCATTTGATGGACTTTGGGCCCTTGTCGAAGATCAGGTGACCACAGATGGATGGATTTACATCTGGATTCTCAATTCTGTTTCATCGATCAATGTATCTGTCATTGTACCAGTACCAGGCTCTTTTGACTACCGTAGCTGTATAGCAGGTTCTGAGATCAGGTAGTGTGAGTCCTCTTACTTTATTCTTCTTCTTCAATAGTGCTTTACTTATTTGGGGCTTCTTCCCTTTCCATATAAAGCTAATGATTAGTTTTTCCATCTCTTTAAAGAATGTTGGTGGTATTTGGATCAGGATTGCATTGTATTTGTAAATTGCTTTGGGTAGAATTGTCATTTTCACAATGTTGAGTCTACCTATCCAAGAGCATGGTATGTTTTTCCATTTATGTAGATCCCTTTGGGTTTCTTGCAGTAGTGTTTTGTAGTTTTCTTTGTATAGGTCTTTTGCATCCCTG
>NW_004444027.1:6586398-6587673 GCF_000243295.1 Trichechus manatus latirostris
GGACAGTTTAACTTCTTCATTAGTAATTTGGATGCCTTTTATTTCTTTTTTTTGCCTTATTGCTTGAGCTAGGACTTCCAGCACAATGTTAAATAGGAGTGGAGTTAAAGGACATCCTTATCTAGTTCCTGTTCTCAAAGGGAAAGTTTTCAACCTCTCTCCATTAAGAATGATGTTGGCCGTTGGTTTTACATAGATGCCCTTTATTATTTTGAGAAATTTCCCTTCTATACCTATATTATGAGAGTTTTTATCAGGAATGGGTGTTGGACTGTGTTGAATGCCTTTTCTGCATCCACTGAGATGATAGTGTGATTCTTTCCTTTCCTTTTATTCACGTGGTGGATTACGTTGATTGATTTTCTAACGTTGATCCATCCTTGCATACCTGGTATGAATCCTACTTGGTCATGATATACATTTTTTTTAATATATGATACTGAATTCTGTTGGCTAGAATTTTTTAACTTTTTTATTGTACTTTAGATGAAGGTTTACAGAACAAATAGTTTCTCATTAAACAGTCAGTATACATGTTGTTTTATGACATTGGTTAACAACCTCACGACATGTCAACACTCTCCCTTCTCGACCTTGAGGATCTTTTTATGGTGAAAATATGCATAGCCAAAGTTACACCATTTTGAAAGTTTCTACATGTACTATTCAGTGACATCGATTACATTCTTCCAGTTGTGCTGCTATTCTCACTATCCTTTTCCAAATTATTCCATCACCAGTATCTACAACTCACTGTCCCCAGGCTTCCCATCAAAACTTTTGAGTTGCTGTTGTCAATTTGATCTCACATAGATAATTCTTTCTTTCTTTTTTTTTTTGCACCTTAGATGAAGGTTTGCAGAACAAATAGTTTCTCATTAGACAGTTAGTACACATATTGCCCTATGACAATACTTAACCCCATGACATGTCAACACTGTCCCTTCTCAACCTTGGGTTCGCTATCACCAGGTTTCCTGTCCCCTCCTGCCTTCTAGTCCTTGTCCCTGGACTGATGTGCCTCATTAGTCCTGTTTTGTTTTATGAGGCTGTCCAATCCCCGGCTGACTGGTGAACTTCAGGAGGGGCTTCACCACTGAGCTAAAAGTGTGTCTGTGGGCCATACTCTAGGGTTTCTCCGGTCTGTCAGGCCAGTAAATATGGTCTTTTTTTGTGAGTTAGAATTCTGTTCTACATCCTTTTCCAGCTCTGTCCAGGACCCTCTATTGTGATCCCGGTCAGAGCAGTTAGTGGTGGTAGCTGGGCACCATCTAG
>NW_004444027.1:6592554-6595592 GCF_000243295.1 Trichechus manatus latirostris
CTGTCTCCTGCTGTAAGCTCTGTGAAGCTGCTTTCTCGTACACCCTATTTGCTGGTCTCTGATAGGAGTCCAAGATGGCAGATCCATGCTGCATTAGCTGATAGGGGACCTCTCCATGTATGTCTTCTCGCTCTCTGTTCTCTGTCAGTTTCTTATTCCATTTGGTGCTTGGCTGAGTTCTTTATCACTTCATTTGATGTTTAGGATTTCAAGATTGCTGTTTTCTCTGTTTGGCTTAGTTTTTCAGATCTTTGCTGTGGAGGGATGGCATGGTGCTTCTGCCTAGAGCACCATGTTGCCGGAATTCTGTTGGCTAGAATTTTGCTGAGAATTTTTGCATCTATATTCATGAGAGACATTAGTCTATAATTTTCTTTTTTTGTGGGGTCTTTGGTTTTGGTATCAGGGTTATGCTGGCTTCATAGAATGAATTAGGAAGTGTCGCTTCCTTTTCTATGTTTTGAAATAGTTTTCTGTAGTACTGGTATAAGCTCTTCTCTGAATGTTTGGTAGAATTCTCCAGTGAAGGCATATGGGCCAGGACTTTTTTTGTTGAAAGTTTTATTTCCTTTTCAATGTCTTCTCTTGTTATGGGTCTGTTCAGATTTTCAACATCACTTTGTTGTATTTTGGATAGGTAGTGTGTTTCTAGAAATTTATCCATTTCCTCTAGGTTTTCAAATTTGTTGGAGTATAGTTTTTCATAATACTCTGTTATGATCCTTTTTATTTCACTTGGGTCTGTAGTAATATTCCCCATTTCATTTCTTATTTGGGTTATTTGCGTCCTCTTCTGTTTTCCTTTTGTCACTCTGGCCAGTGGTTTGTCGATTCTTTCAAAGAACCAACTTTTGGTTTTGTTGATTCTTTCTATCACTTTTCTATTCTCTATCTCAATTATTTCTGCTCTGATCTTTATTATTTCCTTTCTTCTAGTGGCTGTGGGCTTTTCTTTGCTGTTGTCTTTCTATTTGTTCCAGTTCTGTAGATAATGTTTTGATTTTGTCCCTTTCTTCTTTTTCCTTGCTTTTTGTGTTGTTGATTTCCACTTTATGGCTTTATGGTGAGAAAAGATGCTTTGTAATATTTCAATGTTTTGGATTTTGTTAAAGCTTGCTTTATGGCCTAATATTTGGTCTATTCTGGAGAATGTTCCATGTGCGTTAGAAAGAAAGTATACTTGGCTGCTGTTGAGTGTATTGTTTGGTATATGTCTATGAGATCAAGTTGTTTGATTGTAGCATTTAACTCTTCTGTGTCTTTTTTGAGCTTCTTTCTGGATGTTCTGTCCTTCACCAAAAGTGGCATGTTGAAATATCCTACTACTATTGTGTAGCAGTTTATCTCTCTTTTCAGTACTGTTAAAGTTTGTTTTATGTATTTTGGAGCCTTGTTGTTGGGTGCGTAAATAAGTATTATAGTTATGTCCTCCTGGTGTATTGACCCTTTAATCATTATATAGTGTCCTTCCTTATCCTTTGTGGTGGATTTTACTTTAAAGTCTATTTTGTCAGAGATTAATATTGCCACTCCTGCTCTTTTTTGAGGGTTGTTTGCTTGATATATTCTTTTCCATCCTTTGAGTTTTAGTGTATTTGTGCGTTTAAGTCTAAGGTGCTTCTCTTGTAGGAAGCATATAGATGGGTCACGCTTTTTCATCCAATCTGCCACTCTCCGTCTCTTTATTGGTGCATTAAATCTGTTTACATTCAGCATAATTATTGATAGGTATGAGTTTAGTGCTGTCATCCTGATGTCTCTTTTTGTGTGTTGTTCACAGTTTCTTTGTTCCCCTTAATTTTTTGTGCTGAGTCGTTTTTCTTTATGTATTTTTTTTTTTTTAATTTTTCATAGTTGTAGATTTTTTGTTGCTGGGTCTTTATGTTTTTCTACTTTTTTATTTTGATTTGTAGGATTGTTATATTCCTTTGTGGCTACCTTAATATTTACCCCTATTTTTCTAAGTTTATACAAGTCTTTTATTACTTTATATCGCCTTGACTTCCCCTCCATATGAAAAATTAATGTCTGCATTTTTAAAATCCCTCTTTTTTATTTTAATGTTTTCCTTTTTGCATATTGATATGTCTGTTTCCCTATTTTCAATGTTTTAGCTTTGATGTGTTTTCGACTTCCCTATCTGATTCAATATCTGGTTGCCCTGTCCTGTGTTCTAGTCTTGCACTGTTATCTGCTGTTACTGATTATCTAACTGTTGGACTCCCTTTAGTTTTTCTTGTAATTTTGATTTGGTTTTTGCAAATTCCCTGAACTTCTGTTTATCTGGAAATGCCCTAACTTTGCCATCATATTTGAGAGACAGTTTTGCTGGATATATAATTCTTGGCTGGCAGTTATTTTCATTCAAGGCTTTATGTATGTCATCCCATTGCCTTCTAGCCTGCATGGTTTCTGCTGAGTAGTCACAGCTTATTCTAATTGACTCTCCTTTGTAGATGACTTTTCTTTTATCCCTAGCCACTCTTAAAATTCTCTATCTTTGGTTTTGGTAAGTTTGATTATAATATGTCTTGGTGACTTTCTTTTGGGCTCTGCCTTATGTGGGGTTTGATAAGAATCTTGGATAGATATCTTCTCATCTTTCATGATATGAGGGAAGTTTTCTGTCAACAAATCTTCAACAACTTTCTCTGTATTTTCTGTTATCCCCCCCTGTTCTGGTACTCCAATCACTCGTAGGTTATTTCTCTTGAAAGAGTCCCACATGACTCTTAGAGTTTCTTCACTCTTTTTAATTCTTTTATCTGTTTTTTCCTCAAGTAAATTAGCATCAAGAGCTTTACCTTCAATGTCACTAATTCTAACTTCTACTGTCTCTATTCTGCTCCTATGACTTTCTATTGAGTTGTCTAATTCTGAAATTTTATTGTTAATCTTCTGGATTTCTGATTGCTGTCTCTCTGTGGATTCTTGCAGCCTATTAAATTTGTCATTATGTTCTTGAATAACTTTTTTAACTTCCAGTACTACTTTGTCTGTATGTTCCTCAGAAGTTTCTACATTTTGTAGAATTTCCT
>NW_004444027.1:6596004-6610508 GCF_000243295.1 Trichechus manatus latirostris
AGTCGGTCACCAAGTGTGTGGTGCAGGCTCTCACCTACAGTTTTAGAGATGCATGGGTGATTGGTGCAGGCACCGGTATCTGGTTGTGGGAGGGGGTCACACGCTGAGCCAGGCAGGGGGCTGATGGCTGCCCCTGAGAGTTGGAAAGGAAAGTGTGCCCCTATTCCCTAGGGTGAGTAGGTAGGTGGGTTTTGCAGACAGACTATGAGCACCCCACTCTGTTGGCTGTAAAGACTCGAGGACACCACTTTTTCTTGTACTCCTGTAATAGCTTACTAGGTGGCATAGGTGACATCACCAGTCCTCAAACCCATGGTGCAGATCGGTAAAGGAGCCAGCTTAAGAGGCAGGACTGTGTCAAGGGTCACAAATCTGCCACCTCACAGCTGAAACGGTTGAAGTTAAACTTCAGATGTTTACCCTGTTGTACTGTGGTAGAGAGGGCTAACGCTGTTGAGATGGGTCCCCACAAGTCTATACAGGGGTGTGTGGCAGTCAAAATCTGTGGACCCCTTATGCCTGTGCCTAGCAAAGGAGCTGTGCCAACCCTGAACTTCTGGCTTAGGGAAGCCAGTAGATTATTTGTTCCCTCTCCAAGGCCAGGAGAATGGGTCAGGGCACCTTTTGGGATCTACTTGTGGCCCAGTGGACTCCCAGTGCAGAGCAGGGAGGGAGGAGGTAAAAGGTAGAGAGGTTTTTCCCAAATGGCCTTTTAAAAAAAATCCCCATGAAAAGCCGCACACATGTACTTGTGTTTAACCACTTGGGAGCTGCTTTTCAGTGGTTCAGAGTGTCCAAGCAGTAGCTCTGCTGCCAGATCTCTCTCAATGTGGAAACTGCCTCTCAAGTGCACGTGCAGCCTACTTCACTGCAGACCTGGAGCGGCTGAAGAGCTGCAGTCCCACCACCGCTGCCACTCTGGCACTCCTCGCTTCTTCTGAACTGCCTCCCTCTCCCCCCGCCACTCAGTCCGATTCCTCAATTTTGCCTTCTTCAGGGCTCCTAGATATTCATATACAATCAATCACTTATTTTTCCAGATCTTAGTTGTAAGAGGGATAGAGGAAGCCATCTGACTACTCCGCCATGTTGGCCCCGCCTCTCCCTTTCTTCTTTTTCAATGTGCATCTATTGGTATAAATTGTCCCCGAGGACAGCCTTTGCTTTGTCCCAAAGGTTTTGGCGTGATGTGTTTTCATTCTCGTTTGATTCTATGAATTTTTTTTTAAATTCCATCTCTGATTTCTACTATTACCGAGTGGTTTGTAAGTGGAGTGTTATTCAGTTTACATGTAATTGACATTCTTTCCTAGGTCTTCCTGTTGTTAATTTCTACCTTGATGGTGTTGTGGTCAGAGAAGACACTTTGTATTATCTCAATGTTTCGGATCTTGTTGAGGATTGCTCTGTGGCCTAAGATGTAGTCTATTCTGGAGAACGTTCCACGTGCATTGGAAAAGAGTGTGTACTTTGCAGCTGTTGGGTGGAATGTTCTATATATGTCTATGAGGTCAAGTTGGCTGATTGTGCCATTCAGGTCTTCTGCATCTTTGTTGAGTTTCTTTCTAGATGTTCTGTCCTTTACTGAGAGTGGTGTGTTGAAGTCTCCTACCATTACAGTGGAACTGTCAATTTCTCTTTTCAGTGTTGTTAGAGTTTGTTTTACGTATTTTGGAGCACTGTCTTTGGGCGCATAGATGTTTATTATGGTTATGTCTTCATGATGGATTGTCCACTTAATCATAACACAGTGTCCTTCTTTGTCTTTTATGGTGGATTTCGTTTTAAAGTCTATTTTATCTGAGATTAATATTGCCACTCCTGCTCTTTTTTGGTAGCTGTTTGTGTGATATATATTTTTTACATCCTTTGATTTTAATAAATTTACGACTTTGTTTCTAAGGTGTGTCTCTTGTAGGCAGCATATTGATGGATTTTTTTTTTTTATTATTCCATTCTGTCACTCTCTGTCTCTTTATGGGTGCATTTAAGACATTTACGTTTATTGTAATTATTGATAGGTGTGAGTTTATTGCTATCATTTTGTAGTGCTTTTTTTTTTTTGTGGTGCTGACGTTTTCTTTTTTCCTCTTACTCTCCTGTACTAAATTCCTTTTGTTTCTGGATTTTTTTTTTCATTTCTTTTCTTTTGTAAAGTTTGTTTTTACTGTGACTTTATGTTTTTCTTCTTTATATTGATGAGTAAGTTTGTTAACTTTCTTTGTGGTTACCTTGAAATTTACCCTTATCTTCCAAGGTTTAACCAGTCTATTATTACTTGGTATCGCCTTGCCTTCCTCTCCATTAGAAGGTTCTATATCTACATCGTTTATTCCCTCTTTTATTGGTCTGATGTTGTTTTCATTTACAGATTAACCTCTCTGAATCCCTGTTGTAATTCTTTTGGTTTTGGATAGTCCTCGAGAGTTCATTTCCTAGGTTGGTATCTGGCTGGTATGATCCTGCATCCTAGATTCAGCCTGTGGTCTGATGGCGTTTGTTCTCAGATTGAAGGACTCCCTTTAATAATTCTTGTAAGTTTGGTTTGGTTTTTACATAGTCCGTTAATTTCTCTTTATCTGGAAATGTCCTAATTTCACCATCATACCTGAATGAGAGTTGCAAGATATATTATTCTTGGCTGGGAATTTTTTTTCTTTCAAGGTTTTGTATATGTCATCCCATTGCCTTCTTGCCTACATGGTTTCTACCATATAATCTGAGCTTAGTTGTATTGTTTCTCCTCTGTATGTGACTTTTTGTTTTTCTCGAGCTGCTCTCAGGATTGTTTGTTTGTCTTTGGTTTTAGCGCGTGTGATTAAGATATGCCTTGGTGATTTTGTTTTGGGGTTTATCCTATATGGGGTTCGTTGAGCTTCTTGGATGGTGAGGTTTTCATCTTTCATGATATTGGGGAACTTTTCTGTTAGCAGTTCTTCAATGATCCTCTCTGTATATTCTGTTTTCTCCCCATTTCTGTAACTCTGATCACTCGAAAATTTTTGCTTTTATTTGTAACCCACATAATTCTTGGGGTTTCTTCATTTTTATTCATTCTTTTTTCTGACTTTTCCTCAGAGTTGTATCCAAGTGTTTGTCTTCAGTTTTGCTGATCCTTTCTTCACTTGTTTCACACCTGCTCCTTAGCCCTTCTATGACACTGTCCATTTCTGAAATCTTGTTGTTTATCTTGGATTTCTAATTATTGTTTTTGTATGACTTCTAGTTGTGAATTTATTTTGGCATTTTTTTCCTGTATTATCTTCCTGAATTATTCCATTTTTTGTCCGTATTTTGCATGAACTTTTCTGCCTTTTCCATGAATTTGTCTTTGTTTTTTCCTTATTTTTGTCTGCTTTTTGCTTCCATTCTTTGATAGCTCTGAATATTAGAGATTTGAGTTCTCTATCAGGTAGTTCTAGTGCCTTTTCTTCTACTGGAAAGTCATCTGGTGTTTTATTTTGGATGCCTACTAGAACCATCTTGCCCTGTTTTTGTATATGTTTTCCTATTGTCTGCTGTCTCTGGGACCTTCAGTAGTTATTTTCCTTGTTTATTGTTTGTAGATTTGTTTGTTTTGTCCTGCTTTTTGTTTTATTTGGTTATGTCTGAGCAGGCGGGCTTTGCATTGTTTGTTGTTTGCTTATCTATGACAATACTTTTCTTCTCCTTCTCCAATGGGTAGGGTCAGTCGCTCAGGTATGGTATAGCAGAGAAGTTCCAGATGAAGGGGAGTTGCTGGGATGGGTTGTTGTGGCACATACTAGGACTGAAAGGTTGGGCCGGGAATCAGTGTAGGGCAGGTTCTGGTAGGCAGTGCCTATGCTACTTTGGGGCATGATGTTCAGTGCACGGTGCAGGTAGACAGGAAAGGGGAGGGAGATTGTGATGTGTGGACCTAAGATGGGTATGGGAAAGAGGACAGAGGAAAAGGAGCCAAAAACATACAAACAAACAAAAAAGAGTGCTAAGGGAGTTTGCTGTTGGAATGGAGAGATGAGAGACTGAGAAATGGAGAAAAACAAGAAGGAAAAAGGTAAGATAAAGGGTAAAAGAAAAAAATGAATAAATAGAAATTAGAAAACAAAAAGAAAAGAAAAGCCACCAGGGATCCTACCAGTGCAGCTGTGAGGACTGGGGAAGTTGCTCCCAGGCCGTGAAGTACAGCCTGGCTAGAAGGGGTAGAAGTGTCATGCAGCACCAGGTGTTCAGGAGACAGGAAGAGAAGGTAAGTATAGAGAGATGAATAACTGAGAAATGAAGAAAGGCAAAAAGCAAAAAAGAGAGAGAAGAAAGCAAAACAAAGAACCTAAAAAAAATAAGAAAAAAGAAATGCTCTCAGGGATCCCACTGTGTGGCTGAGTAGCTCCAAGGACATGCAGTACTGTCTGGCTAGAAGGGGATCCCAGCTGAGAAAAGAAAAAAACAAACAAACAAACAAATCAAAACAAACAAACAATCAAAAGCCCCAGGGATCCCACCAGCGTGGCGGCACGGGCTGAGAAGCAGTTTCACAATCTAGTGGCATTTTACGGCCTTTCAAGAAGAAGCAGAGACGGCACACAGAGCCAAGTATTTGAGAGAAAGGAGGGGGAGGTGATGAGCGGTATGGAAGAAACCAAAAGAAATGGAAAAAAGCAACATCTGCAGCCAAAAAATGGCACTCAGGGAGCCTGCCAGTGTGCGCAGATGAAATCCAAGTGGCACAGGGATGAAGCCGGTGCTTCCCAGCCAAGAGTCTGTGGCCGCAGGAAGCAGAGGCGGCCGAGTGAGGGTGAAGATGTGTAGGGAGTGGGAAAGCATATATTGCTGGTTACCGGTTGTTCTGTCTCCTGCTGGGAGCTCTGTGAAACTGCTTTACTGTTCACCAATCTCTAATAGCATTAGTTGATAGGGGACCTCTGCATGTATCTCTCTTTGCTCTTTGTTTCTCTGAGTTTCTTATTCCTTTCAGTGCTTGGCTGAGTTCTTTATCTCTTCATTTGATGCTTAGGGCTTCAGGATAGACATTTGTCCCTGTTTGACTTAGTTTTTCAGATTTGTGCTGTGGAAGGATGGCATGGTGCTTCTGTCTACAGCGCATATTGTCTGGAAGTCTCCTAAAAGTGGTTTTTAAAATAGAGATAAGGCAATACCTAGTCAAGGCTTCATACAAACTGAACAGGGTCTTGAAGGATTTTAAACAAGGGAGTGATATGACAAAACTGGTAATGCAGGAAGAGTAATGAGGCACTGATATAGAGGGTAGAGGAGCCCTGGCGGCACAGTGGTTAAGAGCTTGGCTGCTAACCAAAAGGTCAGCAGTCCAAATCCATGAGCCACTCCTTGGAAACCATATGAGGGAAGTTCTACTCTGTCATACAGGGTCACTATGAGTCAGAGCTGACTTGACGGCATCGAGTTTGGTTTCGGGTTTTATAGAGGGCAGAGGCAATTTAGTTCAGCAAACATTTATTTATAATAGTAGCTGGCGCTTATCAAGGTAAGCATCTTGATAGTCTTATTCAATCCTGCAAACGGTCCTATGAGGTGTTGTTGTTGTTAGGTGCCGTCCAGTCGATTCCAACTCATAGCGACTCTAGGTACAATAGAATGAAACACTGCCCAGTCCTGCACCATCCTCAAGATCTTTATGCTTGAGCCCATTGTTGCAGCCACTGTGAGAATCCATCTCGTTGAGGGTCTTCCTCTTTTTTGCTGACCCTCTACTTTACCAAGCATGATGTCCTTCTCCAGGGACTGGTCCCTCCTAATAACATATCCAAAGTATGTATGACAAAGTTTGGCCATCCTCACTTCTAAGGCGCATTCTGGCTGTATTCTTCCAAGACAGATTTGTTCATTCTTTTGGCAGCCCATGGTAGATTCAACATTCTTTGCCAACACCACAATTCAAAAGCGTCAATTCTTCAGTCTTCCTTATTATTGTCCAGCTTTGACATGCGTGTGAGGCAATTGAAAACACCATAGCCTGGATCAGGAACACCCGTTAGTCCTTAAAGCGACATCCTTGCTCTTCAACACTTTTAAGAGGTCTTTTGCAGCAGATTTGCCCAATTTAATGTGTCATCTGATCTCTTGGCTGCTGCTTCCATGCGTGTTAATTGTGGATCCAAGTAAAATGAAATCCTTGACAACTTCAACATCTTCTCCATTTATCATGATGTTGCTTATTGGTCCAGTTGTGAGGATTTTTGTTTTCTTTATATCAATGTGTAATCCATACGGAAGGAGAGCTGTGGTCTTTGATCTTCATCAGTAAGTGCCTCAAGTCCTCTTCACTTTCAGCAAGCAAGGTTGTGTCATTTGCATAATGCAGGTTATTAGTGAATCTTCTTCCACTCCTGATGCCATGTTCTTCTTCATATAGTCCAGCTTCTTGGATTATTTGCTCAGCATACAGATTGAATAAGTATGCTGAAAGGATACAAGCTTGACGCACACCTTTCCTGACTTTAAACCACCCAGTATCTCCTTGTTCTGTTCAAACAACTGACTCTTGTTCTATTACAGGTTCCTCATGAGCACAAGTAAGTGCTCTGGAATTCCCATTCTTCCCAATGTTATCCATAATTTGTTATGATCCACATAGTTGAATGCCTTTGCATAGTCAATAAAACACAGGTAAACATCTTTCTGGTATTCTCTGCTTTCAGCCAGGATCCATCTGACATCAGCAATGACATCCCTGGTTCCATGTCCTCTTCTGAATCTGGCCTGAATTTCTGGCAGTTCCCTGTTGACATACTGCTGCAGCTGCTTTTGAATGAGCTTCAGTAAAATTTTTCTTGCATGTGATATTAATGATATTGTTCAATAATTTCCACATTCGTTTGGATCATCTTTCTTTGGAATAGGCATAAATATGGATCTCTTGCTGTCGGTTGGCCAGGTAACTGTCCTCCAAATTTCTTGGCATAGCCAAGTGAGCACCTCTAGCACTGCATCCGGTTTTTGAAACATCTCAATTGGTATTCTGTCAATTCCTGGAGCTTTGTTTTTCACCAATGTCTTCAGTGCAGCTTTGACTTCTTCCTTCAGTACCATCGGTTCTTCATCATATGCTGCTTCCTGAAATGATAGAACGATGACCAATTCTTTTAGGTACGGTAACTCTGTGAATTCCTTCCATCTTCTTTTTATGCTTCCTGTGTCGTTCAGTATTTTGCCCATAGAATCCTTCAATATTGCAAATCGAGGCTTGAATTTTTTCTTCAGTTCTTTCATCTTAAGAAATGCTGAGCATGTTCTTCCCTTTTGGTTTTCTAACTCCAGGTCTTTGCACATGTCATTGTAATACATTATTTGTCTTTTAGAGTCACCCTTTGAAATCTTCTGTTCAGCTCTTTTATTTAATCATTTCTTCCTATGAAATATGTAGTTTTATTATCCTCGTTTTATAGATGGAGAATCTAAGTGTGAGAGAGGGTAAGTGACTTGACCAACGTCACAAGTGAGTAAAGAACAGAGTGAATATTTGAATCCAGGCAGTGTATTCCAAAGCTCCCATTCATAACCATCTTGCTGCACAGCCGCTCACTTAATGAGTGACTGTGCCAGGCATTCCATTACATGTGGGAACACAAAGATGGATTTGTGTTCTTGCCTGCACAAGAGGGACAGACGTGTCAAAAAATAACCACATTACCAGGTAATGAGAGTCTTAATAGTGTTCTGGGAACACAAATAAGGCATAATTAATTCTGCCTACACAGGAGGGGACTCCAAAAAAGATGCAAGAAGAAAACAACAGCACAGTTGGTTCTTGAACCTAAAGAAGAAAAAATAAAAGAGGGAAGAGGGAACAATGGGGAGCCCAATTAGAAAGTCATTGCAATAATCAGGCCAGGAGCCTGTGGGAATGGAAAGAAGGGGTCAACAGGACAGGACTAAGGTTAGGCAAGCAAAGTCCCTAAGGAGCAAAATTTAAGGAGGCACCCACTCTCACGGCTGCTCCTGCACTTGGATGCCTCTGAGAGTGAGTGCCTCCAGGGGTGTCGCTAAGGGAGTGCAGAAGGTGGAGACCACATCAGGTGACACTGTTATAGGGGGTGACACCAAAATGACTGTCTACAAAAATATCCCTGTGGTTAGTTATAACAACAAAAACATTTTTCTTAAGCACCCAGCTTACAAGTATCAATATACTTACAAGGCTAAAACTCTATGCTGATGTACTTTTTGAACCTTCTAATGTGCTCCAGTCAGAGCTGTCATTATTACCTGATTACGATAATGCTTCGAATCACATGGTTTCGTCTGGAAGTGTTACAAGCACGCCGTTGTTTTCATTGCTGTGGTGTTTTTATATTAGCTGATTTTGTCAAATTTTCAGGTATTTTAGCTACAATATGTGGTAATTAGTGTTTGTGAACTATATCAATGACTTTTTTAGAATGAAGTAGTAATTAAAGGAAAAGAAGGAGTGATGCATGGAAATTACAATAAGTAACATTAGTACAAAAAACATTACTAAAGATTCTATACGGTCTGGTACAGGAGGCGGTCCATGGAGGAGGGGTGACACTATAAGATAGCACATTGGTTAACACCAACACTAGTGACACCACTGAGTGCCTCCTTAAATGTGCCGTAGGTGCCTGGTTTGCTTCACCTAGTCCCAGTCCTGAGGGTCTATGTGGAGAAAGCAATTCTAGAGGAAGACTCTCAAGAACTTAGCCACCCTTCCAAGGTACTTTGAGACTTCAAGCTTAGGTTATCGGAATATGACACTGGCGTAAGGAGTAAATCAACGGGGGAGCGGTTGTTCTGAGAAGATGAACAGTTTGCAGGCTATTTGAGTTTGAGATAATGACAGGAGGTCAACATGGAAATATGCAACCATCGTTTAACACACAAATGGAGCTCAGGATCAAGTCTGTGGCTGATGACTTAGAAGTTCTGTGAATGGGTACTTTGCAAGCAGTAGAATAATTGGAGGTAAGAGCGGAAGGCTGAGGGTCTCACATATGTAGGCTAAGGCTTGTTCAAAGAAAAACAGCTTCCTACATAGCTCTCTCAGAAGACAGGCAGTAATGCTCACAATTACGTTACTCCATAAAGCTTAAACACACACACACACACACACACACACACACACACACACTAGTTGCCCTCGAGTTGGCCCTGACTCATGGCAACACCGTACGTGTTAGAGTAAATCTGTGCTCCAATGTAGGTGCTAAAAATGGAAACACTGATCATTTAACACCCTTTTATACTGTTCTGTGAGTGTTTCCTATAATTGCTATAATATGTTTATAATTACAAGCAGACAACTTGTTAGTAGCTCCCCTTGAACAAACAAAGCCCAGGATATAGAACTAGCTTAAACACTTAGCAAGTCATCTGATTTTCTGAGCTATACACAATGCTAATGGAAGATGCAAAGCAAACATTTACTGAGTGCCAGCTGTAAGCCAGGAACTAGTCTAGGCCCTTTTATTTGTGTTATCTCATATAGTTTAATGACAACAATTAGTGATTTTTAAATCTTGGATTATGTTTATAAGTTAAAACTCACTGAGGAGAAAATAATCACTTAGAAGGCTAGGGTTAATTTTGAGCCACTTGGTACCTGAAAGAGAAACTGAGGTTTCATCATCCTGGTTTAGCCTTTCAGGAAATAAAGATCCACTTTGTGATCCAGAAGACTCATTGTACAATAGTGAGGAATAGAATGGCACAATCTAGAACTCAGTGTGGGTCTGTGGAAAAGCAGAAGAGGTCCACTTGGAGCAAGAATTATGTCCTTATCAACACCAAGTGTGGAAATCCTCTAGCCCCTTCACAGGCTCAATTGAACATTGGCTGAGGTAATGGAATCTCTGGAAGACTCCACAATGAATTCCAGCATGAGACCATGACCATCCAAGAGAACACTTGCATTCACCACGCTTCCCTGGATCGTGGGCAGTTGGGTGATACTGCAGGGTCGGCTAACTGGTGGCCACTGGTCTAAGAGAAGGCTATCTGATTTGGAAGTCAGAACAGAAAAGCACCTCTTCACATGAGACTTCGCCACCTTCCTTCTAGGAAGGGGGTCCATGTCGGAACAGAAGTCACTCTTAAAATAACGTCTTTTTTCCAAAAGCTAATGTTGCTGTTTGGCTCTGAAGTACACCTTGCTAACAAGCATTCACAGAAGCATTCATCTTGTTTATTCAGGGATGAATGTTTCATGGGTTCTGGCTTGAAAAATGGCTTCCAACCTAACTACTGAGTTACACCTCTTGTGGCTGATTTCACTTGGATAATTTTCTTGAAAAAAAATTTTTTTTAAGGGGCTTTATAACCTGGGCTGGAGAAGATTTAACCACAGTTGTTCTGCCTTGTTCCAAAACTGTTGCTCTTAGAGCTCAAAGTCATTCTAGAACCCAAGAGTTCTGTCTTCAGAAGCGACTTTCAAGAAAGGTTGTGTCTATGGTGTTTTGTTTGTTTTTGTAGCTTTTTGATATATATGCTGCTCTGAATTCTACACTTAAAAAAATTATATAAAGATTTACATAAGAAATTACATGGAAAACATTGATTTTATACATCTATTTATAATCTCTTGTCTATGAAGACTGATTCATTTTTGGATGTAAAATATCCATAAATATTATACTACTTAACAAAAACCCACTTTTAGTATAATTCCTTTCTCTTTCCAATCTAACATTCTTTCTTCCTCCTGTTTATTTCTTCTTCTTCTCATTATATATCTCATTCTACTATCTGAAGTCTCAATGGCTCTTTCATACTGTGGAAAGTGTTACCATTCTCTCCATACCATAAACCTTACTGCTATGGTATTTATTATCACTCCCCTCTTTGAAAGGGGCAGTGGGGATAGTGGTTTCCTTTATGTATATATTTCCTAATCCATTCCTCTCTATACTCTTAACTTTCTGAGCCTTCCGGTTCTTTTGCAACTGAGTCTTGGGGACTCCTAAATAAATTTCTCACTATTTCCTTCTTGAAAGCAAGCTATTTCCAGTAATCCTTCAAATTCGGTTCAGGGCCTGGATTCAAAATGAAATATACCTAGTCAGGGCCAGTGTGGTTGAGTGTCAGGGTGTCATCATCCTTGGGCTGGCCAGGGCAGTGGACAGGCAAGTCAGGCTAGAGAGGACTTGAATCCAGGATCAACAGGTGAGGGTCATTGCACCTACAGGCAGTTAGATCAGCCTGGACCACGCCACAGCTGAATGAATGAATGAAGTGAAGATCTAATGCTAGAAACAACAGCCAATCCCACGACCAAGGAGAACATCAAGGGAACCATTTACAAATCCTTCAAAAATCCTTGCAATGTCTGAAAGATACAGTTTGGTTCCTCTGGAAGGAAGGAGATCACAAACAAACAGAAACTAGAGAATTGTTAATTGCTTTTGAGTAGGCGCTGACTCATGGCAACCTTATTTATAACAGGATGAAATGTTGCCTGGTCCTGCACCATCTTCATGATCGTTGGTTTATTTGAATAATTTTTGTGGCTATTGTGTCAAACCATCTCATGGAGGGTTTCCCTGCCGACCCTCTACTTTACTAAACATGATGTCCTTGCATAGTGATTGGTCTTTGCTGATGGTGTGTTCCTCGCTTCTAAAGAGCATTCTGGTTGTATTTCTTCTAAGAGTGATTTGTTTGTTCTTCTGGCCATCTGCATATATTCAATATTTTTCACCAACATCTCAATTTGAATGCATCATTTCTTCTGTCTTCCTTTTTCAGTGTTCACTTTTCACATGTGTATGAGGTGATTGAAAAGACTATGGCTTGGGTCAGGTGTACCTTAGTCACCAAAGTGACATCTTTGCTTTTTAAAACTTTAAAGAGATCTTTTGCAGCAGATTTGTCCAATGCAATACATCATTGATTTCTTGACTACTGCTTCTATGGACAGTGATAGTTGATCCAAATAGAATGAAATCATTGATAATTTCAATTTCTTCTTCGTTTATCATGAAGTTGTTTATAAGTTCAATTGTGAGAATTTTTAAATTTTCCTCACATTCAGAAGTAATCCATACTGAAGGCTGTAATCTTTGATCTTCCAAAACAATTTTGTACTTTTCCCATCAAATCATCATTCAGACCTTATAGAAGCAGCCATAGATTGGTGTTCTTTCTTGTTCTAGTTTCCCCCTCTTCAATCTTTACCCCTACCCTCCACTGCCCCCTTACCTTTTTTTTTTTACCCCTTTCCTCCTGAAGCTCCTTCCAGGCAATGAGTGGGTCAACTGAGCTCTGGGATCAGGCTGAGCCACAGCTGTACAGCCCTCCATAGGGGCAGTTTATGTCTTTTAACTTTTTTAAAGTGAAAAATCTACAGGAGAAATGAGCCATTTCCTTGATAATATTAACCACCTTCCATAACACAATTTGAATTGTGTGTTTTATGTTAACAGACCACATTCCCACCAATAGCTAGGCATGTCTCAGTAGCACTCTATTTTGGTTTTTCCAACATTCTCACTTCTCAGGAAGCCATTGAAATTATGCAGCTCTCATCAGGTCCTTAATTACTAGTCAATGATTATATTTCTTGTGATTTAAAAACTATATATATATCTATCATTTACTTACACCACTCGTCTGTCAGTTTGTCATACTGTGCTGGCTTGTGTGTTGCTATGATACTGTAAGCTACACCACCAGTATTTTAAATACCAGCAGGGTCACCCATGATGGACAGATTTCAGAGGAGCTTCCAGACTAAGACAGACTAGGAAGAAAGGCCTGGTGATGTACTTCTGAAAATTAGCCAATGAAAACTTTATGGATCACAACAGAATATTCTCTGATACAGTGCTGGAAGATGAGCCCCGTAGGTTGGAAAGTACTACACAATAGCCACAACAATGGACTCAAACATACCAACAATCATGAAAATAACTTAACACTGGACAGTGTTTTGTTCTGTTATACATAAGGTTACCATGAATTGGAGCCAACTTAATGGCAACTAAAAACAATATCATTTACTTTCTTTCTTCTAATGAAATTATCCATCCTAACATTTTCCAATTATTTTTCAAGATACTCTTTATATCGGCAAAATGGCGCTCTAGACAGAAGCACCACACTGTCCCTCCACAGCAAAGATCTGAAAAACTAAGCCAAACAGAGAGTACAACAATCCTGAAACCCTAAAACATCATATGAAGAGATAAAGAACTCAGTCAAGCACCAAATGGAGTGAGAAAACTGACAGAGAATGGAGAGCAAGGAGAGATTCATGCAGAGGTCCCCTACCAGCTAACGCAGTGAAGATCCGCCATCTTGGACTCCTATCAGAGACCAGCAAACAGGGGATACGAGAAAACAGCCTCACGGAGCATCCAGTGGGAGACAAAAACAACTGGTAATCTGTGATATACACTTTCCCACCCCCCACCCTTCTTCACCCCGACTCTGCTTCCTGCGACCACAGTCTCTTGACTGGGAATCACTGGCTGCTTGGATTCCACACGCCCCAACGGGCCGGCTCTCTGAGTGCCATTTGTTGGATGCTGGTGTTGCTTTTTTCCGCTTCTTTTGATTTCTTCCTTACCTCTCACCACCTCCGCCTCCTTTCGCTCAAATACCTGGCTCTGTGTACCAGCTTTGCTTCTTCCTGAGGGGCTGCAGAGCTCCAGTAATTTGTGATATACGCTTTCCCACTCCCTACCCTTCTTCACCCACACTCGGCCCCCTCTGCTTCCAGCAGACACAGTCTCTTGTCCGAGAAACACCAGCCTGCACTAGCTGGCTCTCTGAGTGCCATTTGTTGGCTGCTAGAGTTGCTTTTTTTTCTGCTTCTTTTGATTTCTTCTTTACCTCTCACCAGCTCCCCCTCCTTTTGCTCAAATACCTGGCTCTGTGCGCCATCTTTGCTTCTTCCTGAGGGGCTGTGGAGCTCTGTTTGAGTGTGGAGCTGCTTCCCGGTCTGGGCTGCTGTACTGGTGGGATCCCAGGGCTTTTGTTTGTTTTGAATTGTTTGCTTGTTTTCTTTTCCTTTTCTTGAGTTGGGAGCCCTTTCTGGCCAGGCAGTGCTGCATGGAAAGGAGACTTCCCCCTCGGCTTGCACAGATGTGCATAGGGATCCCTGAGGGCATTTCTTTTTTCGTTGTTTTTTTTTCTGTTTTTTGGGGGAACTTTCTTGTTCTTTCTTTTTTATTTGTTTTGTTTTCTTTTCCCTCCTTTTCCCTTTTGGTCTTTCTTCATTGCTCAGTTTCTCGTCTCTCTATATCTTCCTTCTCTTTGTGTTCCCTGAATACCTGGCGTTGTATACATCTATGCCTTCTAGCCAGGCTGTATTGCAACACCTTAGAGCGACTTCCCCAGACCTCATAGCTGCACCGGTGGGATCCCTGGGAACTTTGCGGTTCTTTAAACTTTCCGATATTTATTTATTCATTCTTTTCTTTTCTTCCTCTACCCATTTCTGTTTTTCTCCATTTCATAGTCTCTCATCTCTCCACTCCAACGGCAAGCTCCCCTAGCATTCTTTTTTGTTTGTCTGTATGTTTTTGGCT
>NW_004444027.1:6616752-6643825 GCF_000243295.1 Trichechus manatus latirostris
TGTGTTGTGAGATTGTTAACCATTGTCATAGGGCAACATTTGTAGTAACCGTTAAATGAGAAACTATTTTGTTCTGTAAGCCTTCAACTTAAGTGAGAATAACAGCACAATTGGAAGAGCGTAGTCAATGTCACAGAAGTGTGCGTGTAGAAATTTTTGAAATGGTGTATCTTTGGTTATGTGTATTTTCACGAAAAAAAAAAAAGTTGAGAAGTTAGGGGGTTGACATGTTGTGGGGTTGTTAACCAATGTCATAAAACAATATGTGTACTACTGTTTCACGAGAAACTATTTGTTCTGTAAGCCTTCACCTGAAGTACAATTAAAAAAAAAAGGTACTCTTTATACAAGTTGCCCCATTCCTAATTTCTGAAAATTTTATTTTCAGTGACCTAGGCCGGTGGAATTTTAAAAGAATGCTCCGTTTTATTTTCTTTTATCTCATTATGAGTAAAATAGAATTCTAAGTCATAAAATAGTTCCTTATTTATCATTTCTAGCCACTCTACTTTCAGTGGCATTTTCAGAGCTGTTTTAGGCTATGTCAACCTAGAGGCTGTTTTTAAAATCAAATAGGATCTCCTAAAAAAGTTAAACATTGAAGTACCATATGACACAGCAATTCTACTTCTAGGTATATGCCCAAAAGATCTGAATGCAGGAATGCAAACAGGTACATGTACATCAATGTTCATTGCAGCACTATTCACAATAGGCAAAAGATGGAGACAACCTAAATGTTCATCAACAGATGAATGGATAAACAAAATGTGGTACATACATACTATGGAATATTATTCAACGATAAAGAGAAATGAAGTCCTGATACATGCTACAACATAGATGAACCTTGAAAACATTATGCTGAGTAAAATAAGTCAGTCATAAAAGGACACATATTGTATGATTTCACTTACATGAAACATCTAGATTAGGCAAGTACATAGAGACCAAAGTTCATTGGTGGTTACCAGGGTTGGGCAGAAGGCAGGGGGGAAGGGGGAACCATTTCTTAGGGGACACTGAACTGTTGTTAAAAGTGATGGAAAAACTTGGAGACTGATAATGGTGATGGTTGAGCAACCTGATGAGCATAATTAATGTCACTAAATTGTACACGTGAAGAATGTTGAAACGGCAAATATTTTGTTACATATACATATATTTACCACTGTCTTAATTATCTGGTGCCACTGTAACAAAAATACCACAAGTGGATGGTTTTAACAAACAGTTGTTTATTTTCACATAGTTTAGGAGTCTAGAAGTCCAAATTCAGAGCACCAACTCTAGGGGAAGCCTTTCTTTCTCTGTTGACTCTGGAGGAAGGTCCTTGTCTCTTCAGCTTCTGCTTCCTGGTTCCTTGGAGATCTCTATATGTCTTGGCATTTATCTTACTCCATCTCTCCCCTGCATGCTTGTTTAATCTCTTTTATATCACAAAAGAGATTGACTCAAAATACGCCCTACACTAATCCTACCTCATTAACATAACAAAGACAACCCATTCCCAAACGAGATTATAAACACAGGCATAGAGGTTAGGATTTACAACACATATTTTTGGGGCACGTAAGTCAGTCGATAACAATCTACCTTTTGGCCCCCCAAATTCGTATCCTTG
The DNA here is from genome assembly GCF_000243295.1 of Trichechus manatus latirostris. Lineage (NCBI taxonomy): Eukaryota > Metazoa > Chordata > Mammalia > Sirenia > Trichechidae > Trichechus > Trichechus manatus. The sequence continues at coordinate 6,618,377 of NW_004444027.1, forward strand.
CCACATGCAAAACGCAGTCACCCCATCACATCATCCCAAAATTCTTAAATCAATTCTAAGTCCCAAATCTCATCTTCTGAATCATCTAAATCAAATTTGGGTAAGACTTTAGGCATATTCCAACCTAAGGCAAAATTCCTCTTCGTTTGTGAACCTGTGAAATCTAGAATACAAGTTATCTGTTTCCAAAGTACAATGGGGGAACAGGCACAAGGTAGACATTTTCATTACAAATGGGATAAACTAGAGGGAAAGGAGGGATAACAGGTACCGAGCAAGTCCAAAACCCAGCAGAACAATTTCCACTAGCTCTCAAGTCTTGAAAATAATCCTCCCTTCCCTGAGACCATCTGGGCAATGGCCCTGCCCTCTAGACTCTGGGTGTTGGTCATACCTTCTGGATTCTAGGTGCAGGCCCCTCAGCCCTGGGCTTGGCAACTCAGCTCCCTCGGCTTTAGGTGGCCCCATTCTCCTAGTCCATCTGAGTCGCAACTTGACCTCCTTGGCCCCAGCAGGCCCTTTGAGCAAGGCAGCCCTGCCCCCTCAGATTTGGCAGCCCCATTCCTCTGGCATACCTTAACAGCAGCCCCACACTTTGGAACTAAGTTGGTGTAGATCAATTCTTTGAAACCTAGGAGGCTGTGCCCATACCCTTTGAGATCCAGGAGACTATGACCCCACCCTTTGAAACAGAGAAGGCCCTGCTTTACAACATATATTCCATTACTTATAAAATATAAGATAAACAGGGCTAGTGTGTTTTTAGTTGTACTGTATGCATGTCAGTTGTGTCATGTTAGGTGCAAGTATGACTTTATAATTGTCTTTATTTAGAGATTATGTATAGTATAAGGAGATGCGTACAGGTGCCAAGTTGACAAGGGGTGGACTGTGATGGTTAAGAGTTTGTGTCAAGTAGGCTAGGCCATGATTCTCAGTGGTTTGACAGATATTATGTAATCATCCCCCATTTTGTGATCTTATGTGAGTAGCCAATTAGCTGATAGGGGTTCATTTGGGGTGTGGCTTGCATCCAATATATATAGATATTCTGGCAAAGCTTACCCTCTCTGGATCCTGCATACGACTTGTCATCCATTGACCTTTGGTTCTTGGGATGTGAGCCAGCAGCCTGCCATCTGAACTGCTGATTTTGGGCTCGTCAGCCTCTGCAACCATGTGAGTCAGGAGAAGCCTCCAGCCTGACATCTGACCCATGGATTTTGGACTTGCCAGCCTCCACAGCTTCGTGAGCCATTTCCTTCAAATAAATCCCTCTCTCTCTATATATATATATGTATGTATTTATTGAAGCCTTGATGGCACAGTGGTTATGAGCTTGGCCGCTAACCAAAATGTCAGCAGTTCAAATTCACCAGCAGCTCTTTAGAAACCCCGTGGGGCAGTTCTACTCTGCCCTATAGGGTCACTATGAGTCAGAATCTACTCAATGGCAATGGGTTTGGCTTGGTTTATACACACATTCACACACACACACGTATATGTGCTTCACTGATTTTGCTCACACACACACACACACGTATATATGCTTCACTGATTTTGCTCCTCTAGAGAACCCAGCCTAAGACAACAATACACACACAGAAAAACCCAAATGGAATCATATGTGTGGAAGCATTTTGAAAAGCATGATGAAGCCACTACCCAAAAGCCTTTGTTGGTGTTATTTCAAATAGCCTTTAAAAAGTTTTTTTTTTTTTAAGGAAGGACCTTGCACATTATTGCCTGAAATTGTGCATAGCCTAATGAAAAACAAAGACTAGAAACAATCATCGATTTTACTGTTTTTCTAATAAAGATTTCCAAATTTTTCACAGAATATTTTTTTCTACTTTCTTTATTTTTTATTTTTTTAAAAACATCCTATTCCCTTCAAACCATTAATTAAAACATAATTGCTAGACTGGCTTCTACTTTTACTTTTTTTTCCTTCTGTTTTGTAACTTTACAATCTACTTCATTTGCATCTTTGTCAGCCCCTTTAAAATATACAACTATACAAGATAATGATCATAGTGTGAGCTTCTCTGCAAAGGCAATAAGCAAGCATAGATAGCATTTCTTCTTCTTTTTTGAAATAATATTTTATTGTGTTTCAGTGAAAGTTTACATAGCAAACTAGGTTCCCACTTAACAATTCCTACACAAATTGTTCAGAGACATTAGTTACATTTTTCACAATGTATCAACAGTCTCATCAATTTCCTTCTGGGTGTTTTGTTTCCTGTAATCAGGTTTTCCTGTCCTCTTACCCTTTCATCTTTGCTTTAGAGTAATTGCTGTCTATTTGGTCTCTTACTGATGATTTTTTGAAGGTGTGCAGTACTCACTAGTAGTGTTCTTTATTTTATGAGCCAATCTGTTATTTAGCTAAAAGATGATCTCAGGGCATGCCTTAGGCTGAGTTCGCTAGAGAAACAAAACCAGTGCAGCATATAAATATATACAAAGAAAATGGCTTACATGGTTGTAGAGGCTGGAAAGTCCCAAGGTCGTGGGTCAGGCTAGAGGCTTCTCCTGACTCACATAGCTGCAGGTGCTGGCAAATCCAAGATTTGAAGGTCAGATAGGAGGCCTCTGGCTCACAGGCTGTGGAGGCTGATGAATCCCAAGATTGGCAGGTAAGATGGCAGGTAAGCTGCTAGCTCAAGTCCCAAGAACCAGAGGTCAGAAGAACAGGAGCCAGCTGCAGGATCCAGAGTGAGCAAAAGCCAGAGAGCCTTGCCAGAAAGTCCACCTATAATGGATGCAGGCCACACCCCAAAGGAAACTCCCTTTCAACTGATTAACCACTCTTAGCAGATCCCATCATGGAGGTGATCACATCATATACCACTGCCAAAGTACATCATAGCTGCCAAACTACTGAGAATCATGGACCAGCCAAGTTAACACACAACTTTAATGATCACAGGGGGTTTCTTTTCTTCTTGACATTAAGTCCTGGTCTCAATCATTTATGATTGGGTGCCACAGCTATGAACCCATGCATCATGCTCCTTGCAATTTTAATTTCTTCACCACACTCAATAAATGTTTGTATGTTGTTTAGGCATCTTAATTGCAAGTAATAGAAGCTAACTTATTCTAATTAAGCAGAAAAATTTATTACCAGGATATTAGGTAACTTCATTAGGAGGACTGGATAACCCAGCTTGAGGCTCGCTTCCACAAGCAAATGCCAATACCACACCACAAAACTGGTCTAATGAGGACACCCTTGCTGTGGCTACTACACATCAGTCTCTAAAGTTGGCACCACTGCCATTTCTGTACCCCAAACTCTAAAATGAAGCCACTGCTAGTGCTGTTTCAACATTCTTGCTGCACTCCAACCCCAAAGAAAAAACAAGTTCCTCTTCCCTCCCTTCCTGGATCAGTACCTGTAAGCCTCAGTCTGATAAAGTTGCCTGAGTTGAAAGTGAGACTGGGAAAGGGAGGTAGACTCATAGAAAATCACAGAATATAGGAAGGGTGTTCAAAAGATGCTGACTGGTCACAAATGTGACAGATGCCCAATGCAATGGGGATGCTGATTTCATTTGGAGATGTGATGTCTTCCCAGACCTTATCAACTTACCTGGCATCTGTATTATTCAGTTGCCATCTGCATAGTCAAAACCTTTTTCTCGAGAAAAAAAGCTTTTCTTTCTCTACCTTCTCCCACTATTGCAAGGGTCTATGGACCCCCTACAGCAATTATTATAATCTTTTGAGGGGGCAGAAACCCTTAGAGAATTGAATAAAACCTATGCATCTTTTCTTCAGAAAAAATGCACATGTAAGTAGTTTTGGGAGGTTCATGGGCCCTTAGAAGCCCGTCCATATACCCTTAGGTTAAAAACTCTTGCCCTCAAAGAGGTCAAAATAAAGTTAAGAACCATAACTCCAAGGTCTTCCATAATTTCCTTTCTATTTACCAAAAGTTGGACTGTTCTTCTGGAATCAGAAGATCTGGTTTGAGTCCTGCTTCAACCGCTGACTGGCTATGTGATGCTGGGCAAGTAACTTAAGCTGACACTGGTTTCCTCATATGCAAAGTGGAAATAATACCAATCTAATAGGTGTCCCTGGGTGGTGCAGACGCGTAAATGCTCGACTGCTAAACAAAAGGTTGTCAGTTGAAATCCATTCAGAGGTGCCTTGGAAGAAAACCTTGGCATCTACTTATGAAAATTCAGCCATTGAAAACCCTATGAAACAGAGTTCTACTCTGACATACATGAGGTCACCATGAGTAGGAACCGACTCCACAGCAACTGGTTTGGGTTTTCTTTTCTTTTTCTTTCTTTCTTTCTTTTTTTTTGATTTACTAAAGCCCAGGTGGCACAATGGTTAAGCATTTGGCTGCTAACCAAAAGGTTGGTGGTTCAAACCCACCAGAGACTCTGCAGGAGGAAAACCCAGCAATCTGCTCCCATAAAGATTACAGCCTAGGAAACACTATGGGGCAGTTCTACTCTGTCCTATATGGTGCTGAGCCAGAATCAACTCTACGGCACACAACAATGAGAGTTGGTATGAGGAGATGTGGTGATGCAGTGGTTAAGCGCTTGGCTGCTAACCAAAAGGTCGGCAGTTTGAACCCACTAGCAATTCTTTGGGAGAAAGAGGGCAGTCTGTTTCCATAAAGATTACAGCCTTGGAAAACCCTATGAGGCAGTTCTACTCTGTCCTATAGGGCCACTATGAGTAGGAATCCACTTGACAACCACAGGTTTTTTGTTGTTGTTGTTGTTGTTTTATGGTTGGTATGAGGATTCAATAAGATACCACATCTAAAACATTTGCATAGCGCCTGGCACATAATAAAGATCCAAAATCATAACACTTTCTCTTGCCTTGTCTTCTGTCAGTTATCTGTATCTTTCACTCTATCCCATCTCCTGTTCTCAGAGATTCTTTGTTGGAAAGGATCTCCAAGGTCATCTAGTGAGGATTATCTACTCTCCTTCTATTTCTCTCTCTCTCTCTTTTTAAATGAGTGATTAACACCACTCCTGCCATTTTGTCCCTTCTTACAATGAGCACTATCACCTCAAGTAGTTCTCAGAGCCTTTGTAGAACTCAGCAGAAGTGAGCCCCAGGTATGGCCACTCTTCAGCAGAGCCTCCAGGTTCTTCACTTCCTCAGTTGTGATGTCTGTTGTTCATTCCCTTTGCTCAAAACCTTAGTGCTGGCATCTTTCTTTACTTTTAGTTTGCACCTCCCCAGCTCCAGAAACCATTCCTGACAGAGCTCCTCCATTTGCAGTCACTTGCCCGGCAGTTCTAGATGAACTGGCTCACTTTTACACTTTAAAACCATTCTCTCACAGACTCCCCTCCTATTCTGAATGATTGTTGGAAGTGTCTCCAACACTCCTTAAAGGAATCAAACTATTTTCTCCTCAGAACATTTTATATATCATGTTTTTTTTTAAGCTGGAAAGGCAGGCAATCTAGTTTTGTAGGGAATGAAGATGAGTAGAACCCCCCGATTAGTAATCCTAACATTTGTGGTGGCAATTGGAACTGTGTAGATCCTAATACATTTTTGGAGAAAAAAATAGAACGCCATCTAATAGTGCTGGAAGAGGGTACAGGTCTTCTTCAAAGTTTGCTATCTTCCACTTTGAGTTTAAACCTTGTGAGGCTTTGATCAGATTCACATGTCCCTTCCTTTCCTGCACTTGTGTCAGACAATGTGCCTCAGCTGGACTATTAGCATGTGCTAGAGAGGAACCCTGGTAGTACAGTGGTTAAGCACTAGGCTGCTAACTGAAAGGTCAGCTATTCAAACAGCCTGACCTTTAAAATATACAACATAGAGTAATGACGCATGCTCTATTTAAAAACAAAATCAAGAGAGATTTATTGAAAGTAAAAACAGCTTGAGCTGGAGACATGTTAGATATCACAATGTGAAAACCAGTGCCCCAGAGAGTGGCAGTCACAGAAGCATAATTATGGGGCTAAGTCAGGAACTCAGGTTACAATATTCTGATTGGAAGTTGCAAGATCAGGGAAGCTGAAGGTGGAACAACTTGAAGCAGGTGCTTTACAATGATTGGTTGGAAACGCAAATGTGGGCTGTTTGGATCTGTTGGTTTAAATACATGACTAAGGCGGGGGTGGTGGTGGAGGGGATGTTAATTGGGTGGTCATAAAGTAATTATCTTAAAACATTTCCTGAGGGCTGCTGAGGGGATTTCGGATAAGGGTTTTGTGTCAAGACCCTCCCTTAGGAACAGTCTTTCCATATCTTTAGCTTAACCACAGAGAAAAATATTTCCTTTGTTATATTCTTAAGTCTGGCTAAGGGTTTGAAGGTTGTAGTGGAAATCCTTTGTTATCCACTTAAGTTTGTCTAAGGGCTTGCTGGTTGCAAGGGTAAAGGCAGAAATAACAAAATGGAGTTAGACCAAGCCTAAACCACTCTTTTCAGATATACCAGGTGTCATGGATTGAATTCTGTCCCCCCAAAAATGTGTGTAGCAACTTGGCTGGGTCATGATTCCTAGTATTGTATGATTGTGTTATCTGATGTGATGTCCTTATGTGTTGTAAACTCTACCACTATGATGAGATTATATGTGATCTCCTCATGTGTTGTAAATTCTGTCACTGTGATGAGGTTATACTGATGAGGTTGACAAGATCAGTGTGTTAATGCAATCTCTTTCGAGATATAAAAGAGGGAAGCGAGCAGAGACACACGGGAACCTCATACCACCAAGAAAGCAGTGTTGGGAGCAGAGCGCGTCCTTTGGACCTGAGGTTCCTGCAGAGAAGCTCTCAGACCAAAGGAAGACTGATGACATAGACTTTCCTCCAGAGCCAATGGAGACAGCATTTCCCTGGAGTTGATGCCCTGAATTTGGACTTGTAGCCTACTGGACTATGAGAGAATAAATTTCTCTTTGTTAAAACCATCCACTTGTGGCACTTCTGTTGGAGCAGCACTAGATGACTGAGACATCAGGCACCTCAATTTTTAAAGTACTTATACTTTCCCTCCTTTTGCTCAAGGATTTCAAGAGAAACTCTTTGATCACTTTATTGACCACTATCAAAACATAGTGCTTCTTCGGCATGGACTTCAGGTACATGATCGCTTTTCAATGGTTGCTTGTTTAACAAACCTTTAAGACCCCAGACACTAGAGTGTGCACAGGTAGCCACGCATCACCTGACATCTTCACCATGCCATAGCTTTAGTCTCTTGCTTTTGTAGTCTCTTTATGTTAGGGTTTTGTGTAGGGCAAGCCACATTGAAGGAATTACCTGGCTTCTGAAGGGCCAGCTCAGAGATTGAACTCAAGTCTGTCTGAAATGTGAATACCCTCAAAGTACCTAATTCTTTTCATAGGGATTAAATTGGTTTCCTGAGTTTTAACATTGGTAAAATATTTCATACAACATTTAATTATTCCTAAAATAACAGTAACTATGATAAGTACCAACAAACCAGTGAGTAAAACAGAGTGAATTCAAGGTCCTGCTCCTTCAGATAGCCAACTAAAAATATCAAGAAAGGGAGAATCAGGTATAGGCGGCACATGAAGCCGAACGGCCTTCTGGCATATCTGTCTAATGTCCTTTTCTACCTATCCTGATGTATTTATCCACGTGCAACAGGAGGTGTTAGTGATGGCACAGACTCCTTCTTACAGTGTCAGGAGGAAATCAAGAGATATTCCATTATCCAGCACTACTTTAGAAAGGGAGTTTAAAGAGTTCTGTTGGGCTGTCATTCCATCAGCAATATTATTACTAATTTTTCCATGGTAGCTGATAATTTATGAATAGATCTTTCAAGTTCAAGGGTACAATAAATGGGTCATAATGCAGGAACACTAGCCAAAAGTAATATAATAAAGCAAATACCATAAAAATAATAGCTATGATAAAGCAAATTCCACTTTTGCTTATTTGCATATGCAGTGGAGTATTAAAATAATCTAAGAGATAGTATGACAAGGCCAAGTTTCAAGATAAAGATGACAAGGAATAAGCAAACAATTAAAATATCAACTATATGGAGGTTCAACCTTCAACCAAAGATTAGACAGGCCCATAAAACAAACAATAATACACGTAGCTCAACCATGTATACGAGACAAAATGGTCATACCAGCCCAGGGGCAAGGATGAGAAGGCAGAAGTGGACAAGAAAGCTGGACGAATGGAAATGGGGAACCCAAAGTTGAGAAGGGGAGAGTGTTGACACATCAGGGGGTTGGCGACCAAAGTCACAAAACAATATATGTATTAATTGTTTAATGAAAAACTAATTCGCTCTGTAAACCTTCACCTAAAGAACACACCAAAAAAAGGTAGTAAATATAATTATGTAAAAAAAAACTATATGAGTGTATGAGAAACTAAATGGTAAAGAAAAGTGTTACCAATCAATAAATCCCAATTTGTAAAGTAAAGTTATTTCAAAGGCTACAAGTATCAAGCAGAGTGCAAAGTTTTCAAGAGCTGACTTGGAGGGTCATTAGAACCACCGTGAAATAATTTTACAAATGTGTAATAAGTGCAAAAGAAAGAGGATCCCCCAAATCATGAAACCAAGTCCTATAAGTCCTAACTTTGAAGCAATTTGCATGAATCTTGTTCTGCAATCTTCGGTTCACTTGTCTACCTCTAGCGCAGTTGTCTGCTTTTGAACACTGGGACTTTTAAAGTGATTTTTAATTCTCCGGAGAGTTAACAAGTCCACAGGGGTGGCAGGGGGTGGCCTGGATTTCTTTAGTTGAGACAGATTAATCCAGGTTTTGACTCCTTATAATTTGGCAGCACACGGATTAGTAAGAAAGACCAAGTATGCTCCTTTCCATTGGGACTCCAATGACTTCTTTAACTGATGTCTCTTCTAATATACATATTCTGCTGGGGCAATGTGAAGCAGATTTTGGGATTCTAACTCCAGTCACCAAGCACTTCTTTAATCTGTGAAAAATATTCTTTCAAGGAGGAACTAAGTATGGCAGATACAGCATTTTATAGTAATAGAAACAATGAGAAACATTCCAAAATAAAGTAGCAAAAAATTTTTTCTATCATCTGCCTCAAGAGGAAAACCAATTACTTATCAGTTAAGGGAGGAACAGGTTCGTTAAGATTCAACATTAACAATCAGTTTTAATAATGACAGGTGCCTCTTTGTGCAGTAGTAAGGATGTTGAGGGCCATTTGATTTTGAAGAACTATTTTTTCTCATCATAGTCATTTCAGTATTCATTTCTTTGGAGTCCATGGGTGGAATCATTTGAAACACTGAATATATTGAATCAGAACTCTAACATGAGGCATAACATCTTCTAATCCTATTTGAGGTACAAAAATAGTAGCCATATGGTTGTACCATTGAATGCAAATCTGGACTAATGGGCTCTAAGAAAAGGGACTGTTAGCTGGAAGAGGTAAATCAGTTGATATACGACCTTGGATCCACCTTAATCCTATAGTACATCTTTTAATCCATCTCCAAGTGAGAGCCAAGGCCAAAAATTAGAGCCACATAATCAAGCCATTTGATCTATTCAAATAGATAAGGAAAGCCTTTACCAAAGGATATTCTGTAGCCAGCATGGTGTTGTTTAGTTACTAAAATAGATGATTTTTAAATTTAAAAAGCAGAAGAAATAAATGATTTCTTATATCTAGGCAATAGAACCTTGAACATCAGCAATATTCTCATAAACACTGTATAGTAATTCTTTCAGTTTACTCAGCCCTGTGTAGATAATTTTGGTTCCATGCAATTCTGGATCAACAGCAGCCCAAAAACTTCATTAGTTTCTACATAAGGGTTCTGGAAATCTTGATCCAGTTTAGCAGTAACCATGATCAAAATATCACAGTCTTTTTCATAAGTCCAATATAGAAATATTTTGGTCAAGCATTTTCAGTAAGTCAGCAAATTAAAAAGTTATCTGCAGACAACAAAACTTAGTATGGCCATGATGAACCTATAATTATAATATTTCTTAAAAGTGAAGGATCTGATGAGAATTAATTACAAGACTAATGCAAAGCCAAATAAAGTCAATTCAAGAAACTCTAGACAAAAATACCTGTAAACATGATTGACCTTATTTTCAAAGAGCTTCGGTTATAACACATAATAATCTTGAGACATAATACCATATAGTCAGGATATACCAAAAATGTATTAATATTAATAAGCCTCTAAACATCTGAATAGTAATAAAAAAACTTCATGAGTAAACTATGTGAATTCCCCAGTTAAAAACATTAGCTTTGATGATGCTAGGTTCAAAAGAAACAAAGTTGTGACCAAGTGAGCAATTAAAAAAATAATAAAATTATGATGAAATAGTATGCACTTGTTGTCTAATATCAGGCAAAAACATAAGAGGAAACATTAACACATAAAATTAATTTTTTTTTATTATTCTTTAGATGAAGGTTTACAGAGCAAAATAGTTTCTCAAAACAATTAATAAAAATATTGTTTTGTGATATTGGTTGCCAACTCCATGATACGTCAACACTCTCTCCTTCTTGACCTTGAGTTCCCCGTTACCAGCTTTCCTGTCCCTCCCGCCTTCATGTCCTTGCCCCTAGGCTGGTGTGTCCATTTAATCTCATTTTGTTTTATGGGCCTGTCTAATCTCTGGCTGAAGGGTGAACCTCAGGAGTGGCTTTAGTATTGAGCTATAAAGGTGTCTGGGGGCCATACTCTTGGGGTTTCTCCAGTCTCTGTCAGACCAGTAAGTCTGTTTTTTTTTTTTTTTTTTTTTTTTTTTTGTGAGTTAAAATTTTGTTCTACATTTTTCTCAAGCTCTGTAACACATACATTTTCAACCCAAAGAAAATCAGGCACTTCTCTTGATTTGGCAATATGTTTCATGTAATTTATGATATATTAAATAAACATCTTTTAAAACAGGAACAAATCTTTTGTGGATTTCCACGAAGTTTCAGAGTTGTCAGGAGTTTATCACAGGTCACCAAGAAACAATACTTCAGTTATTTTACCAAAGATCTTAAAGGTAAAAAACCTTAGCTTTTTTCAAAGCCATGCAGTTTGGTTTTTGACTCAGGAATCTTATTCTTATGGGAGGCTGAACCCTTGTCTTCCAGACAGATTACAAAAAGAATAAATTAGCTCTTTAACTCAGTAATCAAAGAAAATTTTGTTATTATAACAGTGAGAAACCCAATTCTTTGCCTTATATATTATTTGATACTAAAAGTTCTTTAAAACCTCATAAATTAGCCCATCAAACTTTAGCCAGACAGATAAAAAATATGGACATACCAAATGAGTTCCCTCTTAATAAACCTTTTAAACATTGTCTTTGTTGCATATTGCTTATAGTATAACCCTTTAAACCCACTGCTGTTGAGCTAATTCTGACTCATGGCGACCCTGTAGGACAGAGTGTTGTTGTTGTTAGGTGCCGTCGAGTCAGTTCCGACTCATAGTGACCCTATGTACCACAGAACGAAATGCTGCCCAGTCCTGTGCCACACTCACGATCATTACTATGCTTGAGCCCATTGTTGCAGCCACTGTGTCAATCCATCTTATTGAGTATCTTCCTCTTTTCTGCTGACCCTGTACTTTACCAAGCATGATGTCTTTCTCCAGGGACTGATCCCTCCTTATAACATGTCCAAAGTATGTAAGACGTAGTCTCACCATCCTTGCTTCTAAGGAGAATTCTGGTTGTACTTCTTCCAAGACAGATTTGTTCATTCTTTTGGCAGTCCATGGTATATTCAGTATTCTTCACCAACACCACAATTCAAAGGCATCAATTCTTCAGTCTTCCTTATTCATTGTACACCTTTTGCAAGCATATGATGCGATTGAAAATACCATGGCTTGGGTCAGGCTCACCGTAGTCTTCACGGTGACATCTCTATTTTTCAACACTTTAAAGAGGTCTTTTGCAGCAGATTTGCCCAATGCAATGTGTTTTTTGATTTCTTGACTGTTGCTTCCATGAGTGTTGATTGTGGATCCAAGTAAAATGAAATCCTTGACAACTTCAATCTTTTCTCCATTTATCATGTTGCTTATTGGTTCAGTTGTGAGGGTTTTTGTTTTCTTTATATTGAGGTGTAATGCATACTGAAGGCTTTGGTCTTTGATCTTCATCAGTAAGTGCTTCAAGTTCTCTTCACTTTCAGCAAGCAATGTTGTGTCATCTGCATAATGTAGGTTGTTAATGAGTCTTCCTGCAATGCTGATGCCCATTCTTCTTCATATAGTCCAGCTTCTTGGATTATGTGCTCATCATACAGATAGAATAAGTAGGCTGAAAGGATACAAGCTTGACGCACACCTTTTCTGACTTTAAACCATGCAGTATCCTCTTGTTCTGTTCTAACAACTGCCTCTTGATCTCTGTACAGGTTCCTCACGAGCACAATTAAGTGTTCTGGAATTCCCATTCTTCCCAATGTTATCCATAATTTGTTGTGATCCAGACAGTCGAATGCCTTTGCATAGTCAATAAAACATAGGTAAACATCTTCTGGTATTCTCTGCTTTCAGCGACGATCCATCTAATACCAGCAATGGCATCCTTGGTTCCACATTCTCTTCTGAATCTGGCCTGAGTTTCTGGCAATTTCCTGTTGATATGCTGTTATAGCTGCTTTTGAATGATCTTCAGCAAAGTTTTACTTCCGTGTGATATTAATAATATTGTTTGATAATTTCCACATTCAGTTGGATCACCTTTTTTTGGATTGGGCATATATATGGATCTCTTCCAGTCAATTGGCCAGGTAGTTGTCTTCCAAATTTCTTAGCATAGATGAGGGAGCACTTACAGCACTGCATCCGTTTGTTGAAACATCTCAATTGGTATTTCTTCAATTCCTGGAGCTTTGTTTTTCACCAATGACTTCAGTGCAGCTTGGACTTCTTCCTTCAGTACCATCGGTTCCTGATCATATGGTACCTCTTGAAATGGTTGAATGTAGACTAATTCTTTTTGGTATAATAACTTTGTGTATTCCTTCCATCTTCTTTTGATATTTCCTGTATCATTTAATATTTCCCTATACAATTCTTCACTATTGCAACTCGAAGCTTGAATTTTTTCTTCAGTTCTTTCAGGTTGAGAAATGCCAAGTGTGTTCCTCCCTTATGCTTTTCTATCTCCAGCTCTTTGCACATGTCATTATAATACTTTACTTTGTCGTCTTGAGCCACCCTTTGAAATCTTCTGTTCAGTTTTTTTACATCATAATTTCTTCCTTTTACTTTAGCTACTCTATGTTCAAGAGCAAGTTTCAGAGTCTCTTCTGACAACCATTTTGGTCTTTTCTTTCGTTCCTGTCTTTTTAATGACCTCTTGCTTTCTTCATGTATTATGTCCTTGATGTCATTCCACAACTCATCTGGTCTTCGATCATTAGTGTTCAATGCATCAAATCTATTCTTGAGATGGTCTCTAAATTCATGTGGGATATACTCAAGGTAGTACTTTGGCTTTTGTGGACTGGTTCTAATTTTCTTCAGTTTCAACTTGAACTTGCATATGAGCAATTGATGGTCTGTTTCACACTCAGCCCCTGGCTTTGTTCTGAATGATGATATTGAGCTTTTCCATCGTCTTTTTCCACAAACGTAGTCAATTTGATTCCTGTGTATTCCATCTGGTGAGTTCTATGTGTATAGTCGCCGTTTATGTTGGTGAAAAAAGTTATTTACAATGAAGAAGTCATTGATCTTGCAAAATTCTATCATGCGATCTCCAGCATTGTTTCTATCACCAAGGCCATATTTTCCAACTACCAATCCATCTTCTTTGTTTCCAACTTTCACATTCCAATCACCTGTATTATCAATGCATCCTGATCGCATGTTTGATCAATTTCAGAGTGTAGAAATTGGTAAAAATCTTCAATTTCTTCATCTTTGGTCTTAGTGGTTGGTGCATAAATTTGAATAGTAGTTGTATTAACTGGTATTCCTTGTAGACTATGGATATTATCCTATCACTGACAGCATTGTTCTTCAGGATAACTTGAAATGTTCTTTTTGACAATGAATGTAATGTCATTCCTCTTCAAGTTGTCATTTCCAGCATAGTAGACCATATGATTGTCTGATTCAAAATGGCCAATACCAGTCCATTTCAGCTCACTAATGCCTAAGATATTGAAGTTTATACCTTCCATTTCATTTTTGATGATTTCCAATTTTCCTAGTTTCATATTTCATACTTTCCACTTTCCGATTGTTAATGGATTTTTCAACTGTTTCTTCTCTTTTTGAGTCATGCCACATCAACAAATGAAGGTCCCGAAAGCTTCACTCTATCCACTTCATTAATGTCAACTCTACTTTGAGGAGGCAGCTCTTTCCCAGTTGTCTTTTGAGTGCCTTCCAACCTGGAGTGCTCATCTTCCAGTACTATATGAGACAATGTTCATCTGCTATTCATAAGGTTTTCACTGGCTAATTCTTTTCAGAAGTAGACTGCCGGGTCCTTCTTCCTAGTCTGTCTTAGTCTGGAAGCTCAGCTGATACCTGTCCACCATGGGTGATCCTGCTGGTATCTGAATACCAGTGGCATAGCTCCCAGCATCACAGCAACATGCAAGCCCCCACATTATAACAAACTGACAGACACGTGGGGGATAGGACAGAGTAGAACTGCCCCATCGGGTTTCCAAGTAACCCTGGTGGATTCAAATTGCAGACTTTTTGGTTAGCAGCTGAACTCTTAACCACTATGCCACCAGGGTTTCCAGTAAAACCCTTTAAGTGGCAATAATGAACACATTCATCAGCAGACCCCAATTTATGTATTAGAATGAATATTAACTCAATTTAATATCAGTAAGTTACTTAAAGATCTTGGAAATTATTTTAAGCCTATATACCATAAAAAATAATTACTGTTGAAATAAAGTTTGTTTAAATGGCCTGTATTTTCATTCAAATCTTCACCATTTCATTTCAGGTATGTCTCATTGTGATTTCTATGTTTTGGCTTCTTAGAATTCCTCTACAATAGAGAAAACTTGTTTATAGTTCCTTTATGATGGGGATCCACCCAATTTCTGATAACTGTAGTAAGACAACATCTTATTTTCTTTTGTCTTAGAAGGTCTCCATCTAGTTGGGAGGCGTTCTTCAAAAGCATCCTTGGAGTTGCATGACCTCAAAGGCTGGGGCCAAGGAGGCCTGATCCTGCCACACCCTCCCTATTTTGTGGCTCACAGTCAAAGATAAGAATTAGTCATCACAATTCATTTACATACGCTTAAGTTGGCCTAAGTATTTTGAAAGGCAAAAGATAACCAAATTCTTTCCCTTTTACTCTTTACTCCTCTCTTGGTAAGCAGATTTGCCTTCACCTTAGCATAACCTTTTGTTTACCCAGTGAATATAAAAACTCTTTAGTAATTGTCATGGATTGAATTGTGTCTCCCATAAATATCTGTCAACTTGGCTGGGTCATGATTCCCAGTATTGTATGATTGTGTACCATTTTGTAATCTGATGTGATTTCCTTATGTGTTGTAAACTCTATCACTATGATATAATAAGATGGATTAACAGCAGTTATACTGATGAGGTCTAGAAGATTAGATAGTGTTTTAAGTCAATCTCTTTTGACATATAAAAGAGAGAAGCAAGCAGAGAGACATGGAAACCTCATACCACCAAGAAAGCAGTACTGGGAGCAGAGTGTGTCCTTTGGACCTGGGATTCCTGTGCTGAGACGCTCCCAGACCAAGGGAAGACCGATGCATCACAAGGACCTTCCTCCAGAGCCAATAGAAAGAGAAAGACTTCTTCTGGAGTTGATTCCCTGAATTTGGACTTGTAGCCTACTGGACAGTGAGAGAATAAACTTCTCTTTGTTAAAGCCATCCACTTGTGGTATTTCTGTTATAACAGCACTAGATGACTAAGACAGTAATTTTGTAAATGAACCCATTAATTCTTGGCTAGCCATTTTTTCTCTAGGCTTGTCCTATGCTTCCCTCCTTTTCCCATTCTGGAACTACAAGTTTTACTTTAAGACAAAATTATCCTTTTTCCTTAAATAAATATATATAAATAAATATATAAGTGCTTATATATCATTAAAACAACCAGAAAAAAGTTTTTTAAAGGAATATTATGATTTAGTTTTAATAATACCATCCAGAGGTAGGATCTGTTTTCATAATCCCGTCTTTTGCATGCTTTATAGGATCCTTTAGAGCAGTAACTTACAGTAATTTTTCTCTTTTTAAGGCCTTGTTATACCAATCAAAATAAACAATCCATTTCTTTCTCCTTCTTTTTTTTTTTTTTGGTACACTTTTCAAATAGACCAATTTACATTAAAGTTTCTCAAAGTACCTACTGCAAGCCCAGATCAGAAGACAGGCGTCAAAAGCAGTTTTTTCCTGAAACAGAAAAGAACTGAGATTTTAAGACAGCCTCATGAAAAACAGCAACTGCCAGCTATGGCCTCCATCCAGATACAAGACAGAAACTCAGACACAAACCGAGAGAAAAACCACAGAAATTCACTGGTCTGTGAGACCAGCTCCAAAACCAGGCTCATACAACATAAAGCAAATAGGGAGCTTAGCTTCTTAAAATGTCTACAGCAATTCTTTGGTATGATCCACTCAATTCAACTAAAACAAACAAACAAACAAACTAACAAGATTCTGGATAAAACTTATTGACTTGCCAGAGCCTGAGGTGGAGGGATCTCAGATTCTTTGACAAACCTGAGTACCAAACAACAGTTCTCCAAAGAAGAAAGTAAAGACAGTACAAATGGAAATTCATTTTGTTGAAGTGGAAAGAAAAAGACAGAGCAGATGGAAATGCGTTTCCCTAAAGTGATCACTGAAATTTCAAATTACTTCTAGTATATTCAGCTTATAGCATTTTTGAATTCAAACTCCAAACCAGCTTCCCAGTTAAGGTGGGGAATCCAGGCTCTTTTATCAAAGGATGTTAAGAATAGATTGAAACTTTGGTCTCCCAGAGTCAAAATTCCTAGCAGGGCGTCTGCCACAGAGACCATATATTTCTGAGGCTTAAAAGACTATGGGATTCTTTCATAACAGCCATAAGAAACCTGGTTTCATTCTATCTTAACCTAATTCCTTCTGCCTAATTAATTTAGTGACTGTGTCCTGCAGGGAAGTAATTTTACTGTCCTGATGTGTGTGTGTGTTTAACTGATACTTTCAAATAACAATTATGAAAGGCATCTCATTGTATTTGTTTAATTCTGGAACTTTTGGCTTCTGATTTACTGGGTGGGAAAGTTAACTTATTTAAATCAAATGAGCGGCATGTTGATTGGAGCATGCAAAGAATGGGACTTGGATAATGACATAAGCTTTATACATAAAGATTTTAGAAGATCTTGGTGCTGCTATTCCTGCTGGTGGAATGAATAGAATGGCTGTTCCAATTAAGCTATTAGTAATAAAAGTGAACACTGTTACTATCTGAGCCTACATACATAATTTGTGCGGTTTCAGATTAAACTTTGCATATGTGTTTTTTTTTTTTTGCATCTAAAAAAACATAGAAATATTACTCACAGCTCAGCAAAGACCATTTTGATGGTAACAGTACATTTCTTTCACTCTAGTTGTTTTTTAAAATTCAGAGTTATTGGATGATATTAAATTGCAGTGATGTTCTTAAAGATTTTCTTTAAAAAGCAATCTTAAATGAAAATGTGTAAATTATAAAAAAGCTAGCTATCTTTTGATATACTGTTTCCTGAGATTCTCTGACACTGGAGGGCAGCTGTCTTGTGCAGTATTTTTGTTTCTAGCACCAAAGTTGTGGAAATGTTTCTGTAGACTGCTGCGCAGTCCCAGGTGCATGCTAGCCCTCTGGTTCTGCCCACCTCCATGGTCCCCACTTTAAAGGTTGTGCAGCTCCTTAAATAATAAAGCTGGAAAATATTTTTAGTCAGGTTATCAAATTGGATATAGAAAAACGCTAATTTGTTTGAAATGCAAACAGGTTGGAAAAAAATTAAGTACTTTGTATTCTGGAAGCGTGAATTGCTTTTGAAGTCTGTCAGTATTATTGGTATTTTTCAATAAAGAATAATTTTTCTCCACTTTAAAAAAAAAAAAAAGAGTGGCATGTTGGCCATTGGTAGCCTAGATTTCCCTTAGTAAGTGCATGCCAGCGATCAATATACAAACTAAACCGAGGTCATAATGTTTGGTCATATAAGCTGCAGGAGTACCTGAAGGGGGTCCTGCATCAGCTTTAGATGTGGCATTCCCCATCTTACCAAGAAGCTTGTGAGTATTAAAAACTTGCAGATACCTTATGGTGCACCAAGAGAAAAAGGAGTTCAGTAAAAATGGGCTGGCCACTAGATATCAGTCCCACCAAATTTAATTTGGCAATGAACTCAGAGTGACACTAGCGAGGTGAGCAGAAATGAAAGCAAAGTGAAAGGACAGACAATAAATCTCTGAAAGAGCCATCTTCACAATAGCAGAGGCTTGATTCGAGAGGGTTTACCTTAGGCAACCCTCAAGAACTCGAGGAGACAGTTTGAGCACAAGGGCTTCATGCTGGTACCAAAGAACCGGGTCCATGGCTTCTCAGGATCGCAGAAGATAAAATACATTCAAATCCTGCCAACTACTTCAAGAAATGTCATAGAATAACAATGCATGCTCTATTTAAAAATAAATTCAGGAGAGATTTATTGAAAGTAAAAATAGCTTGAGCTGGAGACAGGTTAGATATCACAATGTGAAAACCAGTGCCCCAGAGAGTGACAGTCACAGAGGCATAATTATGGGACTAAGTCAGGAACTCAGGTTACAATATTCTGATTGGAAGTTGCAAGATCAGGGAAGCTGAAGGTGGAACAACTTGAAGCAGGTGCTTTACAATGATTGGTTGGAAACGCAAATGTGGGCTGTTTGGATCTGTTGGTTTAAATACATGACTAAGGCGGGGGTGGTGGTGGAGGGGATGTTAATTGGGTGGTCATAAAGTAATTATCTTAAAACATTTCCTGAGGGCTGCTGAGGGGATTTCGGATAAGGGTTTTGTGTCAAGACCCTCCCTTAGGAACAGTCTTTCCATATCTTTAGCTTAACCACAGAGAAAAATATTTCCTTTGTTATATTCTTAAGTCTGGCTAAGGGTTTGAAGGTTGTAGTGGAAATCCTTTGTTATCCACTTAAGTTTGTCTAAGGGCTTGCTGGTTGCAAGGGTAAAGGCAGAAATCACAATACAGAGTTAGGCCAAGCCTAAACCACTCATTTCAGATATACCAGGCACCTCAATTTTTAAAACCCTTATACAGAACCAACCAGCTGCTCCAAGGGAGAAAGATGTGGCAGTCTGCTTCTGTAAAGATTACAGCCTAGGAAACCCTATGTGGCAGTTCTACTCTGTCCTATGGGGTCTTTATGAGTCAGAATCGACTTGACGGCAATGGGTTGATTGGAGAGCCCACAGATTGCTTATTTGGCTGCTCATTCAAAGCATATATACAGAAAGCTAGAAAATCTATCTCACTCACTCACTCACTCAAACAGCCATTATATATTGAATGTGCCATGTACCAGGCACTATTTAAATGTTGATGATACAGCAGTAAGTTCTCTCCTGGAAACGCCTTATGGCCTAGGACATAGACATGAACAAATAAACATACAATATAATTTCAGGCCTGAAGAAAAATGAAGTAGAGTACATGGATAGAAAATGAGGTGGGATGTGCTATTTCTGAGGAGGTAGCCAGGGAGAGCGACTTTGAAGAGGTGAACTTGGAGTACAGATGTGAATGAAGTGAATTAGCGAATCATGTACACATCTGGGGAAAAAGCATACCAGGGAGAAGAATGGTAGATGCCAAGGCCCTGAGGGAGAATGAGGCTGGGATGCTCAGGGACCAACAAAGAGGTCACTGTGGCTGGATGCTAGGAAATGAGGTCATGTGTGTTATTATGGTGTCTGCGGCTGCTCTGTGGGAGAGAGGCTGTCGGAGGCCATGGTGGAAGCACGGAGCACAGTTAGAAGGCTAGTGCAGGTGTCCAGGAGAGATGTGATATGTCCTGCACTAGGATGGTGTCTTAGTTATCTAGTGCCGCTACAACAGAAATACCACAAGTGGATGGCTTTAACAAAGAGAAGTTTATTTCCTTACAGTAAAGTGGGCTAAAAGTCCAAATTCAGGGCGTCAGCTCCAGGGGAAGTCTTTCTCTCTCTGTCAGCCTTCTCATCAATGTTCCCCCGGACTAGGAGCTTTTCCTTGCAGGGACCCCGGGTCCAAAGGGCACGCTGTGCTTCCGGCACTTCTTTCTTATGAGGTATGAGGTCCCCCTGTCTCTCTGCTCACTTCTTTCTTTTATATTTCAAGAGATTGCCTCAGAACACAATCCAATCTTGTAGACTGAGTCGTGCTTTACTAACACAACTGCCACCCATCATAGAGGCAGGATTTACAACATATAGGAAAATCACACACTACCGGGAATCATGGCCTGGCCAAATTGATACACACATTTTTTGGGGGACATAATTCAATCCATGACAGATGGCAATGATGGCAATGGAGAGAGATGATCACGTTCAGGATGTGTTTTGAAAGTAGAGCTACTAGGATTTAATCATGAATTGGCTATGGGATGAAAGGGAGAGACTTCAAAGGTGACTCCTAGGTTTTTGGCTGGAGCAACTTGTAGTTTCCCATTTTCTGAGATGGGGTCTAGGAGAGGAACATTCTTTGTGCTCAGTTGACAGTGAGCGCCTCCTTGAGGACGCAGATGGGCTTATCATCCCTATGTTTCCAAGGGCTTTGCACATAATAAGAAGCCCTGGTGGCACAGTGGTTAAGAGTTCCTCTGCTAACTGAAAGGTTGGTGGTTTGAACCCATCAGCCACTCTGCAGGAGAAAGATGTGGCATTCTGTTTCCATAAAGATCACAGCTTTGGAAACCCTATGGGGCAGTTCCACTCTGTCCTATAGGGTTGCTATGAGTTGGCAGTTGGGGCACATAGTAGAATCCCTGGGTGGTGCAAATGGTTAAAGCCCTCAGCTGCTAACCCAAAGATTGGAAGTTCAAGTCATCCAGAGACTCCTCAGAAGAAAGGCCTGGCAATCTGCTTCCAGAAAATCAGCCATTGAAAACCCTATGTTGCACAGTTCTACTCTGACATACATGGAGTCGCCATCAGTCAGAATCGACTCAATAGCAACTGGGGTCATATATTAGGCACTCCATAAAATTATTATTGTTTGAAATGTATGTAGTTACTGTCGTGGATGGAATTATGTACCCCCCCAAAATGTGTGTATCGATTTGACTGGGCCATGATTCCCGGTATTGTGTGATTGTCCTCCATTTTGTGATTGTAATTTTATGTTAAAGAGGATTAGGGTGGGATTGTATAGCACCCTTAAGAGGTCACATCCCTCATCCAGTGTAAATGGAGTTTCCCTAGGGTGTGGCCTATACCACCTTTTATCTTACAAGCGATAAAAGGAAAGGGAAGTAAGCAGAGAATTGAGGACCTCATAGCACCAAGAAAGCAGCGCTGGCAGCAGAGCACGTCCTTTGGACCTGAGGTTCCTGTGCCAAGATGCTCCCAGAGCAAGGGTAGACTGATGACAGGGACCTTCTTCCAGAGCTGAGAAAGAGAGAAAGACTTCCCCTGGAACTGATTCCCTGAATATGGACTTGTAGCCTATTAGACTCTGAGAGAATAAATTTCTCTTTGTTAAAGTCATCCACTTGTGGTATTTCTGTTATAGCAGTACTAGATGACTAAAACAGTTACTATATTTTAATTCTTTATAATTGAGTAGACAGTGATTATCCTGAATGCACAGCTCTGAAAACCAGGGAAAAAATAGTTAGAATTTTAGCAAGGATTGAGATAATTTTTTTTTTTTAATGTAGGTATAGGAGTCATCATGAAAAATAAGTCCAGTATATTTAATACGTTGTAGTTGCCGTCCCAAAATTCAGGATCTATACAGGCATATCAAGCAAATGCCTGGCAACGTTAACTATATATTTTCTATGTTGTCGTTAGGTGCCATCAAGTCGATTCTGACTCAGAATGGCCTCATGTGACACAGTAGAACTGCCCCATAGGGTTTTCCAGGCTGTAAACTTTACAGAAGACTATTAGGTCTTTTCTCCCGAGGAACAGCTGGTGGGTACAAACTTCTGACCTTTTGGTTAACAGCCAAGAATTTAACCATTGCACCACCACGGCTCCTTACACTTTTCAATAGGATGTTCTTCTAGAAGCTATTTCAGATCCACTGCAAGAGGACTTTTGTGTCAGCAAAGCTACTCTGTGAAAAGGATAAAATGAAAAGTATGATGAAAGCCTTGTTGAAATATCTGCTACTTCGTTATTTATTTTGCTTTAGGAGAAAGTTTACTGCTCAGGTTAATTTCTCATACAAAAATTTATACACATGTAACACTAATTGCAATCCTTACAATGTGACAGCAGACTCCCCCTTTCCACCCCGGGTTTCCCATGTCCCTCCAACTAGCTCCTGTCCGTTCCTGCCTTCTCATTCTTCCTCCAGGCAGGAGCCGCATATCTGGTCTCTTGTATCTTCTTGAACTAAGAAGTACACTCTTCATGAGTATAATTTTGTGCTTTATGGTCCAGTCTAATCTTTGAAGAGTGGGCTTTGGGAATGGTTTTATTTCTGGGTTAACAGAGCCTCCGGGGGGCATGGCTTTATGGGGGTTTCTCCAGTCTCAGTCAGACCATTAAATCTGGTCTTTTTACATGAGTTTGAATTCTGCTCCACACTTTTTTCCTGCTCTGTTGTGTTCCCTGTCAGGGTGGTCATTGGTGGTAGCCTGGCACCATCTAGTTCTTCTGGTCTCAGGCTGATGGAGTCTCTGGTTTATGTGGCCCTTTTGTATCTTGGGCTAATATTTTCCTTGTGTCTTTGGTGTTCTTCATTCTCCTTTGCTCCAGGTGGGTTGGTCCCAGTTGATGCATCTTAGATGGCTGCTCGAAAGCTTTTAAGACCCCAGACGCCACTCACTGAAGTGGGATGCAGAACATTTTCTTAATAAAGTTTGTTATGCCAATTGACCTAGATGTCCCCCCAAATCATGGTCCCCAGACCCCAGTCCCTGCTACTCTGTCCCTCAAAGTGTTTGGTTGTGTTCAGAAAATATCTTGGCTTTTGGTTTAGTCCAGTTGTGCTGACTTCCCGTATATTGTATGTTCTCCTGCCATTTCATCTAAAATGATTGTTGTCTGCTATCTAGTTAGTGAATCCCCTTCTCTCTCCCTCCCCACCCTCCTAACCATCAAAGAATGTTTTCTTCTGTGTTTAAACCTTTTGTTGAGTTCTTATAATAGTGGTCTTATACAATATTTGTCTTTCTGTGACTGACTAATTTCACTCAGCATAATGCCTTTCAGATTCATACATGTTGTGAGATGTTTCATGGATTCATCATTGTTCTTTATCGTTGTGTAGTATTCCACTGCGTGTATGTACCATAATTTGCTTATCCATTCGTCCTTTGATGGGCACCTAGGTTGTTTCCATCACCTTGCTATTGTGAACAGTGCTGCAATGAACATGGGAGTACATATATCTATTTGGGTGATGGCTCTTATTTCTCTAGGATATATTCCAAGGTGTAGGATTGCTGGATCATATGGTACTTCTTTTTCTAGCTTTTTAAGGAAGCGCCAAATTGATTTCCAAAGTGGTTGTACCATTTTACATTCCCACCAGCATGCATAAGTGTTCCAGTCTCTCCACAACCTCTCCAACATTTATTATTTTCTGTATTTTGGATTAGTGCTAGCCTTGTTGGGGTGAGCTGGTATCTCATTGTAGTTTTGATTTGCATTTCTCTAATGGCTAATGATTGTGAGTGTTTCCTCATGTGTCTGTTAGCCACCTGAGTGCCTTCTTTGGTGAAGTGCCTGTTCATATCATTTGCCCATGTTTTAATTGGGTTGTTTGTCTTTTTGTTGTTGAGGTGTTGCAGTATCTTATAGATTTTAGAGATTAGACCTATATTGGACATGGTGTAGCCAAAATTTTTTTTCCCTACCTGTAGGTTCTCTTTTTACTCTTTTGGTGAAGTCTTTTGATGAGCGTAAGTATTTGATTTTTAGGAGATCCTTGTTATCTAGTTTCTCTTCTGGTGTTTGTGCATTGTTAGTTATGTTTTGTATTCTGTTTATGCCATGTATTAGGGCTCATAGCATTGTCCCTATTTTTTCTTCCATGATCTTTATCATTTTATATTTTATATTTAGGTCTTTGATCCATTTTCAGTTAGTTTTTGTACAAGGTATGAAGTATGGGTTTTGTTTCATTTTTTTGACAATGGATATCCAGTTATGCCAGCACCATTTGTTAAAGAGACTGTCTTTTCCCCATTTAATGGACTTTGGGCCTTTGAGAAATATTATCTGTTCGTAGGTGGATAAATTTAAGTCTGAATTCGCAATTCTGTTCCATTGGTCTATGTATCTGTTGTTGTACCAGTAGCAGGCTGTTTTGACTACTGTGGTGGTATAATAGGTTCTAAAAGCCAGTAGTTTGAGGCCTACCACTTTGTTCTTCTTCAGTAATGTTTTACTTATCTGGGACCTCTTCCTTTTTCATATGAAGTTGGTGATTTGTTTCTCCATCTCATTAAAAAATGGCATTGGAATTTGGATCAGGATTGCATTGTTTCTGTAGATCGCTTTGGGTAGAATTGACATTTTCACGATGTTCAGTCTTCCTATCCATGAGCAAGGTATGTTTTTCCGCTTGTGTAGGTCTCTTTTGGTTTCTGGTGGTTTTCTTTGGTTAGATTTATTCCTAAGTATTTTATCTTCTTGGGGGCTATGCTAAATGGTATTGATTTGGTGATCTCCTTTTTGAAGTTCTCTTGTTGGTGTAGAGGAATCCAACTTATTTTTTTATGTTTATCTTGTATCCTGATACTTTGCTGAAATCTTCTACTAGTTCCAGTAGTTTTCTTGTGGATTCTTTGGGGTTTTTCTGTGTATAAGATCATATCATTTGCAAGTAGGGTTACTTTTACTTCTTCCTTACTAATTTGAAAGTCCTTATTTCTTTTTCTTGCCTTATTGCTCTGGCTAGGACCTCCAGCATAATGTTGAATAAGAGTGGTGATAAAGGGCATTCTTGTCTGGTTCCCACTCTCAAGGAGGATGATTTCAAAATCTCTCCATTTAGCATGATGTTGAATGCCCTTAATTATGTTGAGGAATTTCCCCTCTATTCCTATTTTGTTTAGAGTTTTTATCATGAATGGGTGTTGGACTTTGTCAAATGCCTTTTCTGCATCAATTGATAAGATCATGTGGTTCTTGTCTGTTGTTTTATTTATATGATGGATTGCATTGATTGTTTTTCTAATGTTGAACCACCCCTGCATACCTAGTATGAATCCCACTTGGTCATGA
>NW_004444027.1:6644538-6660340 GCF_000243295.1 Trichechus manatus latirostris
TTTATTGCTATAAATTGGCTCTGAGCACTGCTTTTGCTGTGTCCCAAAGGTTCTGGTAGGATGTGTTTTTTTTTTTTTTTTGGGTACCAAATTATTTTGAAAGAATGGTACAAATGAAAGAACTGAAGTGGATGTTTTGGTACAATTTATAGAAAAGGTAAAGGTAAACCCAACATGCGTGTGCTGTCTTGGTGGCCATGGAAGTCACCCCTGTGGCTGTGGGGCAGCAAGCTAAAGCTTAGCTGTCTCCATCACTGTCTCCCAGGGTGTGCTTGTCAAAGAGATACTCTGCCAGGCCAGATGCTGGGGCTCCCATCTTCCGCAAGTTGGTCATGTAGTCACCCAATTCTTTGATGGATTTCACCTGCTCATGTAGGTAATGAGTCTCAATGAAGTCACACAAATGGGGGTTGTTTTTGTCAGTGGCCAGCTTGTGCAATTCCAGTAGTGACTGATTTATGCTTTTTTCCAATTGTAATGCACACTCCGTTGCATTCAGCCTGCTCTCCCAATCATCACAGTCTGATTTCTTGATATCATGAAGGACGATTCGGCCACCTCGTTGGTTCTGCAGCTTCATCAGTTTCTCAGCATGTTCCCTCTCCTTGTGAGAGTGGAGAAGAAAATATTTGGCAAAATTCTTCAGAGCCACATCATCGCAGGCAAAGTAGTAAGACATGGACAGGTAGACGTAGGAGGCATGAAGCTCCAGGTTGATTTGGCGGTTGAAGGCGGCCTCTGAGTCCTGACTGTAGTTCTGGCGCACCTGCAAGGGGGATGCGGTCATCATGGCGGCAGTTGAGGAGAGACGGCAGCTGGCAGCAGCTGCGAGGCGCTGGAGTGGCGACAGGGGCCTTGGGGCGGGAGGGTGCTGCTGTGAGGAGGTGGTGAAAGGCTGAATGGTAGCTGCTGGTTGGGGGAAGGTTGGCAAGTGCCGGGTTCCATTCAAGCACTGTTGAAGCAGGATACCACAGTGACTCTACGAAGAACGTTTGGTAGGATGTGTTTTCATTCTCATTTGATTCTATGAATTTATTCTGTCCTTGATTTCTTCTATAACCCAGTAGTTTTTGAGCAGGACGTTGTTCAGTTTTCATGTATTTGATTTTTTTCCCTTGCTTTTTCTGTTATTAATTTCTAGTTTTATTACTTTATTGTCAGAAAAGATGCTTTGTAGTATTTTGATGTTTTGGATTTTGTTAAGGCTTGCTTTATGGCCTAATATGTGGTCTGTTCCATGTGTGTTGGAAAAGAAAGTATACTTGGCTGCTGTTGAGTGGAGTGTTCTGTATACATCTATGAGATCAAGTTGGTTGATTGTGACATTTAAATCTTCCATGTCTTTACTGAACTTCTTTCTAGATGTTCTGTTCTTCACCAAAAGTGGTGTGTTGAAGTCTCCTATTATTATTGTGTAGCAGTCTATTTCTCTTTTCAATGCTGTTAGAGTTTGTTTTATGTATTTTGGAGCCCTATAGTTGGGTGTATAAATATTTATTATGGTTATGTCCTCCTGGTGTATTGACCTTTTAATCATTATATAGTGTCCTTCCTTATCCTATGTGATGGATTTTGCTTAAAGTCTATTTTGTCAGAGATTAGTATTACCACTCCTGTTCTTTTTGATTGTTGTTTGCCTGATATATTTTTTTCCATCCTTTGAGTTTTAGTTTGTTTTTCTCAGGTCTGTCTCTCTGCCACTCTCTGTATCTTTATTGGTGCATTTAGTCCATTTACATTCAGAGTAATTATTGAGAAGTATAAGTTTAGTGCTGTCATTTTGATAGTTTTGTGTGTGTGTGTGTGTGTGTGTGTGTGCGTGGTGTTGAAAGTTTCTTTGTTCCACTTAATTTTCTGTGCTGAGTTGTTTTTCTTTATGTATTTTCTTTTCATCTTTTTCATTGTTGTTGATTTTGTATTTGCTGAGTCATTATGTTTTTCTTCTTTTTTATTTTGATGTGTAGGTTTCTTAGTTTCCTTTGAGGTTACCTTAAAATTTACTGCTATTTTTCTAAGTTTAAACCAATCTTTCATTTCTTGATATTGTTTTAACTTCCTCTCCATATGAAAGTTCTATGACTACACTATTTAGTCCCTCTTTTTTGTTTTAATGTTGTCGTCTTTTACATATTGACGTCTCTGTTTCCTTATTTTCAGTGTTTTAGCTTTGACTTATTTTTGTGACTTCCCTATCTGGGTTGATATCTGGTTGTTCCGTCCTGTGTTCTAGTCTTTGGTTGTTATAGTATTGATTCTAGCTGAAGGACTCTCTCTAGTATTTCTTGTAATTTTGGTTTGGTTTTTACAAATTCCCTTAACTGCTGTTTATTTAGAAACGCCCTAATTTCACCTTCATATTTGAGAGACAGTTTTGCTGGATATATAGTTCTTGGCTGGCAATTTTTTCCTTCAAGTCTTTATATATGTCATCTCATTGCCTTGTTGCTTGCATCGTTTCTGCTGAGTAGTCAGAGCTTAGTCTTACTGACTGTCTTTGTAGGTGAATTTTCATTTATCCTGAGCCACTCTTAAAATTCTTTATCTTTGGTTTTGGCAAGGTTGATTTTAATATGTCTTGGTGCCTTTCTTTTGGGATCTACCCTGTGTGGGGTTCAATGAGCTTCTTGGATAGATATCTTCACATCTTTCACAATATCAGGGAAGTTTTCTGCCAGCAAATCTTCAGCAATTCTTTCTGTATTTTCTGTTATCCTCCCTTGTTCTGGTACTCCAATCACTTGTAGGTTATTTCTCTTGATAGAATCCCACATAATTCCTAGGGTTTCTTCATTTTTTAAATTCTTTTATCTGATCTTTCCTCAGATAAATTGGTGTCAAGTGCTTTCTCTTCAGTCTCACTAATTCTGACTTCCATTGTCTCAATTCTGCTCCTATGACTTTCTATTGAGTTGTCTAATTCTGAAATTTTATTGTTAATCTTTTGGATTTCTATTTACTGTCTCTCTATGGATTCTAGCAGCCTATTAAATTTGTCATTTTGCTCTTTATCTTTCCTAAATTCCTCTATTTCTTTTTCTGTGCATTCCTTGTCTTTGTCTGCGTTTTGCATGATCTCCTTCCTGATATCTTGAAGAGCTCTGTATATTATTCTTTCAAATTTTACCTCTGGAAATTCCAAGACATTCTCTTCCTCTAGGAGGTTTCCTGGTTCTTTGTTGTGGTCACTTGCTGGAGCCATCATGGTCTGCCTGTTTGTGTGATTTGATATAGACTGTTGTCTCAGAGCCATCAATAAGTTATTATTTTTTTTATTGTATGTTGCTTACAGTGTCCTAGCTTTTGGTTTTGTTTTGTTTTGATATGCCCAAATAGGCTGGACATGTGAGCTACTTTGATTATTGGCATCTTTGAAGCTCTCATATCCGGTCTCCAGGTGGTTAGAGCTGCTACTTGGTGTGTGAGCCCAAGAGGCCATTTACTTTTCTTGTGTGGATTTAGCTCAGGTGTCTAGGTCATTTTTCACCAAGTGTTTGGTGCAGGCCCTCACCTATAGTCCTAGACAGGTAGGACTACATAGGGGTGATTGAAGCAGGCATAGATATTTGGCTGCAGTAGGGGTTTATATGCTGAGCAAGGCAAGAGGCTTATGGCTGCCCTTGAGTGCATAGGTGGAAGGTGTGTCCCTGTCCCCTAGAGCACATAGCTGGGTGGGTTTTGCAGCTGGAGTTTGGGCACTCAATACTGTCAACTGTAAGAACTGGGAGGCACTACTTATTCTCAGTACCCTGTCATGGGTGGCTAGGTGGAGTGGGTGGAGCCATCAGTCTTTAGACCCTTCTTGTGGGTAGGTGAGGACCCTGCTTAATGTGCAGGGCAGTGTCAAAAGTCATGAATCTGCCACTTCCCCTTAGCTGTTGCAGTTAAAAATAGACTTTGGGTACATACCCCATTGTACTAAGCTAATGAAGGCCTACGTTGTTGAATGGGCCACCACAGGTCTAGGTAGGGGTGAAAGGCCTTCCAAGTCTGTTGACCCCTTATGCCTGTGCCTAGGCAAAGGGGCAGTGCCTGACTTGAGTTCCTGGGTTAGGGGAGTGGCAGTTTCTTTTTTCCTGTTTGTTTGTTTGTTTATTTGTTCTCTCCCCAAAGCCAGGAGACTGGATGGGGCACACCATGGGTTCTACTTCTGGCCTAGGGTGCGTGGCAACCTCGGAACACTGCCAGACCAGAGGGAGCAGAGCAGGGAGGGGGTGGGTGAGGGGAAGAGAGGCAGTTCCGAGAGGGAGAAGGGTTATTTTGATCTAGTGCAGTAGGTTAGATGCTTGCAGTTAACTTTTGCAGATCCAGCGCCGCTTCACCCTGGCTCCGGAGGCTTATGCAGACTCTCTGCTGCTTGGTTTCTCCCGGTGTGGAAAACGCACCCTAAGCACTATTGCTTGCCTCAGCGTGAGCCAAATAATCCAGGCTGCAGGGTGCCGGCTAGCTCAGATTTGGCACTTCCTTGCTACTTCTGAACTGTCTCTCCCTCCCCCTGCCACTCTGTCCAACTCCTCAACTTTGTCTTTGATGTTCAGGGCTCCTAGATTGTCAGATATAATCTATTCACTTGTTTTTTCAGATCTTTGTTGTTAAGACGGAGGACAAGAAGCATCTGACTATTCTGCCATCTTAGCCCTCTCACATTTGCTACTTCTTGCAGGGAAAAAAAAATACTCCGTTCAAAGGGTGAGAAAGAAGAAGCAAACTTGACAAATTTCTTCTGAAAACATTGGTGATCCAGATATGATGAAAATGGTCTAAAATACTTCCTTTTCTCATAGTCATGGGAAAAATGGGGACATGACAAGCAGCTTATTTAAGCAAATTAAATAAGTCATTTTTCCTTTTTCATTCTCTGTAATTGATGAGCAACTTGATATTGCTGATATTGTCTTTTTGTCTAATGTGTAAATGAGAATTTTGAAGTTACTGGAGATCGAAATCTTTGCCATCTTCAGCTTCAAGTACAAGTACTGACACTTTTAATTACTCAAGAGATTTTTTTGGAGTTAAAAAAAAAGTTTAGTGGAAACATTTGAACGGCATTTGTATTAGAATTTTCTGCCCTTTGCTACCATTACTGTCACATGTTCTTTTCTTGCCTCTTCTGGGTTAAAAACACACAAACCCCACCACCACCATGACCACACCAAAACAAACAAACAAACAAAAACTCTAAGCAGTACAGAAGTGTGTATAATGATGCTTTTTATACAAATACAAAAAATAAAGCACAAAATAAACTGGTATAAATGTTGTTTTCTAGAAAGATTCAATAGCAACTGATAAGAACAGGTAACTGGCAAGAAGAAAAACCTCTTATTTGTTATTTTTTCCTTTTTTTTTTTAACTGTATGCATATATTTTATTTTTTGTCAACAATTTTGGGTGGTGGAATTCCTAGCCATGTTTAATGGTTTTCTGCGTTCAAAAGTTTATTTTAACAGACACACACACACACAGTTCTGTCTGGCAGGCTCACCCTGCTTCCTTGTACTGTAGGAGTTCCTTGCTAGTTCCTTACTACTTACCTTTTTCTTCCTCTTCTTTGATGGTATCATAATACCGTCTTCATATCCACAAATGTCAGGCCCAGAGGTACCCAGCACAGACATTCTGGAACCATCTTTCTCCACAATAACTATGTGAAACAAATGTTTTGTTTGTCCTTCCTCATTTCTTGCTACAGATTCTGTTTATTCTCCTGAAGCCACTGGATTGTGTCCATTGATAGGAATGGCACTCACTCTACTATTTAATCTTTTCCTTTTATTTGAGATCCCAGAAGCTGTTTCCAAAGAACACTCTTCTTTTTTAAGGTTAATTAATGGGCAGGACAGACAAGCATATCCTTCTACCTCATAAAGGTCACATCAGTCACTTTTCTACCCTGGAATTTCTTTTGCCGCATCAACTACAATTTTTTTGGTTGTTGCCCATACCAGTTGTAACTTTCCTCTGCCACTAAATGAAAATGGGCTAGAAGTGATTGATCAAATAGTCCTCTTTCTACCATTCAATTTTATAAATACTCTCACCAGTCAATTTCCTAAATAGGCCAGAAAGATTTACGATAATGGTTAGCTATAGAGGGATTCACAGATGAAGTCAGTTGGCCCACCCTGCAGGCTCTTTTAGTCTTGCAAGAGAGACGAAAAGTTACCAATAAGGAGAACAATGTGTTAATGTGTAACAGGCATGTGATCAAGGACCTTTGAGGGTGAGAGGAAAAAGCACCTAATTTTGCTTAAAGCTATCAGGGAAGGCTTCCGGAAGGAGATGACATGATATGGCTAATTCCTCATGATATGGCTAATTCCTCATGATATGGCTAGTTCTTTCCTCAAGTCAACCGTTTTCACATCCAATTTGTTTTATCAGGCTATGAATTCCCTTAAAATTCCTCATATTTGTATCCTTCCCACATTGTTGCCACCACTTTCTTTGAGTATGCCAGTGGCTCTGCACATTGGAATCACCCAGGGAGCTTTAAAATGGACTGATGTCTGAGTCACGTCTCCAGAGATTCTGATTTAATTGGTTTGGGGCATGGGCATTAGGGAGTTTTAAAGTCTCTCTGAGTGACTATGATGTGCACCCAGAGTTGAGAATCACCGGTTCAGAACCTCATTCCTTCATTAGATGATTGCAAAAACCTCCTCCCTCCAGACTCTTTTCCCAGCAGCAGCCTCACTTGCTTCCCATCCATCTTATTCATTGGAGTCCACAGGATCTTCTTGAACCAATTCAGCCCATTGAACTCCCTAGCTTAAATTCATAGGACAGGGTAGAACTGCCCCACAGGATTTCCAAGTTGTAATCTTTATGGACGCAGACTGCCACATCTTTCTCCCGTGGAGCTGCTGGTTAGCAAATGAGCACTTAACCACTGCACCACCAGGGCTCCTTTTTGGCATCTGAACCACGTGTCAAATTCCTCTCACTGCATGTTTTTGTAAATAAAGTTTTATTGGAACACAGCCATACTCATATGTTTAAATCTATACCAGCAGAGCTGAGTAGTTACAACAGACTACAAAACCTAAACTATTTACTACCTAACCCTTTATAGAGCAAGTTTACTGGCCTTTGCAAACTGTAGAAGCACCTGGGAGCTTGAACTTGAACTGCTGAATCTCAGGCCCTAACCAGACCTGCATTTCAACAAGATCCAGGAGTAGTTTGTATGCAGATTCAAGTTTGAGAAGTCTTGTCCCTACAGGTTACTCTTCCTGCACAGGGTAAAATTCAAACTCCTTAGTTTGTGGGTTCAGAGCCCCTAATAGTGCTCCTGCTTGCTTCCAGCTTCAGGTCCTGCCATTTCCTCACAGTTACCTATTCTTTAGTAACAATTAACTGTTCTCAGAGGAGCCTTGGTGGCACAGTCGTTAAGCGCTCAGTTGCAAACCAAAAGGTTGGCGGTTCAAACCCACCAGCTGCTCTGTGGAAGAAAGATATGGCAGTCGATTTTCTACAGGGTGGCTATGAGTAGGAATTGACTCCATGACACTGGGTTTGGATAACTGTTCTCAGTTTCTTTACTTGAATTATCTCTGGTTTAAATATTTAACTATCAGGGAACTCAGTTAAATTTCATTGCTTCAGGAAGTCTTCCCTGACCATTTTGGGTAGAATTAAGTGCTTTCACCCCACTGTCCCTCAAAGGGCCTGATCACATGCTTGTTACTGAAAGTGCATTGTTCACATTGTTCTTGTTTGTAACTTGCCTGTCTCTCTTACAAGACTGAGACAACCCACAGGGTAGGGGCTAGTAGCTTCATCTGTGAATCTCTCTACAGCTAGACAGAGCCTGGTACACAGCAGGACCTCAATGTCCTCATTGAAACGTCGATTGAATTGAGCAATCTTCATTAAAGCCACGTCAAAGCCTAGGCTCACTGGTTCATAGGATAGAAAAGTCTTGGTTTATGAAGAGAAAGTAGAGAAATTAAATTCAGAAATAAGATTGGCAGATTCAAAGCTTTCTCTGACTTCATTTTTAGTTATGCGATCCTTCCAATTACAATAATTGTTGTTGTTGTGTTGTGAGGTGCCATTGAGTCGGTTCTGACTTACAGCGACTCTATGTACAACAGAACAGAAACTGCCCACTCCTGTGCCATCCTCACAACCATTGTAGTGCTTGAGGGTCTCATTGAGGGTCTTCCTCTTTTTTGCTGACCCTCTACTTTACCAAGTATGATGTCCTTCTGGTACTAATCCCTCTTGATAACATGTCCAAAGTATGTGAGACATTGTTCTGCCATTCTTGCTTCTAAGGAACATTCTGGTTGTACTTCTTCCAAGACAGATTTGTTCATTCTTTTGGCAGTCCATGATATATTCAATATTCTTTGGCAACACCACAATTCAAAGGTGTCAATTCTTCTTCGGTCTTCCTTATTCATCGTCCAGTTTACGCACGCAAATGAGGCGATTGAAAACACCATGGCTTAGGTCAGGCGCACCTTAGTCTTCAAGGTGACATCTTTGCTATTTAACACTTTAAGGAGATTTTTTGCAGCAGAGTTGCCCAAAGCAATGTGCTGTTTGATTTCTTGACTGCTGTTTCCATAAGAGTTGATTGTGGATCCAAGTAAAATGACAGCTGCAGTCTTTTGTCCATTTATCATGTTGTCGCTTATTGGTCCAGCTGTGAGGATTTTTCTTTTCTTTATGTTGAGGTGTAATCCATATGGAAGGCTGTGGTCTTTGATCCTCATCAGTAAGTGCTTCAAGTCCTCTTCACTTTCCGCAAGCAAGGTTGTGTCATCTGTATAAATCAGATTGTTACTAAGTCTTCCTCCAATCCTGATGCCCCATTCTTCTTCATATAGTCCAGCTTCTCGGATTATTTATTCAGCATACAGATAGAATAAGTGTGGTGAAAAGAGACAACCCTGACACACACCTTTCCTGGCTTTAAACCATGCAGTATCTCCTTGTTCTGTTGGAACAACTGCCTCTTGATCTATGTACAGTTTCCTCATGAGCACAAGTAAGTGTTCTGGAATTCCCATTCTTTGCAATGTTATCCATAATATGTTATGATCCACACTGTCGAATGCATTTGCGTAGTCAATGAAACACGGATAAACATCTTTCTGGTATTCTCTGCTTTCAGCTAGGATCCATCTGACATCAGCAATGATATCCCTGGTTCCACACTCTCTTCTGAATCCAGCTTGAATTTCTGTCAGTTCCCTGTCGTACTGCTGCAGCTGCTTTTGAATGATCTTCGGCAAAATTTTCCTTGCATGTGATATTAATGATATTGTTCAATAACTTTTACATTCAATTGGATCACCTTTCTTTGGAATAGGCATACGTATGGATCTCTTCCAGTCAATTGGCCAGGTAAGCTGTCTTCCAAATTTCTTGGCATAGATGAATGAGGGCTTCCAACCTTACATCCATTTACTGGAACATCTCAATTGGTATTCCGTCACTTCCTGGACCCTTGTTTTTCACCAATGACTTCAGTGCAGCTTGGACTTCTTCCTTCAGTACCATCGGTTCCTGATCATATGCTACCTCCTGAAATGGTTGAACAGTGATCAATTCTTTTTCATATAGTGACTCTGTGTATTCCTTCCATCTTTTTTTGATGCTTTCTGCGTCATTTAATATTTTCCCCTTAGAATCCTTCACTATTGCAACTCGAGGCTTGAATATTTTCTTCAGTTCTTTCAGCCTGAGAACTGCCAAGCATGTTCTTCTCTTTTGGTTTTCCATCTCCAGGTATTTGCACGTTTCATTATAATACTTTACTTTGTCTTCTCAAGCCATCCTTTGAAATCTTCTGTTCAACTCTTTTACTTCATCATTTCTTCCATTTGCTTTGGCTACTCAATGTTCAAAAGCAAGTTTCAGAGTCTCTTCTGACATCCATTTTTGTCTTGTCTTTTTTGCCTGTCTTTTTAATGACTGATCTAGTAAGATGGATTAGCGGCATTTATACTGATGAGGTAAGGTACACAAGATTGGATAGTCTTAAGCCAATCTTTTTTGAGATATAAAAGAGAGGTGCAAGCAGAGACATATGGGAACCTCATACCACCAAGAAAGCAGTGCTGGGAGCAGAGCACATCCCTTGGACCTGAAGTTCCTGTGCTGAGATGCTCCCAGACCAAGGGAAGACTGATGCATCACAAGCACCTTCCTCCAGAGATGACAGAGAGAGAAAGCCTTCTCCTGGAGCTGATGCCCTGAATTTGGATGTGTAGCCTACTGGACTGTGAGAGAATAAATTTCTCTTTTTAAAACCATCCATTTGTGATATTTCTGTTATAATAGCACTAGATGACTAAGACAGAATTTGGTACCAGGAGTGGGGTGCTGCTCTAACAGATACGTAAGGTGTGGAAGTGGTTTTGAAACTGTGAATTGATAGAGGAGCAGCAACAGCAGAGGAGCAACAGTGGCAGAGGACCACCGGCAGCAGAGAACCTGAAATGGCAGAGAAGCAGCAGCAGCAGAGAACCAACAGCAGCAGAACCAGAAGACCAGCACCAGACAGCACTGGAGCCAACCCACAGAGCAAAAAAGCTGAATGCCTGTGAGCAGGAGGCTTCCTGGCAGAGTGTGGTGCCTCTGGGCACTTATCGGTGGAGCTAAGCTTGCTGACCCACAGAGTGAGAGAGCTGAGTGCCTGTGTGTAGGAAGCTTCCTGGCAGAGTGGGGTGCCTTTGGGCACTTATCAGTGGAGCTACTGAGCTTTGGAACACTTGCCCCAGCAGGGCAGGTATGGATGTGGGGCCTGAGAAGCCGAGAGGCCACAGGAAGCAGAAGCTGAACAGACAAGGAACACAAGAAGCCGAGCTGCCTCAGTCTCAAAAGGTATGGCCATGTCCTCAGGGGTCTCAAATGGTGGAGCCATGGTCTCTGGTGTTTCTAAGGGTGGAGTTGTCACTCTGATGGACTAGGAGAATGGTGTGCCTGAAGCTGAGGGAGCAGAGTTGCTGTCCCAGTGGGCCTGGAAGGCAGAGCTGAAGCCCAGGGCCAAGGGGTCTCCACTCAGAATCTGGAGAGTGTGACCAATACCTAGAGTCTGGAGGGCAAGGCTATTGTGTAAATTGTCTCAGAACAGAAGATTATTTTCAAAGCCTTGAGGACTAATGTAATGTGTTCTGTTGACTTGCTTGGTGCCTGTTATCTCTTCTTTTCCTTCAGTTTCTCCCGTTTGTAATGGAAATGTCTAGCTTGTGCCTGTTGCCATTGTAACTTTGGAAGCAGATAACCGGTATTCTAGATTTCACAGATGAAGAGGAATTTTTGGATTTTGGACTTGGAGTTAGGACTTTTGCTGTGATATGATGAGATGAATATGTTTTGCCTGTTGCAAGGATATGAATTTTGGGGGGCCAAAGGGTAGAGTGTCATGGATTGAATTGTGTCCCCCCAAAATATATGTCAGCTTGGCTGGGTCATGATATTGTATAATTGTGTCCCATTTTGTAATATGGTGTGATTTCCTTATGTGTTGTAAATTCAATCACTATGATCTAAT
Organism: Trichechus manatus latirostris; assembly: GCF_000243295.1. Classification (NCBI taxonomy): domain Eukaryota; kingdom Metazoa; phylum Chordata; class Mammalia; order Sirenia; family Trichechidae; genus Trichechus; species Trichechus manatus. The sequence continues at coordinate 6,656,048 of NW_004444027.1, forward strand.
AAGATGGATTAGCTGCATTTGTACTGATGAGGTATACAAGATTGGATAGTTTCTGCCTCAGTCATCTAGTTCTGCTCTAACGGAAATACCACAGGTGGATGGCTTTAACAAAGAGAAATTTATTCTCTCACAGTCTAGTAGGCTTCGAGTCCGAATTCAGGGCATCAACTCCAGGGGAAGACTTTCTCTCTGTCGGCTCTGGAGGAAAGTCCTCATTATCATCAATCTTCCCCGGACCAGGAGCTTCTCTGCGCAGGAACCTCAGGTCCAAAGGATGTGCTCTGCTCCTGGCACTGCTTTCTTGGTGGTATGAAGTTCCCCAATTCTCTGCTTGCTTCCCTTTCCTTTTATCTCTTGTAAGGTAAAAGGTGGTGCAGGCCACACCCTAGGGAAATTCTCTTTACATTGGATCAGGGATGTGACCTGGGTAAGGGTGGTGTTACAATCCCACCCTAATTCTCTTCAACATAAAATTACAATCACAAAATGGAGGACAACCACACAATTCTGGGAATCACGGCCCAGCCAAATTGATAAACACGTTTTTTGGGGGACACAGTTCAAACCATGACAGTGTCTTAAGCCAATCTCCTCTGAGATATAAAAGAGAGAAGCAAGCAGAGACACACGGGAACCTCTTACCACCAAGAAAGCAGCACCAGGAGCAGAGCGCATCCCTTGGACCTGAGGTTCCTGTGCTGAGATGCTCCCAGACCAGGGAAGACTGATGCATCACAAGGACTTTCCTCCAGAGCTAACAGAGAGAGAAAGCCTTCTCCTGGAGCTGATTTCCTGAATTTGGACTTGTAGCCTATTGGACTGTGAGAGAATAAATTTCTCTTTGTTAAAACCATCCACTTGTGGTATTTCTGTTATAGCAGCACCAGATGTCTAAGATAATGACCTTTTGCTTTCTTCATGTATGATGCTCTTGATGTCATTCCAGAACTCATCTGGTCTTTGGTCAGTGTTCAACTTGTCGTATCTATTATTGAGATGGTCTCTTAATTCAGGTGGGATATACTCTAGGTCGTACTTTGGCTCTTGTGGACTTATTCTAATTTTCTTCGGTTTCAACTTGAACTTGTGTATGAGCAATTGACGATCTGTTCCAAAGCAGGCCCCTGGCGTTATTCTGACTGATGATATTGAGCTCTTCCATTGTCTCTTTCCACAGATGTAGTATATTTGACTCCTGTGTATTCCATCTGGTGAGGTCTACGTGTATAGTCGTCATTTATGTTGGTGAAAAAAGGTATTTGCAATGAAGAAGTTGTTGGTCTTGTAAAATTCTATCATGCAATCTCTGGCATCATTTCTATCACCAAGGCCATATTTTCCAACTACTGATCCTTCTTCTTTGTTTCCAACTTTCACATTCCAATCACCAGTAATTAATGTATAGTGATTGCATCTTCGATCAATTTTAGACCACAGAAATTGGTAAAAATTTTCAATTTCTTCATCTTTGGCCTTAGTGGTTGGTGCGTAAATTTGAATAATAGTCATATTAACTGGTTTTCCTTGTAGGCATATGGGTATTATCCTATCACTGACAGAGTTGTACTTCAGGATAGATCTTGAAATGTTCTTTTTGATGATGAACGTAACCCCATTCTTCTTCAAGTTGTTGTTTCCAGCATAGTAGACCATATGATTGTCTGATTCAAAATGGCCAATACCAGTCCATTTCAGCTCACTAATGCCTAGGATATCGATTTTTATGCTTTCATTTCATTTTTGATGATTTCTAATTTTCCTAAATTCATACTTCTTACATTCCATGTTCCGATTATTACTGGATGTTTTCAACTGTTTCTTCTCATTTTGAGTTGTGCCACATCAGAAAATGAAGGTCCTGAAAGCTTTATTCCATCCATGTCATTAAGGTCGACTCTACTTTGAGGAGACAGCTCTTTCCCAGTCGTCTTTCGAGTGTCTTCCAATCTGAGGGGCTCATCTTCCTGGCACTATATGAGACAATGTTCAACTGCTATTCATAAGGTTTTTCACTGGCTAATTCTTTTCAGAAGTAGACCGCCGGGTCCTTCTTCCTAGTCTGTCTTAGTCTGGAAGCTCAGCTGAGACCTGTCCGCCATGTGTGACCCTGCTGGTATTTGAATACCGGTTGCATAGCTTCCAGCATCACAGTAACATGCAAGTCCCCACAATACGACAAACTGATAAATGTGTTACAATTATACAAACTGACAGACATGTTACAGTAATAGCCAACATTTATACCGTGATCACAATGTGCCAATCACAGTATAAGTTGCTTTACCTGTATATCATTCACTTGTCACAACAACACTATGATAGGCACTGCGATTATCCCTAAAGTACACATGAGGAAACTGGGGCACAGCAAGGTTCAGTAACTTGCCCCAGCTTATATAGCTAATAATTGACAGAGCTGAGATTCAAACCAAGCAGAGTTTGTGTTTTTAACCACTAGGTTATACTCCCTTAGAGTCACAATAAAATATAATAAAGATTCCAACCACAACCAAATTACTGTGAAGCTGCCTCACAGATTCTCACAAAGAATCTCCCTTCCAGTGAAGAACCCAGTTACCTCTCTCCCTACACTGAAGTTTATGGGAGAGGCTCCACACTTTGTGGAAAGAGCGTTCTTTTAAAGGAAGACATATTCAAATCCCAGACCCACCACATAACTTCCTAGTTATGTGCCCTCAGCCAAGACAGTTAACTCCCATTTCCCTCATTTATAAAAATGGGGCCAATAATAGCTTCTTCATGGGGCTGTGGTGAGGATTAACCAGAGTATTGCCCAAAGCAGATACAAAACAAACTCGTGTTCAGAAAATGACGAGTAATGCCATTCAGCTGAATTGGGGCTGTTCATTTATTTGGATCTGGGTTTGGGACTTTACATTTCTTCCTGGTTAAATTTCATTACACTTCATCGAATTGGAGGTTGCCAATTGTTCCAGCCGATTTTAATTTTTCTGAATCCTGATCAAAAGTACTTGATAACCTTCCCTGCTTTGTGTTATTTGCAAACATCGTTTAAGAGCTGGGTGAAAGGTAGACTTTTGAACTTCCCTCCAGGCTGACAGCTCTCTTCACCCCTGCCCGTAACACACACCCAAAAAAACCCAAACCCGTTGCTGTTGAGTCCATTCCAACTCATAGGGGCACTATAGAACAGAGGACAACTGCCCCAGGAGAGCCTGGTGGATTCGAACTGCCGACCTTTTGGTTAGCAGCTTCTCTATCTCTTTCACAAGGAGTGAAAACTTGGGCAATATTTTACTGATGACCCGATAGAATAGAGACAGACAGAATAGAGGCCAGACAGAATACACTTAATCTTCTAGTTGAGTAATCCTGTCAAAAATAGGAAATGAGCTTCCATAAAAATTTTTCCTTTTCTCCTTACTGTGATAAAATCAAACTGAGTCTCAGATAAACACAAAGGTTGAGAGGTTGCTGTGATTTTATCTTTATGTTTATCATTTTTTTCCCTTCTCAGACTTATTAATTAAAATTAATCTGGGGCATTTAGTCTCATCAGTTGAGACATTTTCAAGAACCAAGCTAAACATATAATGCTGTGGAGGGAAAAGATGACTATAAGGTTACAATGACATCTCGTGGCCTATGTGTTTACTGCAGTCAATGTGGCCCAGCAGGCTCTTCACAATGATACACAAAGAATACACACAGTACTCTTTTTCAAATCCTCTGAGTTTTGTCAGCTGTCAAAATATTAAGGAGCTCTTAATAACGGTTAAGTGGTCAGCTGCTAACCAAAAAGTTGGTGGTTTGAACCCACTAGCCACTCCGTGGAAGAAAGATGTGGCAGTCTGTTTCCTTAAAGATTACAAACTAGAAAATCCCATGGGGCAGTTCTACTCGGTCCTATAGGGTCTCTATGAGTCGTAATCGACTCGACAGTCCCTAACAACAACATTCTCTTTCAAATCCTGAGTTTTGTAAACTGTTAAAATATTAACTTTAAAATTAAATATGGATAATGTATCTAAAATATGGATTTATAGTACATTGCCCATTTCCACATGTACCCTGGGAGTCATAGACTCTGGAAAATCGATACCCTTTATTCCTTAGGCAGTTTATCAGCACTTCTTGATTTTTAATACGTTATCATCATCCATTTATAATGTGTGCGAAGATCTGTAGTGACATTGGAGAAAAAAGAAATAACATTTAGCTCAGTGGTAAAGTTACCTTCGATGTTCACTGATCAGCCTGCGAGTGGACAGCCCAGTAAAACCATGAGAGTAACGAGGTACAGGAGTCCAG
>NW_004444027.1:6660569-6683671 GCF_000243295.1 Trichechus manatus latirostris
GTGTTACTGTTACATGAGAAACTATCTGTTCTGTAAGCCTTCACCTGAAGTACAATAAAATATTAAAAAAAAAAAAAAAAAAGAAATAACATATACTGTAGAGTCCCTGACCTCAAGCAGATAACTACATGGTTAAGGCCAAATTGTTAAGTTTATCTTGCCTCATATTGACCTGATGCCTTCCCCACAAGCTGGGGACAGGGGTGGATACATAAATTTCACTGATGTCAAGCACCATCACTCCAACTCTGCGGCGCCCATCCATTGCCAAGAAATGTTATCAAGAGCTTTCCCAAACTAGAAGATTTCTTCAACACATGTTTAGTCCTACCCTTCACTCAAGGATGGATTAGGAAGCTCTACCCAGGGACTTAGCATTCTGGACATATGCCTGTTTCATTCTGAAAAGGAAATTATAACTATTTTACCCCCAAGAAGTTAGTCTGGCTCCCCTGGCTAAAATGGTGTTTCTCAAAACCAGGGCCTCTGGATTACAAGAGGACAGGGAAGTCAGTCGTAAAAGTCATAATGGGTTCTTTGGACTGGTCTCACTTCTTTTTTCTTCTTTCCTTCCTCTTTCTTCCCTTATATCTTTCTTTTTAATTTTCAGCATTTCAAAACTATGGACATTTTACATTTCCCTGTGAGAGGCTAACTAAACTGCTATTATTTTTATTTATTTATTTTTTGCTGGAATTTTATAATAGTGATTATCTCAGAATAATTGGAAACTATGGTGCTATTATTTCTTTTATAAATAAAAATTAGAAAGCCAAGTTGATTATTTTTAATAAATTCAGTTTGTTTGGTAGGCAAAATATCTCAAAGCAGTGAGTCTTTAAATGAAAAGGCGTGAAAACCCCGTTTTAGATAGACGTGCTGTCCTCTAGTGGACATATGTAATACTACAGATCATGAACAAGGTTGGAGGAGACAAGTGAAGTTGCTTGATAAGTTGCTGTCGAATGCATTCTGCAAAGAGTGCTGTTTTCTTCTTTTGAGGATTCTTTGGACCATGAAAAATTTCTCCTTTAACTTCTAAACCACCTGCCACATCCCAGGAGACAAAAAATAGCTGCAATTTTCTGGTTCCTGGGAAACTAGCTCTCATAACTAACTGCACCTCTCTTGCCTATGTGTGGCCTAATTACAATTGCCTCCTGCCTCTGCTTCTTATTCATAAAGCATCCAGTTAACCCATTATCTAGATTTCCTACTAATTACATCAAAGTCCATTTCTTGCTGCTGGGGCAGGAGGTGGAGAACGAAGGGAAAGATGAAACACTGAGCAATTCTCTTCTTTGTGACCAAACCTCCACCCCCAAAAGAACCTGTTGCTGTTGAGTTGATTCCGACTCATGGCAACCCCATGTGTTACAGAGTAGGACTTCTCCATAGGGTTTTCTTGGCTGTAATCTTTTATTTTAAAAAAATAATTTATTTTATTGTTTTTGTTGTTGTTGAGAATATACACAGCAAAAACATATACAAATTCCAGTTTCTACATGTACAATTCAGTGACATTGATGACATTCTTTGAGTTGTGCAACAGTTCTCTTCCTCCTTTTCTGTGTTGTTTTTCCCCATTAACATAAACTCACTGTCCCCTAAGATTCCTGTATAATCTTCTGAGTTACTATTGTCAATTTGATCCCATACAGAGAGATCTTAAAAGAGCATAATGCTCAAGGCAGACATTCTTTACTAGTTAAGTTAAAATATTGTTTGATTTTAAGAAGACTTCAGGTGACATATATATATATTTTTTTTATCGTAGTTTATTTTATTTATTTATTTTATCGTACTTTAGATGAAGGTTTACAGAACAAACCAGCCTCTTATTAAACAGTTAGTAACATACTGGTTTATGACATTGGTTAACAACCCTACAACATGTCAACACTCTCCCTTCTTGACCTTGGATTCCCTAATACCAGTTTTCCTGTCCCCCCCTGCCTTCTGGTCCTTGCCCCTGGGCTGGTGTGCCCCTTTAGTCTTGTTTTGTTTTATGGGCCTGTCTAAACTTTGGCCTAAGGGTGAACCTCAGGAGTGACTTCATTACTGAGCTAAAAGGGTGTCCAGAGGCCATACTCTTGGGGTTTCTCCAGTCTCTGTCAGACCAGTAAGTCTGGTCTTTGTTTGAATTAGAATTTTGTTCTACATTTTTCTCCAGCTCTGTCCAGGACCCTCTATTGTGATCCCTGTCAGAGTAGTCAGTGGTGGTAGCTGGGCACCATCTAGTTGTACTGGACTCAGTCTGGACTCAGTTGTAGAGGCCGTGGTAGTTGTGGTCCATTAGTCCTTTGGACTAATCTTTTCCTTGTATTTTTAGTTTTCTTCATTCTCTGCATGGTATATTTTTGGTTTAAGGTTTAAATATTATCTCAGGAAAATAGTTTCAGGGGTTCATCCACCCTCCATGGCTCTAGAAAGTCTACAGTCCATGAGAATTTGAAATTCTGTCCTGCATTTTGGCCGTTTTGGTCAGGATTCTTCTATGGAATCTTTGATCAAAAGGTTCAGCAATGGTAGCTGAGCACCATCCAGTTCTTCTGGTCTCATGGCAAAGGAGGCAGTTGTTTATGGAGGCAATTAGCCACCTATTCCATTTCCTCCTCCTATTCCTGACATGCCTTCTTCCTCTGTTGCTCCAGGTGAATAGAGACCAATTGTTGTGCCTTGGATGGACGCTCGCAAGCTTTTAAGACCCCAGGCACTACTCAACAAACTAGAAGTTAAAACAGAAGCACTAAACACGTTATTAGGCCAGTTAACAGGGATGTCCCATGAAACCATGACTCTAAACCTCCAAAACAAGGAACCAAATCCCATGAGGGGTTTGTACATAAGCAGCCTCAACAGCTACTCTCTCTTTTTTTTTTTTTGTCATTGTTGTATATGTGTCTATCACACAACTTTTGCCAATTCAACGTTTTACAAGGGTACAATTTATGTCAGCAATTACATTAACTGGCTGTGCAACTCTACCCTTTATCGATGTAATTTTTCTATCACTGTCAACTGAAAGTGAGTATTCCATAAGCAATAAACTTTCTCTCCGCCTCTCCAGCCCCTAGTGACAACTAATAAACTTTGATCTCTATACATTTGTCTGTTCTTGTCCTTTTATATAAGTGAGGTCATACAACACTTGTCCTTTTGTGATTGACTTATTTCACTCAGCATAAAGTATTCAAGCTTCATCCATATGTATCAAGACGTCATTTCTCTTACTGGCTGAGTAGTATTCCATTGTATGTATGTATCACATTTTGTTTATCCATTCATCCATTGACGGGCATTGGGCTGTTTCCACCTTTTGGCTATTGTGAATAGTGCTACAGTAAACATTGGTGTACAAGTATCTGTTTGAGTCTCTGCTTTCAGGTCTTTTGGGCACAGGTAGTTACTGACTTATGATGGGCTCTGTTCCAACGCCTTTGTTGTAAGCTGGTTTTGATGTAAGTTGAATACTTCTTTTTTTCTCTTTTAGTTTTCATTACTGTTGCCTTTATTATCAATATCTTTATGAATCCAATCACTGAACATCTGTGAGGGAACGCCTGAGAATGATAACATCAGCAAATTATGTTCTGTAACACTGTATGTAGTACATATTACTAATGATAAGATGTACAAAAAAAAACCCAGACAGTTGTAAGCGCAGATCGTCATAACTTGAATACACCGTAAGTCGGGGACTACCTAGGAGTGGAATTGCTGGGTCATATGGTAGTTCTATTTTTAGTTTTTTGAGGAACTGCCACACTGCTTTCCACAATAGCTGTACCATTTTACATTCCCACCTGCAATGGACAAGGGTTCCAATTTCCCCACATCCTCGCCAACATTTGTTATTTTCTGTTTGTTTTTTTTATCTTAGCCATCCTAACCTGTTGCTGTTGAGTCGATTTAAAAAAGCAAAGTAGAACTGTCTCATAGGGTTTTCAAGGCTGAGATCTTTACAGAAGCAGACTGCCACATCTTTCTGCCATGGAGTGACTGGTGGGTTTAAACCACTGACCTTTCGGTTAGCAGCTGAGGGCTTAACCACGGTGCCACCAGGGCTCTTCTTAGCCATCTTAGTGGGAATGAAATTGTCTCTCATTGTGGTTTTGATTTACATCTCTCTGATGGCTAATGATGTTGTGCATCTTTTCATGCGTTTGGTGGCCATTTGAATGTCCTGTTTTGTAAAATGTCTATTCAACTCCTTTCCCCATTTTATGATTGGGTTATTTGTCTTTTTGTTGTTAAGTTGTTGAAGTTTTACATACGTTTTGGTTCTTAGATTCTTATTAGATATATGATTTCTGAAGATTTTCTCCCAGTCAGTAGCTTGTCTTTTCACTTTTTTGGTAAAGTCTTCTGATGAACCAAAGTTTTTTAATTTTTATGAGGCCCTTTTTATCTATTTTTGCTCTTTGTGCTATAGTTATTATATTAGGTAATCCATTGTTAAAAGGTAGGCCCAACAGCATTGTCCCTGCATTTTCTTCTAAGAGTTTTATGGTTTTAGTTTGCACATTTAGGTCTTTAATTCATTTTGAATTTGTTTTTGTGTATAGTGTGAGGCATAGATCCTGTTTCATTTTTCTGAAAGGGGAAATCCAATTTTCCCAACACCACTTAAAGACTCTTTTTTCCCCGTTGAATGGACTCAGCACCCTTGTCAAAAAATCAATTGACCATAGATGTGTGGGTTTATTTCTGGACTCTTAATTGTATTCCATTGGTTCTTGGCTGTAATCTTTGTGGAAGAAGATTGCCTGTCTTTCTTCTGCAGCACTGCCGTGTGGATTCTAACCCCAATTTTTAGGTTAGCAGTCAATAGTAAACCACTTGCGCCAGGTACAGCTTTTAGTGTTCATTGTGACCATCAAGGGCAAATTACCTTTAATATTCTACCTTGGCAACAAAGTATTTATTGTTACAAACTAACACATACAAGCATTCTGTTTATATAAAGCACACCAGTGAGCAAACCCCAAGAGAACATTTTTCTCTACCTTAACTAGAAAGCGAAGAGAGGATAAAGCAGTGCAAAGACTGTTGAATGGAGAAACAAACTAGGTTCTAGTCCTAGCTCTACCACAAATGACCATGTAGGACCAGGAAAATTTCTCACTCCCTCAGTTTCCTCAACTGTAAAGTAAAAGAATTCAATTAAGTGAGCTTTAAGAACAAATTTAACTCTAATTTAGTATGATTTATATTGTCTGAGGTCTCTATGAAATTTCTATTTATAGCTGCTTTCCCTGAGGCTTTGGTTATTTGTTAGCATATAGCCACACCCACAAAGACAGTGTGGTCTCAGACAGACTGGTCAAATATCAGACTGCCTCATATTAGCTGTGTTTTTTAGTTATCTATGGTTGTGTAGCACATTGCCCCAAAGCTTAGTGGCATAAAACAACAATGTTTATTATCTCACAATTTCTATGGGTTAGGAATCTGGCCATGACTTAGCTGGGGTCTTCTGCAATCAAGGTGTTGGCCGGGACTACAATCATCTAACTGAGGTTCTCGGTTTCTTGCTAATAGAGGCCACTCTCACTTCCTTGCACATGGGCTCTCCACAGGGCAGCTTACAACACGTTAGTTGGCTTTATTAGAGTGAGGAAGCAAGAAGAATGAGAGAGAGTGATAGAGTTAAAGGCAGAGGGAGGGAGAGAGAGAGAGAAATGAAAGTTACAGTCTTATCATCTAATATCAGAATTGATATCTCATTACTTTTGCTGTATTCCATTCATTATAAATGAGTCCCTAGTTTCAGCCCACACTCAAGGGAAGGAGATAATAGAAGGGCATGAATATGAGGAGGCAGGGATATTTGAGAGTCATTTTAGAAGCTGCCTATCATACTGTGTGACTTATAGAAACTTGAATGTCTTTGTACTTCAGTTTCTTAGTTGTAAAACGGGGATAATAATGTTTACCTCATAGATTGGAGGCTAGAGTTAAACGTAAAGTGCTAGACACATAGTAATTAAGATCTCAATGACCATTAACCCAAAAACCAGTTGCTGTCAAGTTGATTCCGACTCATAGTGACCCTATAGTACAAAGTAGAATTGCCCTGTAGGGTTTCCAAGGAGTGGCCAGTGAGTTTGAACTGCTGACCTTTTGGTTAGCAACCAAATGCTTAACCACTGCACCACCAGGGCTCCCATATATTCTCTGTAGAAGGCTTTCTATATAAATGACTGTAAAATTGAATTACCCAAGATGTTTTATGTTTTACCCTCAAATAAATTTTGAGCTCTATGAGGAATAATGGGAATAGAAAATAAGATAAATAAATATAATTATTTATTTTACCCTTAAAGTTAGAAATAAAAATGATAAAATAAAGTTTAGGCCACCAGTTATATCCAAAAAAGAGAAATTAAGTGTCATTAGAGAGTTGGTTTCTGTATTTCTCACAATTATATTGCCAGGACCACAACATCTGATTCATGCAGACAGTTAATAAATATTTCTTGAATTATATACTGTTTTGTATTATAAATAGTTTCCAAGGAAACTGACATAACATATTGCTTTGATTTAAAGGACTACAAGCTTCTTGATATCATGGAGATGTTATTGAATAGAAAGAACTCAGACACCATTTTCTTTTCGTGTTTAAACCTATCAATTTCTCCACATGGAACACTATGCTTTGTGGTACTTTAAGAACAAAAGGTCCATGGAAGAATAGTTTGAACAGAGACCATAATCAGAAGCTCAAAGGGCCATATCTTCAGAGTAAGAGTAAATTGGCCTCAAAGGCATTTGTAGCCCAGGTTTACATCACCTGTCTGGTCCAGAAATCCTTCAGCAGTCCCTGGTCTGGTAGTACCTCCACACAAGGCAGGAGTAAATTCAAATCCTCTCAGGAAAAAAGAAGTTTCATCCAAGGTCTCAAATGCTTCCTACAACTATTTTTAGTACAATAACAGCACACAGAGATAATTAATGCATAAGGAGCACAAAACCATGACTGAGAACCAGAAGAAATAATAAGACAAGGCCCACAAAGACTTAAGATATTGGAATTGTCAGGCACAGTTAAAAAACAACAACTATGCTTACTATATTTAAATAAATAAAAAATAAGATTGAATATATCTATAGGGAAGTGGAAATAAACAACAACAACAAAAAAGAGAATTTAATAGAAGAAAAATCAAACAGAGCTTCTAAAACTAGAGCATGCAATAACTGAAATGAAAAAGTGGATGGGTTCACCACCAGATTAGAAATAGGTGAAGGGAGAATTAATCTCCTGAAGATAGTTCTGAAAGATTATCAGAGAGTAGCATAGAGAAACAAAAAGATAGACTATGCAGAAAAAATGTTAAGAGACAGAGTCCAAAGGTATATCGTATTTAATTGCAATTTCGTAAGGAAAGGCAGCAATATTTGAAGAGAGAATGGCTAAGAATTTTCTGGTGGAGATAGGTTTGCTGACCCACGGAGCTAGAGCTGAGTGCCTTCAGGATGAGGCTTACTGGAGGAGTAGGGTGCCTCTGGGCACTTATCGGCTAAAGAACTAAAAGAACTTTGTGACCCTTGCCAAGCAGCGCAGAGACCAGAGAGAGGCAAGTCTGTGGCACAGCTGAGAAGAGGCCGTCCTGATGGAAGAACCCTATCCTAAGTGTCCCTGGACCTGAATTATAATCTGTTACTTTCCTAATAAACCCCATAATCATGAATATTTTCTGTGAGTTCTGTGTGGCCATTGCAATGAATTTTTTAACTCAGCAGAGAAGTAAAGAGTACCATGGGAGAGACAGCTGGTGTCAGAATTGGTAAAGATGGCAGAGAGAGGAGGTGTGTCTGATCTCCTCCTCATAGGGATCAGCCTTGGGCTGTTGATCTTAATTCTCCTTCCCCCTTGCGAAGTTAGAGGAGGTCAGAGACTGCCCCCACACAGTTATTACAGTGCTGCATATACATTCATATATAAAATAAAACACATAAGGGACATAGTTATGGATACTTCCCAGACATCCAAACATCTCACAGTATTGAATTACTGGGTTTGAGGGCTTAGGACCATAGTCTCGGGGGGAACCTCTGTCAATTGTCATAACATAGCTCATAAATACAATGTTTACATCCTGGTTTGGTGAGTAGCGTCCTGAGTCTTAAAAGCTTGTGAGCAGCCATCTAAGAGACAACTATTGGTCTCTATGCATCTGGTTTCTGGTAGTATATAGACCAAGAGGCAGTCATTCGAACAGAACAAGGGGGATACTGAAGTGGTTGAAAATCAGGAAAGGTGTACGTCAGGCTTGTATCATTTCACCAAACTTACTCAATCTGTTTGCTGAGCAAATAATCCAAGAAGCTAGACTACATGAAGAAAAGTGATGCATCAGAATTGGAGGAAGAATCATTAACAACCTGTGTTATGCAGATGACACAACCTTGCTTGTTGAAAGTGAAGAGGACTTGAAGCATTTACTGCTGAAGATCAAAGACTATACCCTTCAATATGGATTACACCTCAACATAAAGAAAAGAAAACTCCTCACAACTGGACCAATAAGCAACATCATGGTAAATGGAGAAAAGATTGAAGTTGTCAAGGATTTCCTTTTACTTGCATCCACAATCAACGCCCATGGAAACAGCAGTCAAGAAATTAAACAACGCACTGCATTGCACAAATCTGCTGCAAGAGACCTCTTTAAAGTATTAAAAGGCAAAGATGTCACTTTGAGGACTAAGGTGTGCCTGACCATGCCATGGTGTTTTCAATCACCTCATATGAACATAAAAGATGGACGATGAGTAAAGAAGATCGAAGAAGAATTGAGGCCTTTGAATTATGGTGTTGGTGAAAAATACTGAATATACCATGGACTGCCAGAAGAAGGAACAAATCCGTCTGGAAAAACTACAGCTAGAATGCTCCTTACAAGCAATGGTGGCAAGACTATGTCTCATGTAATTTGGACATGTTATCAGGAGGGACCAGTTCTGGAGAAGGACATTGTGCTTGGTAAATTAGATGGTCATCGAAAAAGAGGAAGACCCTCAAGAAGATGGATTGACACACTGACTGCAAAAATGGGGTCAAGCATAACAACGATTATGAGGATGGTGCAGGTCAGGGCAGTGTTTCATTCTGTTGTACATAGGGTCGCTATGAGTCAGAACTGACTCGACGACCTGTAACAACAACAACAACATGCATCTGGAGCAAAAGAGAAAGAAGGAAATCAAAGACTCAAAGAAGAAACTAGTCTAGTGTACTAATAGTCTACATGAATCATGGCCTCACCTACCTTGAAACAAGAAGAACTAGATGGTGTCTGCACACCACTACTGACCATTCTGACCAGGGACACAATAGATGGTCCCAGATAGAATGGGAAAATGTAGAACAAAACTCAAATTCCTAAAAAAGGACAGACTTACTGGACCAGTAGAGATTAGAGAAACCCCCAAGGATATCACCCTGGAATATCCTTTAAACTTGGAACTCAAACCACTCCTGGAATTCACCTATCAGGCAAAAGACAGAATGACTCATAAAATAAAATCAGCTGTAAGTACTGTCCTTCTCTAAACAATCATCCAAATGAGACCTAACGGTCAACATTTACCCTAAACCAAAGATGAGAAAGTAAGGGGGGACAAGGAAGCTAGACTAATGGAAGCAGAACAACCAGAATGGAAATAATGAGATGCTGACATATTGTGAAAAGTGTAAACAGTGTCACAGAATAATATGTATAGAAATTGGTAAATAAGAACCCAATTTGCTGTGTAAAATTTTTCCAAAATCACAATAAAATATTTCTTAAAAAAAAAGCAACCAGAGAAAAAATATCTTCAAAGGAGTGACAGCAAGACTAACAGCTGGCTCATGGCTCCCTTCCTCTGTCTTCAAAACCGACAACATTGGGTCAAGTCCTTCTCATATCAAATCACATCACTCTGACTTACTCTCCTCTTTTGCTTCTCTCTTTTCTACTTTTAAAGCAGGGCTTCATATCATTTCATTCTGGTTCAAACCTCTGCTGAGAATTTGCATTTCTAACAAGTTCTCTGCTGAAAATTTGCATTTCTAACAAATTCCCAGGAAGTTATACATATGAATCACCTGAGGATCTTGTTAAAATGTAGATTCTGATTGTCATGGATTGAATTGTTTCTCCAAAAACTATGTGTCAACTTGGGTAGGCCATGAATCACAGTATTGTGTGGTTGTCCTCCATTTTGTGATCTGATGTGATTATCCTATGTGTTGTAAATCCTAGCCTTTATGCCTGTGGTTGTGATCCTATTTGGGAGAGAACTATCCATTACATTAAAGAGGCAGGACACAATCTATGGGATTAGGTTGTATCCTGAGTCAATCTCTTTTGAGAGGTAAAGGAGACAAGGGAGCAGAGAGGAAGGGGACCTTATTACCATGAAATGAGAAGAGCCAGGAATGGATTGTGTCCTTTAGACCAGGGGTCCCTGCACTGAGAAGCTCCTAGACCAGGGGAAGATTGATGACAAGGACCTACCCCAAAGCCGACAGAGAAAGAAAGCCTTCCCCTAGAGCTGGCACCCTGAATTCAGACTTCTAGCCCCCTAAATTGTGAGAGAATAAATTTCTGTTTGTTAAAGCCACCCACTTGAGGCATTTCTGTTATAGCAGCATTAGATAACTAAGACACTGATTAAATATATCTTGGATGGAAATTTAAATTCTCAGCAGGGGTTTGAACTGGAATGAACTGGTTCAAAACCCTGTTTTAAAGACTCTTCTGATTACATTGGGCCCACCTGGATAATCCAGGATAATCTCCCTATTTTAAGGCCAGCTGATTAGCAACCTTAATTCCATCTACAAACTTTATTCCCTTTGTCATGTAACCTATCATATTCACAGGTTCCAGGGATTAGGAAGTGGACATCTGTGGGGGAACGATTATTTTGCTTACTACAGATAGGATAAAAATATATCATACCAATGTTTAACAAAAGAAAGCCAGTGTAGCTATATTTTTTCATCAGGCAAAATAAACTTTAAGAAAGAAATCAAAGAAAATCTTAAAAAATGGAAATATATACACTGTTTATGGATTGGAAAATTTAATTTTATTAAGATGCCAATTCTCCCCAATTTGATCTATACATTGAATTCAGTCCTAATAAAAATTCCAGCAGGATATTTTGTAGCTAGATAAGGTGATTCTAAAATTTATATGAAAGGGTAATGGGACAAGAATAGCCAAAATAATCCCCCACCCCCCAAAAAGAAAAAATCAGAAGAGTCACACTACTTGATTTCAAAAATTACTACAAGGTAGTGACGGAAGTGATGTCAGGCAAGACGGCAGAGTAGGAAGCCAGCAATGTATGAGGATTCCAACTCCTCCACATGCTCGACAACACCTGTGGTGTTCCATTTTTTTTAAAGTCATTGCCATCTTAGTAGGGGTGAGGTGATAGCTCATTGAGATTTTGATTTGCATTTCCCTAAATGATGACATTGAGCATCTTTTCCTGGTTTGCTGGACATTTGTATTTCTTCTTTGGTGAAATGTCTATTCAAGTCCTTTGCCCATGTTTTAATTGAGTTTTTTGTCTTTTTTGTTGCTACATTGTAGGAGTTCCAAATGTTATATATTCTGGGTGTTAAACCCTTATCAGAGATATAGTTTCCAAATTTTTTTTCTCAGTCAGTACATTGACCTTTCACTTTGTTGATGAAGAGCTTTGATGAACAAAATTCTTAGCTTTGATGAAGTCCCATTTATCTTTTCTTTTGTTGCTCATGCTCTTGATGTCTTATCTAAGAATCCATTGTTAAATACTAACTCCCAAAGCATTACCCTTATGTTTTCTTCTACAAGTTTTATGCTTTTAATTCTTACATTTAGATACTTGATCCATTTTGAATTATTTATCAAATTGTATATTTATGTTTTTTGTCTTTTTTCTGTCTGTGATAATACATAAAAAGTTCAAAGAAAAATTTGAAAAAAGTTTTGAAGCTAATAAAGGAAACGTTGTGTTAACAGTTTCAACTTTTTAAAAATTTATCACTGATAGACATTTGGAATGAAGCAGGTAGTTTATTTTATGTGCTCACATAAAATACTGCCCTCTTAGCCCAGAAGTTGATATTTTGTATTATAAACAAAAGAACTCATTACCTGTAGTTCTTGGAGTGGGACTATATGCAAAATGTAAGTAGGTGACGTAAGAGTTTAGATGAATTGATGGAAGATAGATCTCCACTGGCTATACAGAGGATAAATTCTTAACCTTTTGAAGTAGATGTCAAGGAGAGTAATTGGATTCTCTTCAACATGTTTCTTATTGCTGCTGTCAGATAGAAAGCTAGACTGAATCAATCAAGGGTCTGACCCAGAAAGGTAAATCTCATCTTCTTCTGTAGCTCAGAAGATACAATTCTTCCCCAGAGGGCCGAAGTCCATGTCAGGTGCCCTGGATGAAGAACAGGGACAAATTAACCAGTGTTTACCAAGTGCATATTATACAACCTAGGGCTGGAGTTGATACTTGGTCTCTGTTTTCAAAGAATTTACAATCTGGTTGGGAAAAAAAATAATAGCTATGAAACGAAAAATTAAATTATGAACTATATGGTTTCAATGATAAATGTATTGGGATGAAAAATATTTACAGATGTTATACCAGAAAAAATCTACAAATCAATAGAAAAATATCAACAATCCAATAGAAAAACGGGCAGAGGAACTGAATAGGCAGTTCACAGAAAAAGAAATTAAAACAGAAATAAACATATGAAAAATTGCTCACCTTAACTCATAATTAAAGAACTGTAGATCAAAGCAATGAGATACTGTTTATCACCTATCAGATTGGCAAATATTTAAAGACTTGAAAATAGCTAGTGTTAGTGAGGGTGTGGGAAAATAAATATCGTTTACTGCTGGTATGTATGTAAATTAGTATTTAGTAATTCCTGACAGTTTGTCGTACTGTGGTGGCTTGCTTGTTGCTGTGATGCAGGAAGCTATGACACTGGTATTTCAAATACCAGCTGGGTAACCATGGTGGACAGGTTTCAGCTGAGCTTCCAGACCAAGACAGACTAGGAAGAAGAACCTGGCAGTCTATTTCTGAAAAAATTGGCCAGTGAAAACCTGATAAATATCAGTGGAACATTGTCTGATATCGTGCCGGAAGATAAACTCCTCAGGATGGAAGGCACTCAAAATATGACTGAGGAAGAGCTGCCTACTCAAAGTAGAGTCGACCTTAATGATATGGATGCAGTAAAGATTTCAAAATGAGCAGAAACAGCTGCAAACATCCATTAATAATAGGAACATGGAATGTACAAAGCATGAATCCAGGAAAATTGGAAATCGTCAAAAACAAAATTGAACACATAAACAATAATCCTATGCATTAATGAGCTGAAACGGACCAGTATTGTCCATTTTGAATTGGACAGTCATATGGTCAACTATGCCAGAAATGACAAATTGAAGAGGAATGGCTTTGCGTTCATTGTCAAAAAGAACATTTCAAGATCTATCCTAAAGTACAACACTGTCAGTGATAGGATAATATCCATATGTCTACAAGGTTGACTAGTTAATAAGACTATTATTCAAATTTATGCACCAACCACTAAGGCCAGAGGTGAAGAAATTGAAGTTTTTACCAACTTCTGCAGTCTGAAATTGATCAAACATACAATCAAGGTGCATTCATAATTACTGGTGATAGGAATTACTGGTTGGAAACAAAGATGGAACAGTGGTTGGAAAATATGGCCTTGGTGGTAGAAACAATGCTGGAGATGGCATGATAGAATTTTGCAAGACCAACGACTTCTCTATTGCAAATACCTTGTTTTCAACAACATAAATGGCAACTATACACACGGACCTTGCCAGATGGAATACACAGGAATCATATCAACTACATCTGTGTAAAGAGATGAAGGAAAAGCTCAATATCATCAGTCAGAACAAGGCCAGGAGTTGACTGAGGAACAGATCATCAATTGCTCACATGAAGTTCAAGTTGAAACTGAAGAAAATTAGAACAAGTCCACAACAGCCAAAATACGACCTTGATATATCCCACTTGAATTTAGAGACCATCTCAAGAATAGATTTGATGCGTTGAACACTAATGACTTAAGACCAGACGAGTTCTGGAATGACATCAAGAACATCATACATGAAGAAAGCAAGAGGTCATTAAAAAGACAGGAAAGAAAGAAAAGACCAAAATGAATGTCAGAAGAGACTCTGAAGCTTGCTGTTGAAAGAAGAATAGCTAAAGTGAAACGGAGAAATGATGAAGTAAGAGAGCTGAACAGAAGATTTCAAAGAGCAGCTCGAGAAGACAAAGTAAAGTATTATGAAACGTGCAAAAACCTGGAGATGGAAAACTAAGGGGGAAGAACATGCTTGTCATTTCTCAAGCTGAAAGAACTGAAGAAAGAATTCAAGCCTCCAGTTGCAATATTGAAAGATACTACAGGGAAAATATTGAACGATGCAGGAAACATCAAAACAAGATGGAAGGAATACATGGAGTTGCTGCACCAAAAAGAATTGGTAGCATTGGTACCATTTCAGGAGGTAGCATATGATCAAGAACCAATGGTACTGAAAGAAGAAGTTCAAGCTGCACTGAAGGCATTGGAGAATTGAGTTGAATGAATATCAACTGAGACATTTCAACAAAGGGATGCAGTGCTGGAAGTGCTCACTCATCCATGCCAAGAAATTTGGAAGACAGCTACCTGGCCAACCGACTGGAAGAGATCCATATTTGTGCCCATTCCAAAGAAAAGTGATCCAACAGAATGCTGAAATTATTGAACAATATCATTAATATCACACACAAGTAAAATTTTGCTATCATTCAAAAGTGGCAGTAGCAGTACTACCAGAATTTCAAGCCAGATTCAGAAGAGGACATGGAACGAGGAATATCATTGCTGATGTCAGATGGATCCTGCCTGAAAGTAGAGAATATCAGAAAGATGTTCACCTGCATTTTATTGACTATGCAAAGGCATTTGACTGTGTGGATCATAACAAATTATGGATAACATTGGGAAGAATGCGAATTCCAGAAGACTTAATTGTGCTCATGAGGAACCTGTACATAGAACAAGAGGCAGTTGTTAGAACAGAACAAGGGAATACTGTGTGGTTTAAAGTCAGGAAAGGTGTTCATCAGGGTTGTATCCTTTCACCATACTTATTTAATCTGTATGCTGAGCAAATAATCCGAAAAGCTGGACTATATGAAGAAGAACTCAGCATCAGGACTGGAGGAAGATTCATTAACAACTTTCGATATGCAGATTACACAACCTTGCTTGCTGAAAGTGAAGAGGACTTGAAGCACATATTGATGAAGATCAAAGATTACAGCCTTCAGTATAGATTACACCTCAACATAAAGAAAACAAAATTCCTCACAACTGGACTAATAAGCAACATCATGATAAACGGAGAAAATATTGAAGTTGTCAAAGATTTCATTGTACTTGGATCCACAATCAATGCCCATGGAAACAGCAGTCAAGAAATCAAATATCAAACGGTGCATTACATTGGGCAAATCTGCTGCAAAGACCACTTTAAAGTGTTAAAAATCAAAGATGTCACTTTAAGGACTAAGGTGCCCTGACTTAAGCCATCGTGTTTTCAATTGCCTCATATGTGTACGAAAGCTGGACAATGAATAAGGAAGACTGAAGAAGAATTGATGTCTTTGAATTATGGTTCTGGCAAAGAATATGAATGTAGTATGGACTGCAAAAAGAATGAACAAATCTGTCCAGGAAGAAGTACAAGCAGAATGTTCCTTAGAAGCAAGAATGACCAGACTTCTTCTCACATACTTTGGACATGTTATCAGCAGGGATCTGTTCCTGGATAAGGGCATCATGCTTGGTGAAGTAGAGGGACAGTGAAAAAGAGGAAGACCCTCAAGATGGATTGACACGGTGGCTACAATGGGCTCAAGCATAACAATGATTTTGAGGGTGCAGGACCAGGCAGTGTTTCATTCTGTTGTTCATAGGGTTTCTATGAGTCAGAACTGACTCGACGGCACCTAACAACAAAAATTAGTATTACTAATCATTAAATTAATATTTACTAGTGGAAGAAATGTCTGGCAATTTACTTCTGAAAAAACAGCCATTGAAAACCCTATGGAGCACAGTTATACTCTGACACACATGGGGTCACCATGAGTCAGAATCAATGCAATGGCAATCGGTGGTTTTTTAAAAATTACATCAGTACAGCCTTTTTGAAGGACAAATTGGCAAAAAAAAAAAAAAAAAAAAACGGTTTAAAAAAACCCATACTTTTTGATCCAATAATTTGAGCACTAGGAACCTAGCCCTTGGATATTGTCTTAAAAGTATGCTGATACAAAGTTAGGAAAGAAACCAGTGACATAATTGCCTCCATGAAGGGGAACTGGGTGACTTGGAGCCATGCAGGAAGGGTGGAGTGGGGATTATAGGGTAAAGAAGGTAAACTTTTTATCTTCATACCTTTTTGTACATTTGAACTTTGAATCATGTCACTGTTACTTATTGAAAAAAATTTTCATTTAAGAAGGGTGTCTTAGTCATCTAGTGCTGTTATAACAGAAATACCACAAGTGGATGGCTTTAACAGATAAATTTATTCTCTCACAGTCTAGTAGGCTACAAGTCCAAATTCAGGGCGTCAGCTCCAGGGGAAGGCTTTCTCTGTCGGCTCTGAAGGAAGGTCCTTGTCAATCTTCCCCTGGACTAGTAGCTCCTCCCCGTAGGGACCCCAGGTCCAAAGGATGTGCTCTGCTCCTGGCGCTTTCCTGGTGGTATGGGGTTCCCCAACTCTCTGCTTGCTTCCCTTTCCTTTTATCTCTTGTGAGATAAAAGGTGGTGCAGGCCACACCCCAGGGGAACTCCCTTTACATTAGATCAGGGATGTGACCTTAGTAAGGGTGTTACAATCCCACCCTAATCCTCTTTAACATAAAATTACAATCATAAAATGGAGGACAACCACACAATACTGGGAATCATGGTCCAGCCAAATTGATGCACATGTTTTTTGGGGGACATAATTCAATCCATGACAAAGGGATTTCATGATAAGTCCATTGGAACATTCTTATACAAAGAACTGAAAACTCCCCAAATCTCCATCAACAGAGGACTAGATAAATAAATGTACATATGATTGAATACTATGTAGCTGTTTAAAAGACTGATACAAATGCCATGGAGAATATCTCTCATATGAATACAACAAAACCAAGGTGCAGTTGTGTATACAGGATAATTCCATTTTTTTGAAATTAAAAAACACATATGCATATAATTTTGTAGACAATGGGGTGGGAAGGAAGATTTATCTTTATTTATAGTTTCGGTATGTTTTAAATATTTTGCATTTTGGCTTTATTTACACATAATTTTTATTTAAAAACATAAATCTCTTGAAAAGTTTATTAATTTAGCAAACACTTCTGACATTTGTTGTGTTTCAGATTCTGTGCTAGACAGATGGGATATGCCTTAGTTATCTAGTGCTGCTATAACAGAAGTACCACAAGTGGATGGCTTTAACAAACAGGAGTTTATTTTCTCAGAGTTAGAGGCTAGAAGTCCAAATTCAGGGTGCCAGCTCCAGGGGAAGGCTTTCTCTCTCTGTTGGCTCTGGAGGAAGGTCCTTGTTATCAGTCTTCCCCTGGTCTAGGAGCTTCTCAGTGCAGGAAACTCGATTCCAAAGAACGCACTCACTTTTATATCTCAAGAGAGATTGACTCAAGATACAACCTAATCTTATAGATTGAGTCCTGCCTCATTAGCATAACTGCCTCTAATCCTGTCTCATTAACATCAGAGAGGTAGGATTTACAACATATAGGAAAATCATCACATCAGATGACAAAATGGTGAACAATCACACAATACTGAGAATCATGGCCTAGCAAAATTGATGCACATTTTGAGGGGACACAATTCAATCCATAACATTCCACGCTTTGGTCCGCCTCCCAAATTCATGTCTTTGCCACATATAAATCACATTCATCCCATTATATGATAAGCAAAAGCCTTAAATCAACTCCAAGTCCAAAATCCAAAAGTTCCTCTTCATCTGTGAAATCTAGAATACAAATTAATCTGCTTCCAAAATACAATGGTGGAACAGGCACAAGCTAGACATTCCCATTACAAATGGGAGAAACTAGAGGGAAAGAAGAGATAACCAGCACCAAGCAAGTCAGCACAACACATTACATTAGTTCTCAAGGCTTGAAAATAATCCTCTGTTCTCTAAGACCATTTAGACAATGGCTCTGCCCTCCAGGCTCTGGGTGTTGGCCACACTCTCTGGATTCTGGGCAGAGGCCCCTTGGCCCTAAGCTTCAGCTCCACCTTCCAGGCCCAATGGAACAGCAACTCTGCTCCCTCGCATTTGGGCAGCCCTATTCTCCTAGTCCATCTAAGTGGCAACTCCACCATCTCAGCCCCTGCAGGCCTCGTTCTTCTGCCCCTTGGGCATGGAAGCCCTGCCCCCTCATCTTTGGGCAGCAGATATGGCTCCATCCCGCTGGCACTCGTGAAAGGCATCCCCACACTCTGGAAACACTTCGGTGAAGATCTGACTCCATGAAACATAGGAAGCTGTGGCCCCATCATTTGAAACCCCAGAGGCCATAGCTCCACTCTTTGAGACTCCAGAGGTTGTGGCCCTACCCTTTGAGATTTAGGCAGCTATTTCCTGTGTTCCTTTTCTCTTCAGCTTCTACATCCTGGTACCTTGGCTTCTCCACTTCTTGGGCCTCTTGGGCCAGCTGAGCATCTGCCCTGCTTGTGGACTAATTGCCTCCTTAAGTCCTTAGTTTCCTTCACTCTCCTTTGCTCCAGTTGGAAGAGGCCAATAGTTGTATCTTAGATGGCCACTCTCAAGCTTTTAAGACCCCAGACGCTACTCACCGAATTAGGATGTAGAACATAATCTTTATGAACTATATTATGCCAATTGACCTAGATGTCCCCCGAGACTGTGGTTCTGAGACTTCAAGTCTAGTAACTTAGTCCTATGAGGTATTTGGATATGTCTAAGAAGTTTCCATAACTGTGCCCCCATGTGCTCTATTATATATATATATGAATATATGTATAACACCTAGAAACATGTATATACATATGCCCACAAATATAGCTATGCTTGCACACCCATATACTCCCATATGCCTTCCCACACCCATATAGCATACATATATACCTATGTAACCACTCACATATTTTTTGCTTATTACTGTTGTTGCAAAATTGTATATATTACAGCATTTACCATAGTTGTCCTTTATTCTTGTGTACATCTCTGTGTCTTCATTTATCTTGGTCACATTGTGCTGATATCCCTCATATTTTGTATTGTCTTTCCCTTCACCAGAATTAACACGTCTACTATCTAGCAGACCAGTCCCTGGAGAAGGACATCTTACTTGGTAAAGTAGAGGTCAGCGAAAAAGAGGAAGACTCTCAAGGGGATGGATGACACAGTAGCTGCAACAATGGGCTCAAGCATAACAACGATTAGCAGGATGGTGCAGGACCGGGAAATGTTTCATCCTGTTGCACACAGGGTTGCTATGAGTCGAAACCTACTCAATCACACCTAACAACAATAACTACTATCTATTGAGTGATTCTTCCTTCCTCTGCTCTCACCCCTGGTAACTATCAAAGAATGTTCCTTTCTATGTGTAAACTTATTCTTGACTTTTAATAATAGTGGTATCATACAATATTTGTCCTTTTGTGATTGACTTATTTCATTCAGCATAATGTCCTCCAGATTCATCTGTGTTTTAAGATGTTTTGCCAACTCATCATTATTCTTTATCATTGCATAGTATTCCATTGCATGTATGTACCAAATTTCGTTTATCCATTCATCTGTTGATGGATGTTGTCTTAGTTATCTAGTGCTGCTATAACAGAAGTACCACAAGTGAATGGCTTTAACAAAGATAAATTTATTCTTTCATAGTTTAGGAGGCTAGAAGTCTAAATTCAGGGTGCCAGCTCCAGGGGAAAGCTTTCTCTCTCTGTTGGCTCTGGAAGAAGGTCCTTATCATTAATCTTCCCCTGGTCTAGGAGCTTCTCCACGCAGGAACCTTGGGTCCAAAGAATGCACTCTGCCCACAGTGCTGCTTTCTTGGTGGTACGAGGTCCCCCTGTCTCTCTACTCACTTCTCTCTTTTATGTCTCAAAAGAGATTGACTCAAGATACAACCTAATCTTGTAGATTAAGTCCTGCCTCATTGACATAACTGCCTCTAATCCTGTCTCATTAACACCAGAGAGGTAGGATTTGCAACACATAGGAAAATCACATCAGATGACAAAATGGTGGACAATCACACAATACTGGGAATCATGACCTAGCCACATTGATATATGTTTTTTGGAGGACACAATTCAGTCCGTAACAGACACTTAGGTTTTTCCCATCTTTTTACTATTGTGAATAATGCTGCAATGAGCATGGGTGTGTATATGTCTGTTTGTATCCTGCTCTTATTTCTCTAGGATATATACCTAGGAGTGGGATTGCTGGATCATATGGTCTTTCTATTTCTACCTTTTTGAGGAGCACCATACCATTTTCCATAGTGATTGTACCATTTTACAATCCCACCAGCAGTGTATAAGAGTTCCAGTCTTCCCAGACCTTGCCGGCATTTGTTATTTTCTGGGTTTTTTTTGTTTGTTTGTTTTCTTTTTTTCATCAGTGTCATTCTTGCAGGGATGTGATGGTATTTCATTATAGTTTTGATTTGCATTTCTCTAATGGCTAATGATTGCAAGCATCTCTTCACGTGTTTGTCAGCCATCTGAATGTCTTCTTTGGTGAAGTGTCTGTTCATGTCCTTTACCCCTTTTTTGACTGGATTTGTTGAGGGATATTTGTCTTTTTGTTGTTGAGTTGTTGAAGTTTTCTAGATATTTTAGAGATTAGACTTATGTCAGATATGTTGTTGCCAAAAATTTTTTCCCAGTCTTTTTACTTTTTTAGTAAAGTCTTTTGATGAGCATAAGTGTTCAATTTTTAGGAGGTCCTAGTTATCTAGTTTCTCTTCTGTTGTTTGTATGTTTTTAGTTATATCTGATAGTTTATTTATGGCATAAATTAGGACCCCTAATTTGCCCCTATGTTATCTTCTAGGAAATTTATTGTTTTAGGGTTAATGTTTAGGCCTTTGATCCATTTTGAGCTAGTTTTTGTGTATGACGTGAGATATGGATCCTGTTTCATTTTTCTGCAGATGGATATCCAGTTTTGCTAGCACTATTTGTTAAAGAGACTATCTCTTCCCCATTGAATGGACTTTGATCCTTTGTCGAAGATTAGCTGTCCATAGCTGGATGGATTTAGTTCTGGGTTCTGAATTCAAGTTCCATTCGTCTATGTATCTGTCATTACAACAGTATGAGGCTGTTTTGATTACTGTGGCTGTATAGTAAGTCCTGAATCAGGAAGTGTGAGGCCTCCCACTTTGTTCTTCTTCTATGATACTTTAGCTATTTGGGACTTCCTTCCTTTCCATATAAAGTTGGAGATTAGTTTTTCCATTTCATTTAGAATGTTGTTGGGATTTGGATCAGGATTACATTATATCTATCAATCGCTTTGGGTTGTATTGACATTTTCACAATGTTAAGTGTTTCAGTCCATGAGAATAGAATATTTTTCCATTTATATAGGTCTCTTTTGGTTTCTTGCAGTAATGTTTTATAGTTTTCTTGTATAAGTCGTCTATGTCCCTGGTTAGGTTTATTCCTAGATACTTTATCCTTTTGGAGCAATTGCAAATGGTATCGATTTCTTGATTTCCTTTTGACAGCCTTCCTTATTAGTATAGAGGAACTCAACTGATTTTTATGTGCTGATCTTGTAACCTGCCACTTTGCTGAATCCTTCTGTTCCAGAAACTTTCTTGTGGAGTCTCTGGGATTTTCTATGTATAGGATCACGTCATCTTCGAATAAGGATAGTTTTATGTCTTCCTTTCCAATTTGAATATGCTTTATTTCCCTTATTGCTCTAGCTAGGACTTCTAGTACTATTTAGAATAAGAACGGTGATAAAGGGCATTCTTGTCTCGTTCCCATTCTTAAGGGGAATGCTCTCAACCTTTCGCCATTGAGAATAATGTTGGCTGTTGGTTTTGCATATATGCCCTTAATTATATTGAAGAATTTTCCTTCTGTTCCTATTTTGCTGAGAATTTTTATCAGGAAAGGGTGTTGGACCTTATCGAATGCCTTTTCTGTGTTGATTGAAATAATTGTATGGTTCTTTTCCTTTGTTTTATTTATATGGCGAATTACATTGATTGATCATCTAATGTTGAACTATCCTTGCATCCCTGGTATGAATCCCATTTGATCATGATATATTATTTATTTTTTAATATTTTTTTATTGTTGTAATTAAATGAAGTTTACATTCCAAGTTAGTCTCCCATACAAAATTTTTTTTACGTACATTGTTATGAGACCCTAATTGCTCAACCCATTCTGTGACAGCACACTCCTCCTTTCCGCCCTTGATTTCCCATGACAATTCAACCAGCTCCTAACTTTCTCTGCCTTCCCATCTCACCTCTGGACAGAAGCTGTCCCTTTGGTCTCTTGTATCTACTTGAATAAGAGGCACACTCTTCACAAGTATCACTTATGTCCCACAGTCCAGTCCAATCCCTGTCTAAAGAGTTGGCCTTGGAAATTATTTTAGTTCTGGACTGATAGAGTCCAGGAGTCATGCTTTCCGGGGCACATCCAGTCTCAGTCTGACTATTAAGTCTGGTCTTCTTACTAGAATTTGAGTTCTGCATCACATCCTTCTACTGCTCCATCAGGGACACTATGTTCTGTTCCCTGTCAGGACGTTCATTGGTGGTAGCTGGGCACCATCTAGTTCTTCTGGTCTCAGGCTGATAAAGTCTCTGGTTTATGTGGCCCGTTCTGCCTCTTGGGCTAATGCTTTCCTTGTGTCTTTGGTGTTCTTCGTTCTCCTTTACTCCAAGTGGTTGGGACCAATTGATGCATC
>NW_004444027.1:6691906-6727150 GCF_000243295.1 Trichechus manatus latirostris
AAAAGAAAACTAACAAACAATTCAAAACAAACAAACAAACACAAGCCCCAGGATCCCACCAGCATGACAGCCCAGACCGGGAAGCAGCTTCACACTCGAACGGAGCTCCACAGCCCCTCAGAAGAAGCAAAGATGGTGCAAGGAGCCAGGTATTTGAGCAAAAGGAGGGGGAGGTGGTAAGAGGTAAGGAAGAAATCCAAAGAAGCAGAAAAAGAGCAACACTAGCTGCCAACTAACGGCACTCAGAGAGCCAGCTAGTGTGGGCTGGTGTTTCTCGGACAAGAGACTGTGTCCACAGGAAGCAGAGGGGGCGGAGTGTGGGTGAAGAAGGGTGGGGAGTGGGGCGGGAAAGCATATATCACTGGATACTGGTTGTTCTGTCTCCTGCTGGAAGCTCCATGAAGCTGCTTTCTTGCACCCCCTGTTCGCTGCTCTCCGATAGGAGTCTAAGATGGTGGATCCATGTTGCATTAACTGATAGGTGACCTCCGCATGTATCTCTCCTCATTCTCTGTTCTCTGGTCAGTTTCTTATTCCATTTGGTGCTTGGCTGAGTTCTTTATCTCTTCATTTGATGCTTAAGGTTTCAGGATTGACATGTGTCTCTGTTTGACTTAGTTTTTCAGATCTTTGCTGTGGAGGGATGGCATGGTGCTTCTGTCTATAGCGCCATGTTGCTCGGAAGTCTGCCAGTGACATTTTTTAATGAAATGAAGAAACAAATCCCACCAACTTCACATGGAAAAGGAAGAGGCCCCAGATAAGTAAAACAATACTGAAGAAGAAGAAGAAAGTGGGAGGCCTCAAAATTCCTGATTTTAGAACCTATTATACTGCCGTTGTAGTAAAAACAGCCCGGTACTAGTACAACAACAGATACACAGACCAATGGAACAAAATTGAGGATATAGACATAAATTCATCCATCTATGAGCAGCTGATATTTGACAAAGGCCCAAATCTGTTACTTGGGGAAGGCAGTCTCTTTAACAAATGGTGCTGGCATAACTGGATATCCATCTGCAAAAAACTGAAACAAGACCCATACCTCACACCATGCACAAAAACTAACTCAAAAAGGATCAAAGACCTAAATATAAAAAAGAAAATGATAAAGATCCTGGAAGAAAAAATAGGGACAATGCTAGGAGCCCTAATACTTGGCATAAACAGAATACAAAGCATGAGGAACAATGCACAAACACCACAAGAGAAACTAGATAACTGGGAGCTCCTAAATATCAAACACCTATGCTCATTGAAAGACTTCACCAAAAGAGTATAAAGACAACCTACAGACTGGGAAAAAAATTTTGGCTGTGACATATCTGATATGGGTCTAATCTCTAAAATCTACAAGATACTGCAAAACTTCAACCAAGACAAACAACCCAATTGAAAAATGGGCAAAGGATATGAACAGGCATTTCACCAAAGAAGATATTCAGGCTGCTAACAGATACATGAGGAAATGCTCACGATCATTAGCCATTAGAGAAATGCAAATCAAAACTACAATGAGATACCATCTCATCCCAACAAGGCTAGAATTAATCCAAAAAACACAAAATAATAAATGTTGGAGAGGTTGTGGAGAGACTGAAACACTTATACACGGCTGGTGGGAATGTAAAATGGTATAACAACTTTGGAACTTGATCTGGCACTTCCTTAAAAAGCTAGAAATAGAAGTACCATGTGATCCAGCAATCCCACTCTTTGGAATATATCCTAGAAAAATAAGAGTCGTCATATGAATAGATATATGCACACCCATGTTCATTGCAGCACTGTTCACAATAGAAAAGAGATGGAAACAACTTAGGTGCCCATCAGTGGATGAATGGATAAACAAATGGTGGTACATACACACAATGGAATACTATGCAACGATAAAGAACAATGATGTATTCGCAAAACATCTCACAACATGGATGATTCTGGAAAGCATTATGCTGAGTGAAATTTGGTCAATTGCAAAAAGACTAATGTTGTGTGAGACCACTATTATAAGAACTCAAGAAAAGGTTTAAATACAGAAGAAAACGTTCTTTGATGGTTACGAGGGTAAGGTGGGAGGGAGAGGGGAATTCACTAACTAGATAGCAGACAAGAATTATCTTAGGTGAAGGGAAGGACAACTTGCAACACAGGGGAATTCAGCACCACTGGACTAAACCAAAAGCTAAGAAGTTTCCTGAACACAACAAAACACTTCAAGGGACAGAGTTTCAGGGGTGGGGGTCTGGGAACCATGGTTTCAGGGGACATGTAGGTCAATTGGCATAACAAAGTTTATTAAGAAAATGTTCTTCATCCCACTTTGGTGAGTGGTGTCTGGAGTCTTAAAAGCTAGCAAGTGGCCATCTAAGATGCATCAATTGGTTCCAACCCACCTGCAACGAAGGGGAAGAACACCAAAGACACAAGGAAAATATTAACCCAAGAGACAAAAAGGTCCGTATAAACCAGAGACTCCATCAGCCTGAGACCAGAAGAACCAGATGGTGCCTGTCCACCACCAATGACCGCCCTTTACAGGGAACACAACAGAGAGTCCCTGACGGAGCAGGAGAAAAATGAGGTGCAGAACTCAAATTCTAGTGAAACGACCAGACTTAATGGTCTGACTGAGACCGGAGGAACCCCAGAAGACATGGCCCCCAGACTGTCTGTTAGACCAGAACTAAAACCATTGCTGAAGCCAACTCTTCAGACAAAGATGAGACTGGACTATAAGACATAAAATGATAACTCGTGAAGAGTGTGCTTCTTAGTTCTAGTACATACACAAGACTAAAGGGACAGCTCCTGTCTGGAGGCGAGATGAGAAGGAAGAAAGAGATAGAAGCTGGTTAAATGGACAAGGGAAATCCGGGATGGAAAGGAGAAGTGTGCTGTCACATTATAGGGACAGCAACTATGGTCACATAACAATGTGTGTATAAATTTTTGTATGAGAAACTAACTTGAGCTGTAAACTTTCACTTAAAGCACAATAAAAAAAATTATATTTAATGTGAGCTGAAGGTGCATTTTACAATGCTTGGTATGATGTAGGATGGGTCTCCCAAAGTAGGAGTAGATAGGGCCTATGGAATCTTAAAATAACAATGCATGGAAATATCTACCTACAAGGATGTTCACCACTGTATGGTTTATAATAGCAAATAATTAAAGACAACCTAAACTGCCACCAGTTGGGGACTAGTTTAATCAATGATGGTGCCACACAATCGGTATTAGGTAGGCATTGAAAATGAGGTCATAGAAGAAGAATATTTAATGACCTAGAAAGATGTTTAAGTTATTAAAATGTAAAACAGTGTGTACAATATGATTGCACTTGTCTGTAAAAGAAAAATAATTTTCCTAGAAAAAAAACTGGCAGACTGGCAGGATATACACCAAAATGGGAATGATTAGGGGCAAAATTACAAGTGATTTAATTTTTTTTCCAATTCTCTGTGTTTTCTAAGGAGCCTTGGTGGCGCGATTAACTGAAAGATCGGCAGTTCAAACCCATCAGCCACTCCTTGGGAGAAAGATGTGGCAGTCAGCTTCCATAAATGTTACAGTTTTGAAAATGCTATGGGGCAGTTCTACTCTGTCCTATAGGGTCACTATGAGTCAGAATCGACTTGCTGGCAATGAGTTTTCTACCATGAATGTTTATTATTTTTGGAAAGCAGACAAGTGAGTTTTGTAAAGACAGGCAACATTTTGTATTTGAGAGCTCTTTCTCTAATAATTAATAAACTCTAATCAGAGAAACCTATGTATTGGCTTGGACTGGGTGGAATCTGCTGACATTTTTCTCTCTCAGTGTCTGAGGCTGAACACCAGTGAAACATGGTTTAGATGCAGATTTTGACGGAATAATAGCAATGAACACTTATGCCACAACCAGTCAGAATAAGCCACTTTGAAAATAAATTGAATTTTGCAGTCCTTTGATGTCTTCTACTTATACCTAGGATAAGATCCTAAACCTTTATCACAGCCCTACCCCCTTTCCCCTGTTCTGTCCATATCTGAAGAGTCATTTCCAGGTACTTACATGCTCCAGTGTGAAAAGCTGTAGGCATGGAAAGATGCCCCTATCAGTCTGGTGAGGGAAAAAGCAGATTACAAAACATCATGTATGGCATGTTCCCATTTATTCAAAATTGAATGCATGTGTTTCTACATAATGCACAGAGCTTTCTGGAAGGATATGCTCAAAATGTTAATAGAGGTTACCGCTGGGTGGTGTGATTTTGGTTAATATTTTAAAATGTGGTTTGAAATTTTTAGAGATAATGTATAATTTTTACAAAATCCATCTGTGATTTTTACTTAAATTGTTTGACTCATTCTTGTTTACTCTAAGAGCTCTGAAAGGAAAGAGCAAATTAAATAAGATCTCAAAAGTTAATTTTAAAAAAAGGATGTCATGGGGGCAGAGTCATGGACAATTCCTAGACATATCCAAACACCTCTTGGGGTTGATTTACTGGGTTAAAAGGCTTAGGACCATAGTCTTGTAGAACAACTCCGTCAATTGACGTAACATAGTTCATAAAGGTAATGTTCTACATTCTAGTTTGGTGAGTAGTGTCTGGGGTCTTCAAAGCTTTTGAGCAATAGAATAAAATAGAATGTGAATAAAATCACAGAATCCAAAATATACCAGAGAGATCATCTCATCTGGCGACCTGAACAAAGTGAAAGTCATGTTATTCTGTGGTAAAACGAGAACTGCAAGGGCAATGGTGTGTGTATATGTGTGTGTGTGTGTGTAATGTTGGCATAAGTTTGCTAACTGTCCTATCTTGGGAAGAAGATGTCCTATTTTTGATAATAATGTTCTTTCTTTTACAAAATAATAGTTACAGTAGTTGTTTTTGTAATCCTCCTCCTTGACAAAATAAAAAGTTGGTGAACTTAAAAAAAAAAGAAGCTTGTGAGTGGCCATCTAAGATACAGCTATTGGTCTCTACTCATCTGGAGTAAAACAGAATGAAGGAAACCAAAGATTCAAAGAAAAAACTAGTCCACAATACTAATCGCCCACATGAACCGGGGCCTCTTGGAGTCTGAGACCAGAACTAGACAGTGCCTGGCTACCACTACCTACTGTTCTGACCAGGAACGCAATAGATGGTCCTGATTAGAATGGACGAAAAATGTAAAACGAAATTCAAATTCTTAAAAAAGGCCAGACTTACTGGACTGATAGAAACTAGAGGAACACCTGAGACTATCGCCTTAAGATATCCTTTGAACTCGGAACTGAAGCCATTCCTGAAGGTAACCTTTCAGACAAGTAAGATAGATTGGCTTATAAAATAAACAATATCACCCATGAGTAGTATGCTCCTTTAAACAATCAACTATATGAGACCAAATGGTCAACATTTACCCAAAAGCAAAGATGAGAAGGCAAGGACGGTCAGGGAAGCTAGATCAATGGAAACAGAACAAACAGAATGGAAATAATGAGAATGCTGACACATTGTGAAAATTGTAACCAATGTCATGGAACAATCTGTATAGTAATTGTTAAATGGGAACCTAATCTACTGTGTAAACTTTCACCTAAAACACAATAAAATATTTTAAAAAATTGTATTTGTTTTAAAAAAAAAATGGATGGAAATTTTCCTGGGGTAGTAGGATGAAGTGAGGCTGTTGAAGTATTTTGTTCAGTTCTTCTCTGCTGCGGGTGTGGGTGTCTGGCCGTGAGGCTGCAGTGACCACTGAGCATGTTATGAGGAGGGGATGCCTGTATCTATTACTTTTACTTAGGCCAACAGCTTAGGAAGGAATCTCAGTGTGCTGCGAAGGGTTAGCTCAGCTACTAACCGAGAGGTTGGTGGTTTGAATTCACCCAGAGGTGCCTTGGAAGAAAGGCCTGCTGATCTACTTCCAAAAGATCATAGCCAAGGAAAACACTATGGAGCGCAGTTCTACTCTGACACACATGGGGTCTTCATGAGTTGGAATCAACTTAATGGCAACTGGCTTGTTTTTTTTTTTTTTAAAGGGCTCAGGGTATCGGCACTGCTGAGGTCACTATTCTTCTGTAGAAGGTTATGGGTCATCCTCCCCTAGGCAAGAATCAAAAATGTAACCAAGGGGCTCAACAACCTTGAAGAGGATACCTATTTGCTGGCAAAAAACACAAAAGAAGAAAACCACCTTTGAGATCTGAATATTCAACATTAGATTTAAAGGG
This sequence comes from Trichechus manatus latirostris, assembly GCF_000243295.1. Lineage (NCBI taxonomy): Eukaryota > Metazoa > Chordata > Mammalia > Sirenia > Trichechidae > Trichechus > Trichechus manatus. Next base: position 6,698,127 of record NW_004444027.1, read on the forward strand.
CTGTGGGAGGCACTAAGAAAGGTGGTTAATTGGGAGGATGTAGGGTTCTAAGCCTGCCCCTACTACTTACTAGTTGTGTGACTTTCTTTTCCAGCTTCTGGTGATCCAAGTGTTCCTTGGCCTGTGGCAGTATCACTTCAATCTCTGCCTCTCTCTTCACATGGCTGACTTGCATGTCTGTCTGTCTGTGTCTCTTCTCTTTATATAAGGACATCATTCATATTGGATTAAGGGCCCACCCTGCTCCAGTATGACCTCATGTGAACTAATTATATCTTCAAACACTCTATTTCCAAATAAGGTCACATTCACAGGTACCATGGTTTAGGACTTCAACAAACCTTCTTGGAGGACACAAATCTTAAAATCGTGGACATGCTGATGCACTGCCCAGTACCCCTGTCCGTGAAGGACTTGTTGCCTCAGCTGCTGGAAGTGCGGCTAGCAGACAACATCCAGCTGCCAGCCTCTCATGGTGTGCCTCAGCTGTAGAGCCACCTTGCCCAAGGTCACACCCTTTTGGGGGTAATCCATATCCAATGACTGATTGTGAAGGAAATATAAATATCTGGCCATCTCAGCCCAATTTGAGACAACTCTGAAGGGCCATTCTAGCTCCAGAGCACTGCATGTGGTTGGCTGAGGCCGTCGTTGAGTTGCATCACAGCTGACCTCTTCTGCCATCCACTCTTGCTTCCTTCCCCACCCTTCCACAGGTTTTGATCCCAAGGACACTCCCTAATAAAACCTCTGCATGTTAAATTCCAGCATTTGGTTTCTGGGGAGCCCAATCTGGGACAATTAAATTACTTAATTACTCTGTGCCTCCATGTCTTCATCTATAAAAATCAGGATGATAATAGTACCTATTGCATAGGGCCCTTCTGAGAATTATATGAGATAATGTACATAAAGCACTTACCAAAATGCCTTGCACACGATAATTACTCAATAAATGTTAACTATTATTATTGTTATTAGAGAAGAAATAGCCTACCCTTTACCACCTATCATCATTCACAGTTTATCAGATTGTTGAGCCTCAAAGAAAAGGTTCCTGAAGATATGGACAAAGGGTAAGTATATGTTGGCAGAAGATAGGAATGAGGGAAGTTTGGAGTAAGAAAACCAAAACCAGTTGCCATCAAGTCAGTCCTGACTTATGGCAACCTCACAAGTGTCAGAGTAGAACTATGCTCCACAGGCTTTTTCAGAAGCAGATCACCAGGCCTTTCTTCTAAAGTGCCTCTAGATAGACTCGCAACTCTAACCTTTTGGTTTTGGTTAACAGCTGAGCCCATTAACTGTTTGAACCATCCAGGGAGATGTTACCAAACAAGGGTAGCCTGAAGGAGGATACATTCTCTTAATAAGAGTCAGTCAACAAGCATCTGGTTTGTCAAGGAGTCTTTTAGAAGTTTTGTTAGCAAAAGTCAGTCCCTTAGGTCCTGGCTACTTTTGAGCAAACTGAACAAGTTGAGATCCTGGCCTGAGATGCTGAGAGGAGACGCTGGAGCTGCAGTGTCTTCAGGAAGAGTGCAGCATTCTAGAGGATCCATTCTCTTGATGTGTCCTCCGACACAGGCCCATGCACATAGAAGGGGCTTACATATGTGTGATTCTAGGCCCTCCTACAATGAGGAATAGAGATAAATTGGACTGTGTTGTTAGGGGAACATACGCCCTTCCCACTGTCACGGCTGTCTTCAGATGACCTTCACTCACCCCTCACATTTCCTGGGCTCTGGCATCTGGCTTGCCATCCTCCCCCATCCCCACGCCTGCCATAACATCATACATGTGGTGCTCCATTCTGAGTGGCAGAGTGATGGATGACTTCATAGTGAAGTTCTCTGGGTTGTTTTTGCATCTGCCTTGGCTGAATTTTCTTCTAGAAATCTGTGTCCTGGGTATAGATCTGGCTTTGAGAGAACTGTCCATCTGGATTTGTTTGATTGTAAAGTGCTGTCTTGTATTTAAAGTTATGGCTGTCCATGATGAAGACAGACCTGTGGATGGTTTTCTAGCCCAGAGATTGCCCGGAACCTCTAGGGCTCAAATGACCACAGGAGGTGTGTGATGTATACGTCATCCAGTGTCCTGAGACACTCTATTAGTTCCTAAACTCTGGAAACTGAAACTCTGAACAGCCTTGGGCTGCCAATCTCTTCACACATTGCCTATAAATTTTAGAAATCATGCTTTGAGGATAATCATTTAGCTAACATATATTTTTTCTGATGGTTTATTGACACTCAAAAATAACATTTGTAATACTCCGAGTTTGGGCTACTGTACATTGATGGTCTACCATCTGGCATCATTAGGAGCTAAGGTAATTTTCTCTAAAAAAAAAAAAACTCATTAAATAGAAAAATCACTTTCAAGGTAAAGCTTTCTAATGCATATTACATACTTCTGCAACTTTAAAAAATTTCTATCATCATTGAATACTGATTAGCAGTCAACCATTTACATACATTGCATTTAGCCCTTAACAACCCTGCAACATAGGTATTACTACTGCCACTTACCTAGTGAGAAAATGGAAGCTCACAGAACTAGGTAACTTGGCTAAAGTCACAGTTAGGGTGAGTGCCAGAATGAGGATTTGAATCCAGTTTAGTCCAATTCCAAAGCCACACTGTGATGTTTCTCCTACTTTGTAAAAATTAGAGATTTTCAAGCATATTTTTAACTTTTCCTTGATGAGCTAGAGACATAATTATGAACATCTGTAGTAATACAGTGCAGAAGTACTGGTTTAGATAGGACCCTTGTCTGCAGTGAAAAAATCAAGTAGTGTTTGCTTAAGCAAAGAAGGAAGGATTTATTAGAAGACATGGTGTCTTAGGCTGGGTTCTCTAGAAAAGCAAAACCAGCGAAGCATACATATATATGTGTGTGTGTGTATGTATGTGTATATGTATGTTTATGTATGTATGCATATATATGTATGTATGTATGCATATATAGAGAGAGACAAAGAGAGAGAAACGTAATTCAAAGAAATGGCTCAAGCAGTTGTGGAGGCTGGCAAGTCCCAAATCCGTGGGTCAGGCATCAGGCTAGGGCTTCTCCTGACTCACATGTTTGCAGGGGCTGCTGAACCCACAATCGACAGTCAGACAGCAGTCGGTTGGCTCACAGGACCTCAGAAGCTGGTTAATCCCAAAATTGGCAGGTCAGATGACAGATTGCTAGCTCAAGTCCCAAAAACCGAAGGTCAGGTGATGACGAGCCAGATGTAGAATCCAGAGCAAGAGAGAGCTTTACCAGAGCATCCAATATATATTGGATGCAGCCACATCCTCAAGGAAACTCCCCTTGCATCAAGTAAGGGTGATGACTTGAGTAAGGGTGTTGTTGTTGTTAGGTGCCGTTGAGTGGGTTCTAACTCATAGCGACATTATGTAAAACACAACAAAACACTGCTTGGTCCTGGGTCATCCTCACAATCATTGTTATGTTTAAGCCCATTGATGCAACCACTGTGTCAATCCATCTCCTTGAGGGTCTTCCTCTTTTTAGCTGAGCCTCTACTTTACCAAGCATGGTGTCCTTCTCTAGGGACTAGTCCCTCCTGATAACTTTTCCAAAGTATGTGAGATGATGTTTCCCAATTCTGGCTGTATTTCTTCCAAGACAGTGTTGTTCGTTCTTTTGGCAGTCCACGGTATATTCAATATTCTTTGCCAACACCATATTTCAAAGGCATCAATTCTTCTTCAGTCTTCCTTATTAATTATCCATCTTACCCATGCATATGAGGTGATTGAAAATACCATGGCTTGGGTCAGGCGCACCTTAGTCCTCAAAGTGACATCTTTGCCTTTTAACACTTTAAAGAGGTCTTTCGCAGCAGATTAGCCCAATACCACACATCATTTGATTTCTTCACTGCTGCTTCCATGAGAGTTGATTGTGGATCCAAGTAAAATGAAATCCTTGACAAATTCAATACTTTCTCTATTTGTCATGGTGTTGCTTATTGGTCCAGTTGTGAGGATTTTAGTTTTCTTTATGCTGAGGTGCAATCCATTCTGAGGGCTGTAGTCTTCGATCTTCGTCAGTAAGTGCCTCACATCCTCTTCAATTTTAGCAAGCAAGGTTGTGTCATCTGCATATCTCAGACTGTTAATGAGTCTTCCTCCAATCCTGATCTGCATTCTTCTTCATATAGTTCAGCTTCTCAGATTATTTGCTCAGTATACAGATTGAATAAGTATGATGAAAGGATACAAGCCTGATGCACACCTTTCCTGATTTTAAACCACTCGATATCCCCTTGTTCTGTTCAAACAACTGCCTCTTGTCCTGTGTACAGGTTCCTCATGAGCACAATTAAGTGTTCTGGAATTCCCATTCTTCCCAATGTTATCCATAATTTGTTATGATCCACACAGTTTAATGCCTTTGCATAGTCAATAAAACACAGGTAAACATCCTTCTGGTATTCTCTGCTCTCAGCCAAGATCCATCCGACATTAGCAATGATATCCCTCATTCCATGTCCTCTTCTGAATCAGGCTAGAATTTCTGGCAGTTCCCTGTGGATGTACTGCTGTAACTGCTTTTGAATGATCTTCAGCAAAATTTTACTTTTGTGTGATACTAATGATATTGTCTGAAAATTTCTGCATTCTATGGATCACTTTCTTTGGAATGGGCACAAATATGAATTTCTTCCAAACGGGTGACCAGGAGGCTTCTTCCAACTTTCTTGGCATAGATGAGTGAGCACCTCCAATGCTGCATCCATTTGTTGATGCATCTCAATTGGTATTCTATCAATTCCTGGAGCTTTGTATTTCACAAATGCCTTCAGTGCAGCCTGGACTTCTTCCTTCAGTACCATTGGTTCTTGATCATATGTTACCTCTTGAAATTGTTTGAACATCTGTCAATTCTTTTTGGTGCAGTGACTCTGTGTATTCCTTCCATCTTCTTTTGATGCTTCCTAAGTTGCTCAATATTTTCCCCGTAGAATCCTTCATTGCAACTCAAGGCTTGAATTTTTTCTTCAATTCTTTCAGCTTGAGAAATGCCAAGCTTGTTCTTCCCTTTTGGTTTTCTAACTCCAGGTCTTTGCACGTCATTATAATACTTTGCTTTGTCTTCTCAAGCTGCCCTTTGAAATATTCTGTTCAGGTCTTTACTTCATCATTTCTTCCATTTGCTTTAGCTACTCTACTTTCAAGAGCAAGTCCCAGAGTCTCTTCCGACATTCATTTTGGTCTTTTCTTTTTTTCCTGCCTTTTTAATGATCTTTTGCTTTCTTCATGTATGATGTCCTTGATGTCATTCCAGAACTTGTCTGGTCTTTGGTCATTAGTGTTCAGTGCGTCAAATCTATTCTTGAGATGGTCTCTAAATTCAGGTGAGATACACTTAAGGTTGTACTTTGGCTCTCTTGGGCTTGTTTTAATTTTCTTCAACTTCAAATTGAACTTGCATATGAGCAATTGATGGTCTGTTCCACATTTGGCCCCTGGCCCTAGTGAGCTGAAATGGACTGGTACTGGGCATTTTGAATCTGACAATCATATGGTCTTCTATGTCAGGAATGACAAATTGAAGCGGAATGGTGTTGCATTCATTGTCAAAAAAACATTTCAAGATCTATCCTGAAGTACAACGCTACTAGCGATAAGATAAAATCTATACACCTACAAGAAAGACCACTCAATACTACTATTATTCAAATTTGCGCACCAACCACTAAGGCCAAAGATGAAGAAATTGAAAATTTTTACTAACTTCTACAGTCTGAAATTGATCAAATATACAATCAAGATGCATTGATAATTACTGGTGATTGGAATGTGAAAGCTGGAAACGAAGTAGGATCGGTAGTTGGAAAATATGGTCTTGGTGACAGAAATGACTCCAGAGATCACATGATAGAATTTTGCAAGACCAAAAACTTGTTCATTACAAATACCTTTTTTCAACAACATAAATAGTGACTGTGCACGTGGACTTAGCCAGAAGGAATACACAGAAACCAAATCAACTATATCTGTGGAAAGAGAAGATGGAGTAGCGGTGAGACTTGAGTAAAGGTGGGACTCTTGTATGGGTGGGACTCAGGATACACCCCACTCTAATTCTGCCTCATTAACATATAGAGATGGGATTTACAACACAGAAAATGGAAGATAGTTACATAATATCACTAAATAGAGGACAATTACATCAAATCACAATTGAGGATACTTATGTAACGCTGGGAATCATGGCCTAGCCAAGTTGACACATAACATTAACTATCACAGTCCACCTTTTGTCAACTTGGCACCTGTACGCATCTCCTTAAACCATACATAATCTCTAAATAAAGACAATTAGAAGATCGTACTTGTGCCTAAAGTGATATAACTAATGTGCACACAACCGAAAACACACTAGCCCCGTTTGTATTTTACATTTTATGAGAAAACAAAAATATTTGCTATATATATACGCACACACACATACATGTGTAATAGAACGAGGAAGAAATACTCATAACAAGTACAGTCCCCGTTTCTGCAACTGGTCACGTGGTCGTAACTGGTATTTAGAACTACTTCTTCCACCACCCATTCCATATTCCCTTGACCCTCAGCAAGCACTTCAGCTGATTGTGGTTCTTTGCCTGGTGGGGTGACCCAAACCTTCATTCCTGAAGGGTCTGGACCTTTAGTAGTTATGTCAGAATTGGGTTGCTGTAGTTTTCCATTGACTTTAATCATAGGGCACTGTAGTACTAAAAGATGCCATAAGGGATCTTCTGTATTCAGACATACTCTTCTTTACCTCCATTATGTAGTATCAATCTGATTTCCCCTTGGTAATCAGATCAATCACACCAGCCAGTATGGTAACTCCCTTCTTTGCCTATTGATCCAGAGGCATGAGGAACCTAAAGTGGCTGGGTGGCATTCTTAACTTCCAGTTCAATGGAATCAGTGTTGTGTCTCCAAGTGGAGCATTCTTCTCTTTGATTCCTGGACATGTGAATTCTGGTTACGGGAGAAACAGCACTATATATTGGATGCAGTTTTAGAGCATATACAGCCTCCTGGAGAACATTGCCCCAACCCTGCAAATTATTGCACCTAGCTGGAAGTTTATAATAATCCACTGTCATTCTCCAAGATCCATCTGTTTTTTGAATGGGGATGTGGTGGGAATCACCACCCCTGCATCCTTCAAATGCTTGATGGTGGCAGTAATCTCTGAAATCCCTCTAGGAATACAGAATTGCTTTTGGTTTACTATTTTCCTAGGTAGAGGCAGTTCTACTGGCTTCCACTTGGTTTTTCCTACCATAATAGCCCTTACTTCACATGTCAGGGATCCAATGTGGGGGTTCTGCCAGTTGCTAAGTGTGTCTATTCCAATTACGAATTCCGGAACTGGGGAAATCACTACAGGATTGGTTTGGGGACATACTGGACCCACTGTGAGATGGACCTGAGCTAAGATTCCATTACTAACCTGACCTCCATATGCTCCCACTCTGACTGGTGGACCACAGTGACTTTTTGGGTCTCCTGGAATTAGTGTCAGTTCAGACCAGTGTCCGGTAATCCCGGAAAAGTCTGATTATTTCCTTTTTGCCAGTAAACAGTCACTGTCATAAAATGCAGTAGATCCTTTCGGGGAAGTCTGGGAGAAAGATTAACAATATGTTGGGAATTCAATTGGCATTGTAATTCAGCCACTCTTGAGAAAAGACTCTGGATTTGGATTTCGGCAATATCAGCTCTGTTACTACAAGAAATAAGGCTTTCTTTCAGGGCACAAGTGTCAACTTTCAAGTTTTTTATGTGGCCCTTGAGCTATGACTCTGAAGCCCTGAGCTCATCCTTTTCTTTCACCGCTTCATCTAGTGAAAGTAGGAAAACCAACCAGCTTCCTTATACTTCTCATTCCCACAAAATTGTAGAAAACTGTCCAATATGAAATCACCCAGAACCTCGTTTCTCACAAATACTTGATCTATTGGTGGTGATATTTTGCTTACTTCTATAGTCATCTCATGCCATGGATTAGCATTGCCCTCTTTATTACTGGAGGCAGCATCATCAGCTCCTTTAAGACTAGCCAGACTTGAGAACCAGTTTAGAAAACTCATGCTTTCTATTTTGTTTCTCTACAACCACTCCGGGTACCAAATATCTTAGGCTGGATTCTCTAAAGGAGCAAAACCAGTGAAGTGTATACAGACACAACTCATTTTATTGTGCTTTGCTTTATTGCACTTCAAAGATACTGCATTTTTTACCAACTGAAGGTTTGTGGCAACCCTGAGTGGAGCAAGTCTGTTGGTGCCATTTTTCCAGCAGCGTTTGCTCACTTCATGTTTCTGTGTCACATTTTGGAAATTTTAGCAATATTTCAAACTTCATTATTATATCTGTTATTGTGATCTGTGATCAGTGATCTTTGATATTACTATTGTAATTGTCTTGGGGCACCACGAACAACACCCATATAAGACGGTGAACTTAATCGATAAATGCTGTGTGTGTTCTGACTGCTCCACTGACCAGTTGTTCCCCATCTAGCTCCCTCTCCTTGAGCCACCCTATTCCCTTGGACATGATAATATTGAAATTAGGCCAATTAATAACCCCACAATGGCTTTTAAGTGTTCAAGTGAAAGTAAGTGTTGCACGACTCTTACTTTAAATCAAAAGCTAGAAATGATTAAACTTAGTGAGGAAGACATGTAAAAAGCTGAGACAGGATGAAAGCTAGGCCTCTCTCAGTTGTGAATGCAAAGGAAAAGTTCTTGAAAGAAATTAAAAGTGCTACTGCAGTGAACACATGAATGATAAGAAAGGGAAACAGCTTATTGCTGATATGGAGAAAGTTTTAGTTGTCTGGATAGAAGATCAAATCAGCCACAACTTTCCCTTAAGCTAAAGCCTAATCCAGAGCAAGGCCCTAACTCTCTTCAATTGTATGAAGGCTAAGAGGTGAGGAGTCTGTAGAACAAAAGTTTGAAGTTAACAGAGGTTGGTTCATGAGGTTTAAGAAGCCGTCTCCATAGCATAAAAGTGCAAGGTGAAGCAGCAAGTGCTGATGTAGAAGCTGCAGCAAGTTATCCAGAAGATCTAGCTAAGATAATTGATGAAGGTAGCTACATAAAACAACAGATTTTCAATGTAGATGAAACAGCCTTATATTGGAAGAAGATGTCATATAGGACTTTTATAGCTAGAGAGGAGAAGTCAGTGCTTGACTCCAAAGTCTCAAAAGACAGGCTGACTCTCTTGGTACGGGCTAATGCAGCTGGTGACTTAAGTTGAAGCCAATGCTCATTTACCATTCTGAAAATCCTAGGGCCCTTAAGAATTATGCTAAATTAATTTGTTTACAACGTGGCTTACTGAATATTTTAAGCCCATTGTTGAGACCTACTGCTCAGAAAAAAGATTTGTTTCAAAATATTACTGCTCAGTGACAATTAACCTGGTCACCCAAGGGCTCTGATGGAGATGTACAGGAGGTTAATGTTGTTTTTATGTCTGCTAACACAACATCAATTTTGCAGTCTATGGATCAAGGAGTAATTTAGACTTTCAAGTCTTATTATTTAAGAAATACCTTTTGTAAGCCTATAGCTGCCATAGACAGTGATTCCTCTGATGGATTTGGGCAAAGTAAATTGAAAATCTTCTGGAAAGGATTCACCATTCTACATGCCATTAAGAACATTCTTGATTCATAGGAGGAGGACAAAATAACAACACTAACAGGAGTTTGTAAGAAGTTGATTCGAACCCTCATGGATGACTTTGAGGGGTTCAAGACTTCAGTGGAAGAAGTAACTGCAGATGTGGTGGAAATAACAAGAGAACTAGAATTAGAAGTGGAGCTGGACTGAATTGCTTCAATCTCATGATATAACTTTAACAGATGAGGAGTTACTTCTTATGGATAAGCGAAGAAAGTAGTTTCTTGAGATGGAATCTACTGGTAAAGATGCTATGAACATTGCTGAAATGACAACAAAGGATTTAGAATATTACATAAACTTAGTTTATAAAGCAGCAGCAGGGTTTGAGAGAACTGATTCCAATTTTGAAAGAAATTCTACTGTGGGTAAAGTGCTATCAAACAGCATCACATGCTACAGAGAAATCTTTCGTGAAAGGAAGAGTCAATCAATGTGGGAAACTTCACTGTTGTCTTAAGAAATTGCCGCAGCCACCCCAACCTTCCACAACCACCACCCTGATCAGTCAGAAGCCATCAACATTGAGGTAAGACCCTCTACCGGCAAAAAGATGAAGACTCGCTGAAGGCTCAGATGATGGTTAGCATTTTTTAGCAATAAAGTATTTTTTAATTAAGGTACGTACATTTTTTTTTTAGGCATACTTAATAGACTTACAGTGTAATGTAAACATAACTTTTATATGGGCTGGGAAAGCAAAAAATTCATGTGACTCTTTTTATTGCAGTTGTCTGGAATAAAAACTGCAATATCTCCGAGGTATACCTGTATACTTGTATGTATGTATGTATACTTATATATACATACATAGAGAGAGAGAGATTTAATTCAAGGAAATGGCTCATGCAGTTGTGGAGGCTAGCAAGTCCCAAATTCATGGGTCAGGCTGGTAGGCTACTGGCTCACAGGGCGGCAGAAGCTGGCAAATCCCAGAATCAGCAGGTCAGATGACCAGCTGCTATCTCAAGTCCCAAGAACTGGAGTTCAGATGATAAAGAGCCAGATGCAGAATCCAGAGCAATAGAGAGCTTTGCCAGAGCATCGAGCTTTGCCAGAGCCACACCCTCAAGGAAACTCCCCTTACATCAAATAAGGATGGGGACTTGAGTAAGGGTGAGACTTGAGTAAAGGCAGGACTCTTGTAAAGGTGTGACTCAAGATACACCCCACTGTAATCCTGCCTCATTAATATAGAAACAAACAAACAAAAAACCCCGTTGCCATTGAGTAGATTCTGACTCATAGAGGCCCTGCATTAACATACAGAGGTTAGGATTTACAACACAGAAAATGGAGGATGGTTACATAATATCACAATAATGAAGAATAATTACATCAGATCACAAAATGGTGGATACTTACATAACACTGGGAATCATGGCCTAGCCAAGTTGACACAAAACATTAACCATCACACATGGGGTGCATTACAAGATCCAAGGGATGCAGCCAGGTCTCAGGAATAAACTGGGACTTGAGACTAAAACTCATCTTCTCCACCTCTCACCTCTGCTCCACTCTCTGTGTCTATTTGTATTTTCTTCCCTCTCTTCCTGCTGAACAGTTTGAAGGTAGGTGTTCAGGGCTGGTGCAGTGGCTTTATGCAGAAGCCTATCTGGTGGTGGTGGGGAGGTGGCCAGGTAGGGTACTTGTCCCCTGGACGCTGCTTGAGGTCCAATGAGCAGTTTCTATTGGCCATCACAATTTCCATGGCCAGGTGTGAGAGATAATTTAGCAACTTAACACCAATTGCCCTAGGCTCTCACGTTGGTAGGTCCCTGGCTGTATGACATCATCAAAGACCTCAACTCCTTGTAGCTTCCTGCTCTGCCTTTATTTTGCTTTTTTTCTCATTATCATAAGATGGCTGCCATATCTTGAGACATCAGGTTCTATTCCAGGCTAGAATACTGGGGAAAGGCAAAGGACAAAAGGCGTGATCGGTCACAGATCCTGTTCTACCCTTATGGAGTTTATAATCCCTCAGGGGAGATAAACATTGAACTGTTACTCATACAATTAAGGAATGCTGCTAAGAAGACCTAACAGTACCCAAAAAAATGAGTACAAGTCTGAAAGATAAAAGAATGTTAATATAGATTTATTCATAATAGTCCGGAATTGCAAATAACCAAAGTGTCCATTAATGGATAAATAAATAGTGATATAGTCATACAATGGGATACTACACAGCAATTTAAAAAAACGAACAAACTACTGCCACATGCAACAATATAAATAAATCTCACAGGTACAATGTTAAATGAAAAAAAACAGATACAAAATAGTACTTGTTGTATTCTATTTATCTGAAGTTCAAGAAGAGGCAATAGTTATAGGAGTCAGAATACTGGCTACCTTATTTGAAGGGGCCTTATTGATTGAGAGGAGGTGTGCAGGACCTTCTAGAGTGCTGGGAATGGGCAGTATATTGACTTGAATGTTGATTATACAGATATACACATATATAAATTCATTAAGATGTACACTTACTATATACTTTTCTCTATGTATATTTTACCTCAAGTTTGTTTTTTAAAAAGTAAGTGGATGTGGCACCTGAAAGGGAATGCTCAGCCTTTAAAAAAAAAAAAAAATTGCCCAGGAAACTTGTAATTGGCTTTTCAGTTTTCACTGTCAATACATGACTGTGTTGCACAGTGGTTCTCAATCCTGGCTGTACATCAAATCATCTTCTTTTTATGAGTATTTTATTATGTTTTAGGTGAAAGTTTACACAGCAAATTAGATTCTCATTCAACAATTTATCCACAAATTATTTTGTGACATTGATTACAATCCCTGTAATGTGTCAGCACTCTCACCATTTCTACCCCACCTGCCCCATTTCCACCCATCCAGTTTCCTCACCCCTCCTTGCCTTCTCATCTTTGCTTTTGTGTAAATGTTGACCGTTTGGTCATGTATAGTTGATTGTTTAAAGGAGCACATTCCTCACGGGTGTTATTGTTTATTTTATAGGCCAATCTATTATTTGGCTGAAAGGTGACATCAGTTCCAGGTTAAAAGGGTATCTTCGAACGATAGTCTTAGGCGTTCCTCCAGTTTCTATCAGTCCAGTAAGTCTGTTTTTTTTTTTTCAATTAATTTGAGTTTTGTTCTACATTTTTCTCCCATTCTAACTGGGCCCATCTATTGTGTCCCTGGTGAGAATGGTTGGCAATGGTAGCTGGCCACCATAGTTCTTCTGGTCTCGGGCTAGAAGAGGCTGTGGTTCCCTTGGGCCATTAGTCTTGTAGACTAATTTTTAACCTGAGTCTTTGTTTTCCTTCACTCTCCTTTGTGATAGTTGTATCTGAGATGGCCGCTTGCAAGCTTTTAAGACCCCAGATGCTACTCACCAAACTAGGATGTAGAACATTATCTTTATGAACTAAGTTATACCAATTGACCTAGTTGTCCCATGAGACTATGGTCCTGAGCCTTAAAACCCAGCAAATCAGTCCCAAGAGGTGTTTGGGTATGTCTAGGAAGTATCCATAACTGTGTCCCCTATGTGCTTTCTTGTATATGTGAATATATATGCAGCACATATAAACATGTGTATACATATGCCTACAAATATACCTATATATGCACTTGCATGTACTCCCATACACCTTCCCACACTCATATAGCATACATATCTACCTATGTGATCACTCACATATTTTTGCTTATCACTGATGTTCCAAAATTGTGTATGTTACAGCATTTACTGTAGTTGTCCTTTATTCTTGCATACATCTCAGTGTCTTCATTTACCTTGGTCACTTTGTACTGAATTCCCCCATATTGTGTATTGTCTTTCCTTTCACTAGAATTAACATGTGTCTCCTATTTAGTAAGTGATTCTCTGTCTCTCCCTCTCCCATCCCTGGCAACCATCAAAGAACGTTGCTTTCTGTGTGTAAACTTATTCTTGACTTTTTATAAAAGTGGTATCATACAGTGTTTGTCCTTTTGTGATTGGCTTATTTTACTCAGTATAATGTCCTCCAGATTCACTCATGTTATGTTTTGTGGACTTATCATTAGTTTTTATCATTTCATAGTATTCCATTGTACATATGTACCACAATTTGTTTATCCATTCATCTGTTAATGGGCATTTAGGTTGTTTCTATCTTTTTGCTATTGTGAATAATGCTGCAATGAACATGGATGTGCATAAAGCTATTCGTGTCACTATTCTTATATCTTTAGGATATATACCTAGGAGAGGGATTTCTGGATCTTAAGGTATCTCTAGCTTTTTGAGGAAATGCCATACCATTTTCCATAGTGGTTGTACCATTTTACAATCCCACCAGCAGTGTATAAGAGTTCTGATCGCCCCAGAACCTTGCCAGCATTTGTTGTTTTCTGTTTTTTTGATTAGTGCCATTGTTGCTGGGGTGAGATGGTATCTCACTGTAGTTTTGATTTGCATCTCTCCGAGCATTTCTTCATGTGTTTGTCAGCCACTTGAATATCTTCTTTGGTGAAGTGTCTGTTCATATTTTTTGCCCATTTTTTGATTGGATTGTTTGTCTTTTTGTTGTTGAGTTGTTGAAGTTTTCTATATATCTTAGAAATTAGAACTTTGTCAGATATGTTTTTGCCAAAAATTTTTCTCCTGGTCTGTGGGTTCTCTTTTTACCCTTTTGATGAAATCTTTTGATGAGCGTAAGTATTTAATTTTTAGGAGGTCCAATTATCTAGTTTATCTTCTATTGTTCGTGCATTTTTAGTTGTGTTTGGTAATGTATTTATGCCAAAAATTAGGTTCCCTAGTTTGTCCTTATGTTATCTTCCAAGAACTTTATAGTTTTAACACTTAGGTCTTTGATTCATTTTGAGTTAGTTTTTGTGTATGGTGTGAGGTACAGATCCTGTTTCATTTTTCTGCAAATGGATATCCAGTTTTGCCAGTACCATGTTTTAAAGAGACTGTCTCTTCCCCATTGAATGGACTTCGACCCTTTATCAAAGATCAACTATCCGTAGATGGATGAATTTACTTCTGAGTTCTGTTCCATTGGTCTATGTGTCTGTCATTGTACCAGTGCCAGGCTGTTTATATTGCCTATGACAGCAATGAAGCTGATTTCCTAGAGCTCAGAAAACTGGTTTGGGGTTTTGTAAAGTCAAATGAATTGCTTCCTTCTGATTAACAGAAAGCACTCATAAATAAGAGTCTCATTTGCAAGAGACACAGTGACAGGAAATTGAGAAAAGCTGTTCTAAAGCCCTAGACCTGCATATAAGAGTAGGAAGGGGATAGTATGGTGCATTCTTGAAATTTGCAGACAGCGTAGGGATTTCAGGTAATGAAAACACAAACTAAGTCTGTGAGCTGCAGAAAAGTGGCGGATCTGTTTCAGCATGAGTAAATAAAAAACAGTATGTGGAGAAAAATAATCCAAACTATACTTACAGCCCATTGGGTTAAACATTTATCTATACAGAATATTAGAGCATACCCTGAGCTCATCAGCTTGAAGTAGCCAAAAAAAGTTGACCCAATATTGGGCCCAAACAGAAAGGTATTAGAAATATAAGGGAAAACAGTATCATAGTATACAACTATTATTTTTGAATCTGAATTCTATGTGGAGTTCTGGTAAAAATGAAAACAAACAAACAAAAAACTCAGAAAAACAGGCAAGGACTTGAGAAGGGCACCTTAAAAAGTAAAAGAAACAAGCCAGGATAGGGATGAGAAAGAAAACTGAAAAATATTAGGGCTTTTAAATATGGTAAAGCTATTGGATGATTTGCTTAGTTTTTTCTTTATAAAACCAAATGAGCCTAGCCAAAACTAGAAACAACTCACATGTCCTTCAACGCGTGAATGGTTAAACAAACTGTGGTACATCCATGCTATGGGATACTAAACAACCATAAAAAGAAATGGACTATTGATCTATGCAACAGCTTGGATGATCTCAACGGAATTATGCTGAGTGAAATAAGCAAATCTCAAAAGGTTACATACTATATGATTCCACTTATATATAACATTCTTCAAATGACAAAATTATAGCAATGGAGAATCAATTGGTGGTTGCTAGGGATTAGGGAGGAAAAAAGGAGGGGATGTCACCATGGCTATAAAAAGGTAGTGCGAGAGATCCTTGTGGTGATGGAGCTCTTCTGTAGTTTGACTGTGACGGTGGATACATAAATCTTTATGTATGTGATAAAACTGCCTAGAACTAAATACACACACACATACACACACAAGTGAGTGTATCTAAAACTGGTGAAATCTGAATAAGGTCATTGGCTTGTATCAATGCTAACTTCCCAGATGGGATATTGTATTATAGTCGTGCAAAATGTTACCATTAATGGAGACTGGGGGAAGGGTACATGGCATTACTCTGTATTATTTCTTGCAACTGCATGTGGATCTACACTTATCTCAAAATTTAACTGAAAAAATTGAATAAGCCTGAAATGTTAGTGTGAGAGAAAAGTAGAAATGGACAAGGCAACATCTACATTGATTGCCCCCAATCCAAAAGGGGGCAGCTCCCAGTGTTTAATAGAAGTAGATTTAAGATCAATGAAAGTAGGTACCCTCTCACGCATTGAGTTAATGAGCATATGAAATTTATTAACCTAAGAGATGCTACAGGATAAAAATATAAATATATTTTAAAAAGCAATAATGGCATGGATAGGGAGGGAGGAAGAAAGAGGGAGTTTTTGCTCAGGATGCAGAGTGGATGTTAATGGTGCTGGAATAATTTGGTAAAGGATAGCATGAATGGCTGCACAACTTGAAGAATGTAATCAATGCCACTGAATTATACGTGCAGAAATAGTTGGAAAAAAAGCAATAACGGGTCTCTAAGAAACACTTGAGGGGCAGTGAAGATTCCGTGGTAGAATTCTCTCCTTCCATATGGGAGACTTGGGTTCAATTTCTGGCCAATGCACCTCATGTCCATTGCATCTATCAGTGGAGGCTTGTGCTATGGTTTGAATTGTGACTCTCAAATACGTGTGTCAACTTGGCTAGGCCATGATTCCAGGTATTGTGTGGTTGTCCTCCATTTTGTGATCTGATGTAATTATCCTATGTGTTGTAAATCTTAACCTCTGTGATGTTTATTGGAAACCCTGGTTGCATAGTGGTTAAGAGCTATGGCTGCTAACTAAAAGGCCAACAGTTCAAATATGCCAGGAGCTCCTTGGAAACACTATGAGACAGTTCTACTCTGTCCTATAGGGTCACTATGAGTCAGAATTGACTTGACAGCAACGGGTTTTTTTTTTTAATGATGTTAATGAAACAGGATTAGAGGCAGTTATGTTGATGAGGCAGGACATAATCTACAGGATTAGGTTGTACCTTGAGTCAATCTCTTTTGAGATATAAAAGAGAAAAGCGAGCAGAGAGGACAGGGACCTCATACCACCAAGAAAGAAGAGCCAGGAGCAGGGTGCATCCTTTGGACCCAGGGTCCCTGCACTGAGAAACTCCCAGATCAGGGGAAGGATGATGACAAAGACTTTCTCCCAGAGCTGACACAGAGAGAAAGCCATCCCCTGGAGCTGGCACCCTGAGTTCAGACTTCTAGTCTTCTAGACTATAAGAGAATAAATTTCTGTTTGTTAAAGCCATCCACTTGTGGTATTTCTGTTATAGCAGCACTAGATAACTGAGACAGCTTGTATATTACTATGATGCTGAACAGATTTCAGCAGAGCTTCCAGACTAAGACAGACTAGGAAGAAAGGCCTGGCAATCTATTTTAAAAATCAGCCAATGAAAACCATATGGATTACAATAGTTCAATTCCATTGTGCATGGGGTTGCCAAGAGTTGGGGGCTGACTTGATGGCATGTAACAATAATAAAGAAACATTAAGCCATTTTGGAAGTTTCTCTAACCTTAAAGCTTGACATCAAAAAGAGCCATGTACCTTCACAGGAAAGTCACAATGTGGGATGTATGAATTTTTTTTAATTGTGGTACAACTATATATATATATATATATATTTTTTAGTTTCAAAATACCCTTTTTTAAATTGTGGTAAATATATATGTAACAAAACATTTGCCATTTCAACATTTTCATATGTACAATTCAGTAACATTAATTATGTTCATCATGTGCAATCATCACTGCTGTTTCCAAATTTTCCATTACCCTTAACAGTGTCCCCTAGGCAATGGCTCTCCCTTTCCCCCTTGAATTTTAAATTAATTCAACAAACATTCACTGAGCTCCTATTATGTATCAGGCACTGTCCCAGATACTCAGGGTTAGAAAGGTAAAAGACGCAGCCCTGCCCTGCAGAAGCTCATTATCTGGAGTTCCTCCATAACTTGTAAATGCTCTCCTGCTCAGGAATTCAATGGTGGTGACATTATTTGTGGAATAGAAATGAATGTCATCCTGACAGATATTATTTTTAATAATATCCTGATTAATAGTCATACTTGAGGCTATTTTAAAAATGGAAGCAGTCACCATGAAGTATTATAGGAATTACATAAAAATAGACCATTTTATCCTCTGTGAATAATTTAGATGCTGGCACTCCAAATGCAATGAGGAGCGTGAGGACTGTGAAAGTGCTAATAGTGAGGTTTTAGAAAGTAGGGCTTGTATCTTATTTTCTCTATATCCCAGGACTTAACACCGTGTGCTTGGCATGCAGCAGGAGCTCAATAAATGCTGAACTGACAATCAAGATCTTTTGACTCTTGTTATTTTTATGAGTTCAGGCCAGAAGGAGCTTATAGGGCTCTGTTACTGATGAGTGGAAATTGATTTTGACTAGTGTTAGGAGTATCTGGGATGGAGTATTAAAAAAAAAAAAGCCAAGCATAAATGTAAGAAGTCATTGGCACCGGACTGAACTTGTAATTGTACCTGTGGTATGCTGTTGGCAATTGGGAGCACTCTGTCCTGCAATAGCTCATCCCTGGACAGTGGCTGCTCTGTTACCATGGATATGAGTTTCTTCCTCTGGTTAAAGAAACAACCTCACCTGCTCGCTTCTTTCCTTGCAGAGGTATTGTGGGGATGAGCCTTTACTGACCATTTAACTTTCTTTCTTTTTTAATTTTTTGACCATTTAACTTTTATGTACAGACATTAGCATAGTATCATAAACATAATAAAAACAATACCATGGCAATGGTAAATCATTATGAATACTTCTTGGTGAGCTTCCTAGAGGAAAATTATTGAAGAGCTATGGTACAAAATGTGAAGATGGCTTTTAGCATCAAGATGGCCTTTAGCATCTGTCTTAGTTACCTTGTACTGCTATAACAGAAATACCACAAGTGCGTGGCTTTAACAAACAGAAATTAATTTTCTCATAGTTTAGGAGTCTAGAAGTCTGAATTCAGGGTGCTGGTGCTAGGGGAAGGCTCTCTTTGTTGGCTCTGGGGGAAGGTCCTTGTCTCTTCTACTCCTAGGTTCCTTGGCAAGCATGTGACGTGTATCTTCACCTCTGTGCTTGCTTGCGTGCTTAATCTGTTCTTTTACATCTCAAAGAGATTGACTTAAACCTTAAACCAAAAATATCCCCTGAAGTCCTCTTAAAACCAAACAATAGTTTAGCTTAACCGGTAAAGAATGTCTGCCTTCAGCACTGTGTTCTTTTAATATCTAGCTATATGGAATCAACTTGACAATAGAGACTTGAAAGATTAAACAGGAATCTTACGGAGCAGTGAGGTTTTTTTTTTGTTGTTGTTGTTGTTGATGGCTTTGTTAAGATGTAATTCACATACCCTAAAATTTACCCTTTTAAAGTATACAATTGAGTATATTCACAGAATTGTGCGACCATCATCGCTATCTAATTCTTCTGCTGATGAAATGCTCCCTTTCCACTCGGTGTTAATCACTTTTAATGTTTTTTTTTTTTTTTCAATAGCTTCTACCGTTTAGTGACATTGATTACATTCTTCAAGTTGGGAGGCAGTAAGTTTGTGTTAATGGGGAAAGAACAACTTGGAAAAAGAGGGTGAGATTGGTTTAGCAACTCAAAGAATGAAATCAATGCCACTGAATTGTACGTGTAGAAATTGGTGAATTGGTGTATGTTCTGCTGTGTATATTCTCAACAGCAACAACAAAAATAAAATAAATTATTTTTAAAAAAAGATTGATTTAAGACAAACCTTACACTAATACTACCTCATTAACATAACAAAGAAAACCCATTCCCGAATGGGATTATAACCACAAATATAGGGGTTAGGATATACCACTCATGTTTTGGTGGGACACAATTCAATCCATAACAGCATGCAAGGCCTCATTTACTGCTATCACGGCAGTTTTATCTCAATGGCAGTAACAAACAACTACCATATGCCAGATAATATGCATCAGTAAGGAAAGTATATCTTTGTTATTTATTGTCAGAAGTGGATATTTAGATTAACATTCAAAGATTGAATACTGTTATACGCTTATTCTTTTGTTGAATGTAGCTTTTTTTTTTCTTTTGCGCAACCTGAGTCAGAGAAAGCCTGGAAGTATAGTAGAGTGGCATGGCAACATGAGACTGTGCCTCACAGACCTCTAACTACAGGGATCTTAATTGACCAAGGACTCCAGCTGCTTTGCTCTGAAATGCATAGCTGCCTTTCTGCTGAGGCTGTGCTTCCCACTGGCTGCTCCTAGAGGATGACTAAGTGTGGCAGTGCTATTAGGGGTCCTCTGACAGCTGACTTGGGCTCCAAGGTTCCCTGATGACCTTGCTGAAATTTTCTTAGACTTCTCAGTGGTCTAGGATTCTTCCACCCAACCTTCCCTGCCCCTCTCCTACACTGGGGTCAGACTTGCTTCGTGGTCTCGCGCGACTGTCACAACCTTTTTTGTTCCCTCCCCATTTTACCTCACATAGGCATTTTCCCATAACCAAATCCTTGTGTGCTTAATCCCTTCTTGGCATTTGCTTCTCAGAGGACCTGGACTAACACAAGTGGTACTGAGAGTGGTCTGAACAAACAGGGCATAAGATGGGGATTTGGGACTGGATCATCCACCACCCAACAAATGAAGAGGATGCCATCCTGGTTAGTAGATGAATCATAGATAGTCCTGGCACAGTGTTGTGGCTCAATTGCTTGAGATTTCACTAGTGACCTGGGAAAATGTCTTGGTAGAGGAAATGCTGTGGCAGATGTGATGATACAGGTATTTGAAAAATATGGAGGGAATCATAGAGTGGAGTTGGCTAGTTACTGCTAAATTGTTTTGATGCCCTGCAAAAGGATGATGAGAAACTGGGGGCTATTAAAAAGTAGTTAATGGCTAAGTGCAAGAGCCAGAAGTGTTGGTAAGAGTTCACTGAAGGCTGCCAGCTTTGAGTGGGGCACAGAACAGGAAAGGGAACTTCATTAATCTAGGTCATGATGCAATTGCCCTGCCACTTGGGCCACGCAATCTGGCAGATAATATGGTGTTGGAGGTGTCAGAAATGGGAAAGGAAATGGAACTTATGGCAAGCACAAGCAGGAGAATCAACACAAGCAGAAGAATCACTATGCAGTTGCCTAAGCTTTTGGAGCAAAGCCATGCCATCATCCTCAGAGATTTTCGTGTCCTTGAAAATCAGCTTTTGGCATATTACTGGGCTCTGGTAGAGGGGGAACCCTTGACCATAGGTTACCTAGTGACCATACATTTGGAACTGCACACTGTGAGCTGGGTTCTGCCAGATCTGCAAAGTTGTAAGCTGGGTAGCTTCAGTCCCTTATAAAATGGAGATGGTACATTCTCAATTGAGCCTGAGCTGGACCAGAAGGCATGAATAAGTTGCATGAACAGGTTACCCAGACTCCCATGGTGCCCATCACACTTGCACCAGTGCCAATCCTCTGACTTGCACCTATGGCTGCACGTGGGATCTGGTATGACCAGATGAAAGAGGAGGAAAAATCCCAAGTTTGGTTCATAAATGGCTCAGCTTGATATGTGGGAACAAACTGAAAATGGATGGCAGCTGCATTATAGTCACATTCAGGGGTGGTCTTGAAACTTAGTAAACAGAGAAAATCTTCCCAATAGACAGAGCTGTGAGCAGTGTACCTGGTCATCCATTTTGTGTGGAAGAGTAGTGGCCCAAGGAGAGAATACATGCAAATCCTAGACAGTGGCTAAGGAGGTCTGGAATAGAGGCATGTGGAGTGGGCACAAAATGTGAAGAATTTTGTAGTACACTTTAACGTCCACTAGAAAGCCTCCACCATGGAATAGTCATCGAACAATCAATTAAACAAAAAGACTTGACCAGTTGACATTAGCAACATCTGTCACTGGCCACCCCATAACTGACACATTAAGCACATGAACAGAGTGGCTAAGATGTCAGAGATGGTAACTATGTATGGGTCCAACAGTATGTACTCCCATTTACCAAGATCAGTATAGCTACTGCTGCCTCTGAATATCAGCAACAGAAACTCTGACGCAGCACTATTTTTTAAGGACACTAACTGGCCACTTGGTGGCAAGTTGACCATGTAGGACCCCTTCCATACTGAAAGGGCCAGTGGTTTGTCCTTATAAGGGTAAATACTTATTCTGGGTGTGGGTTTGCCTTTCCTGCCCACAGAATTTCAACTAGCACCCCTATCTGAAGGCTTATAGAATGCCTGATCCGTAGACATGACATCCCATACAGCATAACATCCAACCAAAGGACACACTTCACAGCTAAGTAGGTTCAGAAGTGGGGTCATAACCATGAGATTCACTAATTGTATCACATACCATACCATCCCAACTGAGCTGACTTCATAGAATCCTGGAATGGCCTTGTAAAGTCACAACTGAAATGTCAGCTTAGAAGAAACACACTGAAAGGATGGGGTGCCATCCTTCAGGAGGCAAAGACCTATATATGGCACTGTGTCCCAAAAGGAGAGATAACATGAGTCTAGAAACCAAGGAGTAGAAGCAGAAATGACCCTACTTACCACCACTCCCAGTGATCCACTGGAAGATTTTGTGCTTCCTATTCCTGCAACTCTGGGCTGTGCAGGCTTGGAAGTTCTGGTTTCAAAAGAGGGCACTTCCTTGCCAGGAGACAGAGTAAGAGTCCTATTGAACTAAAAGTTAAGATTGTCACCAGGGCACTTTGGACTCCTGTGCACAAGGATCAGCAGGTGAAAAGAGGAGTCATTATATTGACAAGGCTATTGACCTTAATCATGATCACCAGGAAGGAGTAGGTGTGCTTTTACACATGGGGGCGGGGTGAAACATGCGTGGAACCCAGATAATCCCTTGGGTGCCCCCTAGTACTCCCTAACCCTATGATGACTCTGAATAGACATGTGCAGCAACCTCAAACTGAGAAGAATATAGTTATCAAGGGTTTAGACCCTTCAGGAATGAAGGATTAGGTCATACCATCTGTGGTGTGATAGATTGCTTTTGTGTGGCCTCTCTAGCCATGGTCTTGGGAGGGACTGTGCAAATAGGGTAACTGTGGCCCACCAAGGGGATTGGTCAGTTTCGTCATCCCGCTGGACTTGAAATGAGTCATCACAGAGGTGGAAAGGAGAGGATTCCACCACCACCAAGGAAGGAGAGCCAAGAGTGGAGCATGTCCTTTGGAACCAGGATCCCTGCACTAAGAAGCTCCTGGAACCAGGAGACTGAGAGAGAGAAAGAGAGAGTGACAGCTGTAAGACTGAAGACAGTGAGACGCAGTGGTGGAGAGACCAGCAGGAGATGGCATGGTGGCAGACCTAAGAGAGCTTTGTAACACCTGCCTGAGTGGGGCAGAGGCCAAGGGCCCAGAGAAAGGTGTGCCTGCGGGCACAGCTGGGAAGAGGCTGTCCTGATGAGAGAACTCTATCCTGACTGTTCCTGAACCTGAATTGTAACCTGTTACTTCTCTAATAAACCTCATAATAGTGAATATTGTCTGTAAATTCTGTGTGGCCATTGCAATGAATTACCGAATCCAGCAGAGAAGTAGAGAGTTCCATGAGAGGAACGGTTGGTGTCAGAATTGGTAAAGATGGTGGAGAGAGGAGGCATGTCTGATCTCTGTTTCATGGGACTCAGCCTTGGTCTGTTCATCTTGATTCTCCTCCCGCCTTGTGAAGTTAGAGGAGGACAGAGGCCGCTACCACACTATTTTTACACCATCATAGCTACCAGCACCTACTGAAGTGATAGCTAAGGATGAGGAAAATTTCAAAGAATAGTGGAGGAAGAATGAGGATGCTACTGGTTGCAGCCCCAAGATCAACTATAGTAATCGGGGTTGTGGTTTATACATCTGAGTTTCCCCTGAGGAAGAAAGGCCCATGGTAACCATGAAGGAGCTGCCTCCTGAACCTGTGTACAGAAACAGATCTGTGTGGCACAAGGGGTGGACTGTGGCAGTCATGAGACTGTGCCTCACAGACTTCCAACTACAGGGTACATAAACAGTCAAGGCTCCAGCTCTGGCCTTTAAAACCCATCATCACATTTTCACCAAGGCCACACTTCATATGGCCTGCCCTTGTCAATGACTGAGTGCTGTAGGCATACTAAGACAGACCAGTTCCTGGGAGACATTCATTGATGGCCAACTTTGGCTCAAGGACTCCTCAACAGCCTTGCTGAAACTTTCTTAGATTATGTGGCAGTCTAGAATGTTTCCACTCAACCTCCCTTCCATCCCTCCTTTCTCCTTTTGGGATCAGACTTGCTTTGCTGTCTGGTATTTCTCTCCCAGCCTTCCTTGTTTCTCTTTCTATTTTTTTCTCACACAGGTGTTTTCTCTAATACAATCCTTACAGGTTTGATTCTGTTTTGGCAATCTGCTCAAAAACAAAAGCTCCAATTGGTAGCATTTTCTGATTTCCATGGTATAAATACTCCCACTATAGTGGATTTCTACTGATGGTTCTTGCAAATTCCTGAATAGCTCTCACGAGCTAATACAAGCTGGCTCCAACACATCACTTTATCCGCTTCTGGGAGGTTAGTGGATGTAGACTAGCACAGATGGGACAGACCTGTGGAGGACTGTGTTGTGCTTCAGAGTAGCATGAGCCAAAATTTGGGGGTGGGGTGGGGGTGGGAATTTGCTGTTGTCAGCATTTGACCTCAATAAAGTGTTGAATTGAAAAGTTTGTCTGGTGTTTTTGACACTTTTTTTTTCCAAACTGGAATCTACCTGTGAACTTGTGCCCTGTCCTTAACAACACATCCATCTACAATTCTAGTCGTTTGTCTTTACTCCTTTCAATCCATTCATCAATCTGCTGCCTGATTAACCTTCCCAAATCAAAACTCTGATCATATAAATGCCCCTGATCAAGAATCTCCAACAGCTCCCTTGTCCAAGAGAGGTGTTTCTCAAAGTGTGTAGAGCACCACTTTTAGAGGATATTAATAGGTGTGAGAACCCAAGGGAAGCATGACCAAATAAATTTGGGCAACACTAAGTTAAACAAGGTTAGTCAAGTTTCTTTATGTAAGGGCCTATCATTGATAAATTAATGTGAATTGCAAATTGCCCATAGAAGTTATGTAGTGTTTCTCAAAGTTATTTGACTGTGGCTTCCTTCTCATTTTTTCAGAGCATCTCATGGAACCAGTGTTCTATGGAACACACTTTTGAAATGTGGCTATGCTAACTTAGAAAATAAAATCCAAATTCCTTTGTGTTCAAGGCCTCCCATTGTCTAGGCTTCAGCAGTTTTCTAACTTTATTTTCCTTTTTGAATGTTTTGTTCCAGGAAACTGAAACAACTCATGGTGCCTACCTATGGATACTTCACTGCTTTGGTCCTTTCATGTTCTTCCTTCTGTCTCTAATGTCCTTCTTCCTTTTCTTCCTTTTTCCTTTTCTTTGAAATTCATTTAGTCTTGTCACCTTTTCTACAAAGTCTCACATCTGAAACTACATGACCTTTTAACAGCACTCTCTATGTTAGTTACCACATTCTATTATGTTTTTAGTCATTTATACAAATCTTCTCTTCCTGTATTATAAGTTCCTAAAAGGTAAGATCCATGTCAACTTTTTATTTGTTTCTTCCCAAGTGCATAGATTAGTACCTTAGTATTGCATGCCCTCACTACTTGTTGTGGGCATGAATTTCTATCCACACTGACATCCCTATTAATAGTACTTATGAATAGTCACACACACACACATACACTCACATCATAATCTTTCTACTCTTCATCATGGTAAATGAAGCCATTCCCAAAGGAAATCAAGGAAAACTAAGATGTTTATTTGCACCAAGAATATCGTTCTGGTGTTAGTTATCTAGTGCTGCTGTAACAGAAATACCACAAAGGAGTGGCTTTAAAAAACAGAAATTTATTTTCTTACAGTTTAGGAGGCTAGAAGTCCAAATTCAGGACAGTGGCTATAGGAGAAGGCTGTCTGTCTGTCAGCTCTGGGGGAAGATCCTTGTTTCAGCTTTTGTAGCCCTGGCATTCCTACGTTCCTCGGCGATCTTCATGTGGCATCTATCTTCCCGTATTTGTGCTTGCTTGTCTCTGTGTCTATGCTGCTCTTTATAACTCAGAAGTGATTAGGTTTAGCACACACCCTACACAGATGTGGCATCATTAACACAACAAAGAAAATACTATTCCCAAAAGGCATTACATCGACAGGTATAGGGGTTATGATTCAAACACATACTTTTGGGGACAAAATTCAATTATAACAGCTCTGATGCACAAAAGTTTGTCCCCAAATATTGGATGGAAATAGTGTTTTCCACAGTGTTAGCTACTTGTTGCATCAGAACAAATCCATCTCACAGACAGATTCACAAAGAATACAAAACTGGAAGGCCTCCAGGTAGACCTGGCTCCCCAAGTCAGTTTTTCGCAGCTGTCTCTTTTCTTCCATTCTCACCCCTGAATATAGTTTCTGTGTTGAATTGAGCTGTTAAAAACTTTCATTTTTCCTACCTGAGAAAGAAACAAGGGTGAATGGGGAATTGTTTCTCAGCATTCCAGGTCCTGACTACATTGGGAAGAAGATATCAACCCAGCAGGCTGCTCTTTCTGTTTTTTTACTTCACTATCCTTTTCTTATAGCGACTATCCCTCTTTCTGCAGGTTAACATTTAAACGAGGGGAAGAGGGGGCTGGAAATCAACTACTTAGAATTTTGAGCAAATGTTAATCACCAACAGCAGTTTTAGTAATCTGCTTTTAACATTTCTCCTGAGAAATGTTAGGCAAGGCTAATTTGGCTTGTCAGTAGAGTTTCTGTCTGCTATTAACCTCTTCACCTCTTTGTCTTTCCCAAGTCTAGTTGCTTTATCAGGGTTTAATTGGATTAGGGTTAGGGTCTCAGAGACTTTCAAATCTGGAGCCTTTATTAGATGAGACAATGGAAAACAGAAGGTATTGGGGGGAAGGGCATTAATTCACTGCCTGGTCCATAGAGGAGAATTAAATCCAGAATTAGTGAGACTTGGGAGCAATGCCTCACCCATAGGGATTTCTTTCTTTATCAAGGAACCCCTTGGAGAGGACAGTATAGGCATTTCAGTGCTTTCTGTCTCTTTTTCTTTTCTAGGGAGGAGAAAGAAAAAATATTGGTGGCTTGTTAGGAAGGGAAGCAGCATGATAAGACAGAAGCAGTGTGGTGTTGTGGAAAGCACCAAATGTTATACAGTTGGTAAAAAATATTTTAACAATTTATGGTCTCCAACCCAGGTTTTGTCATAAACAAAAATTATATTCTGAAGCATGCTGGGATCTTGGCATCATGGTTAGGAGAGATGGTCGGCATTTCAAACCACACGATTCAAGAGAACAGGATGGAATCAGGTGTAGATCTCTTTTGAAGAGGGAGGATGGGGAGAAAGATGCTAATCTGGTGGGTTTGAGTTCAGAAATAAGACATTTTAGCAGGACCTCCATCACACAGTTCATGCACTGACAACTCCTGGAGCACCATTCACAGGACATTGGTGGTTGTAGTAGATAACTATGGTATTGCCTGGCCAGCCCTTTTTTCTAGGCAGCTGCACCTCCTTCTCACCCCTAGTTACCATGGGAGCTCCATGCATACACCTAACTCAAACTTCATTAATCAGGATATTCAGCCCTTTGGTCAAGTTGATTGAACCAGGGGTGGGCTATAAAATGTAATGCCTGGGAAACATCAATGGCCATGTTTCTTGCTGCGTGGACTTGAGAAACTGTCTTAGTTACCTAGTGCTGCTGTAACAGAAATACACAAGTGGGTGGTTTTAAAGAACAGAAATGTATTTTCTGACAGTTCTGGAGGCAAAAAATGTCCAAATTAGGGTCTCCGCAGTGTCAATTCCTTCCTTGTTGGCAGCTTGAGTGTTCCTTGGTTCCCTTGGCTTGTAAAAGATCTTTACATAGTATCTGTCTTTCTCTGTTTGTGCTTGAATTTATGGTTAATCTGCTCGTTTTATAACTCAGAATTGATTAGGTTTAGGATACAATCTACACTGAGATGGTTCCATTAACATATCAAAGAAAACCTTATTCCCAAATGGGATCACATCCACAGGGATAGGAGTTACCAATCTAACACATTTTTTTTAAGGGGGAGGGGGCACAGTTTAATCCATAACACAAGTAGAAGCCAGTTTGTAGAGAGAAGAATTAAATGTGTGCAGAGAGGAGCAAAGAGGAGAGACTCAGACAATGATGTCTGAGCCCATGTTTCCAGCTGTCCCCAAGGCACAACTAGATTCCTGTACAAGGTTTCATGAGACAAAAAATTTCCCTCAGTGTTTTGTTGTTGTTGTTGTTAGGGGCCATCAAGTTGGTTTTGACTCATAGCAACTCTATGTACAACAGAACAAAACACTGACTGGTCCTGCACCATCATAATTGTTGCTATGTTTGAGCCCATTGTTGCAGCCACTATGTCAATCCATCGTTGAGGGTCTTACTATTTTTTATGAACATTTAGCATTTGAATTGTAATGTGCTATAAGTATAAAGGAAACACTGGTGGCCTAGTGGTTAAGAGCTATGGCTGCTCACCAGAAAGTCAGCAGTTCAAATCCACCAGGTGCTCCTTGGAAACCCTATGGGGCAGTTCTGCTCCGTCCTA
Organism: Trichechus manatus latirostris; assembly: GCF_000243295.1. Lineage (NCBI taxonomy): Eukaryota > Metazoa > Chordata > Mammalia > Sirenia > Trichechidae > Trichechus > Trichechus manatus. The sequence continues at coordinate 6,726,917 of NW_004444027.1, forward strand.
TAGGGTCACTATGCGTCGGAATCAACTCAACAGCAATGTTTTTTTTTTTTTTAATACATATAAAATACATACCAGATTTTGAAGATTTAATTCAAATAAAAGAATGTTAAATATTTCATTAATAATATTTATATTGATTACATGTAGAAATTATAATATTTTGGGTATATTGGATTAGATAAAATATATTACAAAAAATTCTACATTTTTCTTTTTACTTTTGAAAATATGGCT
>NW_004444027.1:6727250-6740345 GCF_000243295.1 Trichechus manatus latirostris
ATTAAAAATAATATGATTATTTTTCTATTGAACAGTGCTATATGCTATGCTAAACATTTTTACATGCATTATCTCATTTAATCCTGACAATAACTCTATGAAGTAGATACTGTTATTATTATCACCCTTTTACAGAGGATGCTCAGAGAGGTTTATAACTTACCCAAAATTGTATAGCTTAATGGCAGAGCCAAGAATCCATTGGAGGTAGTCTGACACCAGAGTGTACAGTCTTGGCCTCTATGCTATATTCTCTCTGGGGGAGGAGACCTGCATATACAGGAGTTTTGCCTGGGTTTCAGAATCACAAAGGGCCTCACGTTTAGACTATTTGATAACATTTTGGGAAGATGTGATACATATAGTATAAGTACACTAATAGACTGGAAAGCAGATATTAATCACATAATTTAAATTCTTAAATACAGCATATCAAATGTATTACAACTTTCGTAACCCTGTGTTGGCATTTCTTAATTATTTAATATCCTGAAATCTTAAAAAAATGGAAGAGGCCAAGTGTCTCTAAGCTTCTGAGAGGCCCTGGGACCATTAGATAAGACTCCTAGCTACTCCAAATGCATCTTTTGGTCAAGAGTATAATGAGTGATCCAGGAATTGGATAAGACAGCGTTAACACAATAAGGATGCAATACGGACTGAAAGCAAGATCATGCTCCTAGTCTCTCATCCTGTGCTGTTGCTATTGATTAATGTCCACATGAAGGCGGCAAGATGCTGAAGTACAAGGAGGAGAGAGGAAAGAGAGGAGAAACATTTGACATTTCCCAAGTCAAAGTTTTCTAAGAGGCTGGTGGGAAGCTGCGAAGGCAGTGGCATTTGCTATGCTCTCACTCTTGATAAAAAAAGTCATAACATGTCTGCTTCTTGCCCTGCAAGAACTTGCTTATGGGCCCTGGCTTTGCAATTGTTTGAACCACAGATGCACTGTGGGAATGGGACACAGGACAGGCAAACTTTGGTTGGAGAGTTAGAATGTCAAGGAGATTAGAAATGAGGAAGCTCTGTGAGACCAGAGAAGGGCTGACTGAGGAGAGGAGAGTGAACAAAACTAGTAATGGAAAGCACCAAAGTCAAACTTTGCTCAATTCCCAGTTTTACCCAGGGCTGGACCTGAGTGGCACAAAGTTTGAACCCAGAGGTGCTGTGAAAGAAAGTCCTGGCGATCTGCTTCCATAAAGATTACAGCCAAGAAAACCCTATGGAGCAGTTCTACTCTGTAACACCTGGGGTTGTCATGAGTCGGAATTGACTGGAAGGCAACAGGTTTGGTTTTTTTGGACTTGAGTCTACTTTGGGTTACTGGGGTGAATAGGGCTTACCGTGTCATATCAGATAATTAAATATTAACGCTATCCTCACACAAAAAGTGGAAAAGTGAAGCTATGCTGCCTTCTCACCTCTGGGTACCTTTATAAGAAACTCTTACCATCAGAGTTCCACCTGTCGTGTAAATGCGTGTCCTAAAATATGAAAGTTAAGAAACTGTTCAATCAATTCACATACTAGTGTGAAATAGTTTAACCTTACTGCTTCTCTCCTAATCTCTCTTGAATACTGAGAATATAAAAATTTTCAAGGGACAGGGGAGAAAATTGTTGTTAGCTGCAATAGAGTCAGCCTCTGACTCATGGCAACCCCATACACAATGGAACAAAACACTGCCCAGTCCTGTACCATCCCCATGACCAGTTGTGGATTGGACCATTGTGAGCCATTAGGGTTTTCACTGGCTGATTTTCAGAAGCAGATCATCAGACCTTTCTTCCTAGTCCATCTTAGTCTGGAAGCTCTGCTGAAACATGTTCCGCTGATATCAGAGCAACATGCAAGCCTCCAATGACAGATGAGTGGTGGCTGCACATGAGGTGCATTGGCCTGGAATTAAACCTAGTCTTCCACATGGAAGGTGAGTATTCTACCACTGAACCACCACTACCCCTCCTGAGGAGAATAATCAAAAGTTGATTATTGCTATGATTATTATTTTTAGAGGGCATAACTCACTGGGGGAGGCCTTGGGTGAGATGTGATTTGAAGGTGGTGAAGGGGGAGATTTGAGTTATAAGGACTACTAGAAAGTAAAAAGAAATGTTCTAAAAGGAAGGGTTCTAAAGAAAAGTTTTTTTCTTAGGAATTATGTCTGGGACTGGGCATGGTTATGTATTCTCTTTACTATTTATGAATTATTTGAAAATAAAACTCCACAAGTCTGGGATAATTTTAGCAGGAGATAAGAAGAGGAGATGGGATAAACCAGAAGCATTTTGAAACTCCTTCTTCATTACGATACCGCTCTATTTTACCCTTTGCCCAAGAGGCCTTAATGCGTAATTGTAGCTTTTCTGCAGGAAAAGCAGAAAGACAGCTGCTGCTAATTTAATGACATCCAATTTGGGTGGTATTTATTGAGCCTTATGTGTAAGCCACCTTCTTAAGAATGTCCCAGCCCTACACAACACTTACCACCCACTTCTCCCCCACGAAAAACCTGACCATAGTATTCGCAGGCCGTCATGAAAGCCTCCAGTCCCCAGCTTCACCAGAATGGTCCCAAGTCTCCAGGTGGCAACAGGAGGCCTCAGCCAAAGTCAGATGCTCTGACGTTTTGTTTTTTCTCCACTTGATTCTTAGGCTGACACTGTACAAGTTGCTATAGAACTGCTAGAGATTGCTAGCATTATTTGAAACTTGGGGGGGGGGGCGGTGGATAGCAGACAAAGAAGGGTCTTCCTGCTGTCCTTATGAATTCTACTTTTATTTTCCTGTTTCCCAAGTACCAGAAATGGGAAGTGCTTTCTTCTAGTATATCAATGAACTCAGAGCATACAAATGAGATGAGGTAAAAGAATATATTTTTTAAAGGCTCTTACCCCCAATTGCATCAGCTCTGCATGGTAAAGAAGTAAAGCAGGAGCATGTGGTGAGAGGCAGAAGCAGTTTCTTAAGGTGTCTCTGGGGCAGGAGGTGAGAGCCTCTCTCTTGATCCCTGAAAATGGTGCCTTTCCCAAATTGCTGTTTCGAGTTTCCCTCCTAGAAATGTGAAATGACGTGTCTGAGTACTCTATTTGAATCTATGCTGTTATATATACATGGTAGATTTAAGACCTGCTGTGGTCAGGCTGTTGGGGAGGTGAGGAGGAGAGTGGGGAGTGGGAGAAAGCCCAGAAGCTGAGATGCTCCACTTTCTTTTGACTGAAAAATGCTACTACAAAAATGCTCCAGAAAAAGGAACCTCAAAGGTAGTGAAGGGATAGTGGAAACACTTAATTTTTTGTTTTCTTTTTTAAATGAAAACGATTTACTTCAACTGTAAAGAAGAAATTTCCCTCAAAACGGGAAAAAGCCTTAAAGGAATCTCCAATTTGGCTAGTGCTGGGCTAAGAAACAAACAAACAAACAAAAAAAATGACTGATGTGCCAAGTCGATCATGAGGCGGGGTGGGGGGTGGTGGGTGGAGAGTTTGAAAAGAACAACAAAAAAAAAGCCAGGCAGTTTTAGCTGATTCCAGCAGAGGCAGTGATCAGCAAGGGGCCTGGACTATGGGATACATAATTGGCTAACGAATAATAGCCAAAATTGGATATTAACAGCAATTAGTTTCTGTAGAAGCACTGGGGAAAGAACTACAGAAAACCCCATTGGGCCCTAAGCTGAAGTAATGTGAAATTAAACCAATGTCTCAATTAAATAGGAATAAATATGGCCACATCAATGTGGGACAGGGTGAAGGGAAGCCCCCTGTGAAGTCCAGGTGCACCTTCCTGTATGTCAGAAGCTTTGGGTGGCACTTTTGTCAAGTACTTTCTGGTCCTGACCTGTGGCAATCTGGCCCCTATCCTTAGGCATATGACCTTGAGAAAAGAGTCTGAAGGTTATTTCAGGGCACTGGCCTTGTAACCCAAAGGGCTGGAGCAAGTGGGCCCAACAGACAAGGAAAAGGAAGAAATTTCAGTTCTTTTTTAAAAAAAGAGACCATATTCTGTTGACCATAACAGGCCTCATCTTTTTCTGCTGCGGAAAGGGTCTGGGGTTTGGCATGAAGACATGAAGACAGAAAAAGAATCTCTGTCTTTCTCATTCAAATCGATTTCCAAGTGGCTCCATTCCCTCTGGTGCAGTGGCATCACTAGGATTGGTGTCACCCAGTGCAGTAACTCATGGTGTCACGCCCGCAAGCCAATTACAATATTGTAGCTAAAACACTAGAAAATTTGACAAAATCAGCGACTGTGAAAACAGCAGCAAAGAAAACAACTGAAACCACATGATTTGAAGTGTCATTATAATTGAGTAATAACAACAGTTCTGACCAGAGCACATTAGAAGGTTCAAAAAGTAAATTAGCATAGAGTTTTAGCCTTGTAGGTATATTGATACATGTAAGCTGGGCTTAGGAAAAAAAATTTGTTATAACTACAAGGATATTTTTATAAAAAATAATAAATTTCTGCCAAAATTGCACAAAATTTTTTTTATTGTTGTAGTTTAAAAGAAGTTTACATTTCAAGTTAGTCTCCCATACGAAAATTTATACATACATTGTTATGTGACCCTAATTGCTCTCCCCATACTGTGACAGCGCACTCCTCCTTTCCACCCCTGGTTTCCCATGTCCATTCAACCAGCTCCTAACCCTCTCTGCCTTCTCATCTCACCTCTGCTCAGAAGCTGCCCGTTTAGTCTCTCGTATCTACTTGAGCTAAGAGGCACACTCCTCACGAGTATCACTTTATGTTCCACAGTCCAGTCCCATCCCTGTATGAAGAGTTGGCCTTGGAAATTGTTTTAGTTCTGAGCTGATAGAGAATCCAGGGGCCATGCTTTCCAGGGTTCCTCCAGTCTCAGTCAATTAAGTCTGGTCTTCTTACTAGAATTTGAGTTCTGCACCCCACCTTTCTCCTGCTCCATCAGGGACTCTGTTGTGTTCCCTGTCAGGGCGGTCATTGGTGGTAGCTGGGCACCATCTAATTCTTCTGATCTCAGTCTGATGAAGTCTCTGCTTTATGCGACCCTTTCTGTCTCTTGGGCTAATACTTTCCTTGTGGCTTTGGTGTTCATTCTCTTTACTCCAGGTGGCTGGGAGCAATTAATGCATCTTAGATGGCCGCTCGCAAGCTTTTAGGACCCCAGACCCCACTCACCAAAGTAGGATGCAGAACATTTTCTTAATAAACTTTGTTATGCCAATTGACCTAGATGTCCCCTGAAAGCATGGTCCCCAGACCCCTACCCCTGCTACTCTGTCTCTCAAAGTGTTTGATTGTATTCAGGAAACTTCTTAGCTTTGGTTTAGTCCAGTTGTGCTGACTTCCCCGGTAGTATGTTGCACAAAAATTTTATAGACAGTTATTTTGGTGTCACCCCCTCTGACAGCATCACCTGGTGCTTCTGCACCTCCCCGCCCCCACCCCCCCACCCGGTGACGCCACTGCTATTGTGTGGGATCTAAAGCTGAAGGAGATATATGTCGTTTTCCTTCTAGTTTAAGGATTTTTTTTCCCCTTCCTTCTCTAGAGGGTATTATAGGAGTGGGGGATGGAAGGTATTTGGGGATGGCAAGACCCTATGGCTGGGGATGGGTGAAGCTGCTGGTACTGGGGGAAGATGCCCACCTTGGAAAAGCCACGGTGGGTATCAAGGATAGGGACAGACTGGCCTGGTGTAAAGAGGAACCACAGATGATGACTGAGGCGAAAAATCGCTCCTCCCGCCCCCCTGAAAAACCCACGCTTGAAGCTTTTTCACCGAGGGCGCTTTGATGGTGGAAAGCAAGGGAGTGGCCAAGAAGTGGTTTTTCCAGGGCCGTTCCTCTTCCCCCTCGCGGAGCCCTCTCTTGCAACCGCGCTCGCTACTCCGCTGTACAGCACGTCCTGAGATCCCGAGGGTTTCTGGGGTGCGGGATGGGGTCGTGGAGGCCTGAAGCCCTGGGAGAGGATGCAGGAGAAGACGTCGGGGAGAGAGGGCCAGAGGTGAAGGGAGCGCTCGGCCCTGCCCACGGCGAGGTCGAGCAGGGTAAGCTGGCCTGGCTGGAAGGCAGGGCGGCTAGGCCCGAGGCCTGCGGCTCGGAAAGCGCCGGGAGTGGTGCAGGAGAGGTCATTTCTTTCTGCAAAGTCCTTGGGTTTGACCCGTCCCACTCTTCGAAGCTGACGATGTACCCATGCCCTTACGCGCCGCTATTCCTATCCCCGACTCTGTAATAACTTACAATGTTGATCGTCGAGTGCCGTCTTGAGCTAGAGCAAACTTAAGAGGAAAGGAGTTGCGCGGAAAAGGTTAACAATCTGGGAGCCTGCAGCAGCCGTAGGTGACTCCGGGCGCCCTGCCCTCTGCGCCGACCTCGCGCTGCCGGGGACACGCAGCTTTCCACGTCGGCTTGTGGCACATCCAGGAATCACACTGAACACAAATCTTGTGTCTACCCGCACCTCGAATCAGTCAAAAGTTCTGGGAAATGCGGGGTGACCCATTCCCATCCCCTGTCCTCCGTCCCCGTCTTAAGGGCCCCAAGTGTTCGTGATTTCGAGGGAAAAAAAAAAAAAAAAGCCGGGAAACGGGAGCAGAAATGAAAAGAAAACCAGCACTTGCTCATCTTCATCTTGCTCAACTTAGATGTTTCCGGCGTATTATAAGAAAAATATACAGGAAAAAAAGGCATTCGCGTTGCAAAGCGGGTCACTGGGAAGCCCAGAAAGAGGGTCCTTGGCCGGCACCACGGGGCGCCGCGCTTCGCTGCCGCGGGGAAGGCCAGGGGCCACCGCGGCGGCTGAGTCGGGCCGCCTCTTCGCGAACGTTTGCTTGCAAACGTTACACGAAGTAGAAAAATGAACTTCCAGCAAAAATATTGCCTCCAACGTCTTAGGTCTCAATATTTTGTATATATTTAAGCAGCAAATAGATTGAATTTTAATTTAAAATAAATCTTTCCTCCTTTAATTTTGGAAGGAAAAAGCCCCTAGTAATAATTGAGGTTTATTTTTCAGGCTTATGCAGTCATGACCCGGACCCTCATTTCTTGGTAACGTTTCCGTTTTAAAACAAAAGGGAGAAAGTATAAGAAAATGAAAAGGTAAGCCTATAGAGAGTTGCTGGTACTTCACTGTTGATCTGGAACATTCTTTGTTCTCAGTAAGGCCTGCTTGTTTTCCAGGCCATCTAAATTTGGTGCTGGAAGATCTCCTCTGGAGGCCTCACACACGCTCGCATACTGTGGCACAAAACAGGGCATATTACTTAGAATAAATCCCATTTGAAGTTCTTTTTCGTGTTCTATGGCTACATTTGAGATGCAATTAAATGTATTTTTTAAAAACTAAAGTCAAATTGATTAAGAGTTTGGCAAAAACACCCAGTGAAAGAACTGTAGATGGAACTTAGAAGAAAAAAAGTCTTTATTAGGGTATCATAATTCTCATCATTATTGACATACTCATCACAGTGAATTAGCCAGCCAAGCCCCAAACACACGGACAACCCGCACAACCCTTCAGTCAGCCCATGGTGACTCATGGGGCTCTAAAACTACCCACACAGTAGATGAGGAAGGGGAGGCTCCATCTGTCCTAGGGAGAACGCTTTGCAGCTGCCCCCAGAGGACTCTATTCTAAGGTTGAAATAAAGGGGGCGGGGGGGTTGGGAGTATTATGTAAGTCCACTAGAAGGAAAGAGAAAATTATTTCCCTATAGAGACAGTATGAATAGATGGATTTTTTTGTGATTAAATGCCTTCCTATAAATATTAGCAATGGATATGGTTACGTGAGAAAATGTATATATATATGTATGTATGTGGGCATATGCCTACTAAGAACGTACCCCTGCCCCCCAAATATTATTTCTCTGGCTAAGGTTCCTCATGCATCAACAACCATTCCCCCTCTTGGCAATAGAAGTAACTTAGAGGAATTTACTTTTGCCTCTGTTAAAGGATCAATTTCTCTTCCACTTAAAAACAAAGATCTGGATCATCTCTGGCAGGGGAAAGAATATTGATTTTTTCCTTTGAAACATTTTAAAATCTATCTTCAAGTATGTGGTACAGTAACCTTAAGAAATATATGAGTCTGTGAGAGCTTCAGAAATATGATGACCACGAGGATGTTGCTATATGGGAATAGATGGATACCTTCGTGTATTCAGTCAGCTACCTGCCTCAAATGTATCCTACATTTTTTTAATTGTATTTTTTTCTTTCATTTAAACCATAAGATGTAATCAGAGAGACTTAAAGAGATAGCAGAGAAGATGATGTTGAGAGTCAAGGAAATGTCTTGAAGGAGCAGAAATCTTCAGGTTTCTTACATAAATACTGCTGGGCATAAACAGGCCCCAAATACAGAGGAAGAGGAAAAACTAGGGCTGACCTTCACTCTGACACCTTATTTGGGGAACACAGAAGGCCTTGAAATGACCCAAGGGGCAGAGTGGTCCATTCATCTTTTTGCCATTTTTGGCCATTAAAGCCTTCCTCCCCACTCCCCATGAAAACACATTTTGTAATGAGACTTTGTGAACACAGGAATGTATTCACACTGAAGCACACAGACCCAGCTATCCCAGAACACTCCCACACACAAAGCTTTCTGGAACAAGAGTTTACATAATAAAATGAAAAAATACGCCTCTCCCATCACAGGTTATCTACAGCAGAAACCTGGCAGGCCTTGTCTGTGGTGCCTTCGGTGTGAGCTCTCAGGGAGAAGTGTGCTAGGTTCTACCTAAAAGGGGCGTTACTTAGGGAGGCATCTGGAGATTTTACCAGAGAGCACGTCAGCGAAAGGTACAATGTCAGAAGGAATTATGAGTAAGCAGTTACTGAAAAAGGCTCACTAATGTGGACAATTGTGGGGTAAGGGGTTTGGTCATCAGAGGCTTGAACTGTGCCTAACAAACCCTAGAGCACCTTTCAGTGAGGAGAGAGGGGATACACATCTCAGTAAGGTACAGCACATTATCTGCTTTCCTTTTCATGAATTGTTCATAAAGAGCCGAGGGTCCACCAGCACTGAGGAGGGCACTAGTCTCAGGGGAGGTGTATTTTGAAGGCCATCGCTGCTGGTGCCTTTTAGGACAACGCTTGCTAAGGCTCAGAGGTAAGAGAAGCTGTTCTCCCTTTCTGTCCTATAGCCAAGCATGCCTTCTGGGGCTTCTCTTTGTAGCGGTGAGCAGGTTGTGACACATTTCTGTAGACCCAGAAAAGATTCTGGGAGTGTCTACGTGGGGTGCAGCACACTTAACCTCGGCCTGACTCCAAACATTCCCTTAGAAGGGCAAATGAAAAACCAACTAAAATAATTACCCAGTGACTGGCACCCAGTAAACATTTTGTGCGGAAATGAGGCTAGGGAGGAGAGCGGGCGTGGGGTATTGACCCTTGGTATCACTGAAGACTAACTCATTTAGTGGACTAGATTAAAGCATTAGAGAAGAAAGAAGGCCTAAGTAAATGGAACTGAGGCTGTTTGAGAACTCTGATTACTGTGTCAAGAATCAAACCAAAATGGGACTACACATTCTTAAACATCCCTTATATCCTGGCCTTGTGAAGACAGGCCTCTGTCATGGGTAGAGGAAGGCATGCAGCAGGCTTCCTGGGTAGTAAGAACCAGCTCTTGGCCTCCTTTCTTTCCTCCTCCATCTCTGTCTACTGCAAGGACTTGCCTCTCCTCCATTTTCTCCACCTAAAATTAATGGGTTTAGATTTTGCCACCATCTACTGCTGCTTGACAGTTAATATACACTTGGAGATGGGATGTGACTATGCGGTAAGAGGGGGTTCCCTAGGACCAGCTGCTGCTCTAGGTCTGGTGACTGAGGAGGAAGCAGGTTGTACGGGATGAGGAAGGCTTAATCCTTCCATTCCCTGACTGCTTCTTTCATAATAGTCTTTCACTGACCTCCACCAAGTACACATTCTGTATTTCCTTCTGTTCCTCAGATTTTAAAAGGGATGAATCCCTTCCTTCAGGACACGTAGGTTATTGTGTTTCTCCCTTCCCCTGCATCTCCTGGATCTCTGCCTGAAACTGCAATAACAGCCCCAGTGAGCAAGTGGGATGCTCCTGAGAGTGGCCGCCATGCCTTTTGGCTTGTAAATTCCTCCAGGAGTGAGTACCTTCTTCCTTGCACATCCCAATGACTTACTTAAGCCTGACAGCTCTACAGCAAAAGGTGGCAAACAGCTCCCCCCTCCCTTCCAACCAACTCTCAAGCTTATCCACAGTCCAGGTCCCGGGGCACTAGGCCAGTCTTCTGGATGCCAGGATTTTTTTTTTTTAAGGGCAAACCAAAAGTTAAACCCAGAACAAATACACAGCCACAGAGGAAGGTATCAACCCACGTACAATGCACCGTGAGCCCAGAGGAAAATATGCACACAGAAGCACTCCCCAATGCGCTCACAGCCTCCCTGCGCTCACAGCCTCCCTGTCACAGAATCAGCTTCTGTTTCTCTCTCTGAGTCTGTCTGCATCTCTGAGCCCCTGTCTCTCACAAGCCCACACCTCCCACCCCAAGGGCTCTCGTAGGGGGCAGCCCAGCCAGTGGGAGCCAGCGACCCTTCCCGCCCTGAAGCCGCAGCGTTAAGCTCTGCGGAGGACGCCTCGGCTCGGTCGCTCCTTCCTTGGCGGGCCCTCTCGGACCGACGGTGCTCAGCTAGCCCCATTCTTGGCATTCACCGCGTGCCTTAATTGTATGGACATTTAAATCAAGGTCCGCTGTGAACACGGAGAGAGAGGCCTTTCTCCTGAAGAAGGAAAGGACGAAGGAAATGCAGAAGGAGGGAGACATAAAAGAATGGACGGGAGAGAAGAATGAGAAAATGAGGGAAATTAGTAAAAAAGCGGTGCAAGTGCATGCGCACTGACAGCAGGGAGAGGGATGGGGTGGAGGGAGTGCAGGCAGAAAAGGACCACAGCATCCTCCCTACCGCAGCTCCCCCAATTACACAGACAATGAGATAACTGCGACGTCTTCCAAAGGCTCTTTGTTCTTCTCCCCCATCCTTTCGTATCCAGGCTTTTCCTGCAAAGCGGAGGGGGTGGAGGGTTGGGGGTGAGTGGAAGACGGAGGGATTCCTCTCCAGTGTTAATTATCCCAAATCCCCTCGCCCCTCTCTCCGCGCCTAGCTTCCCTGCAGCTCCAGACAATGAGAACACAACACTAACCCCACCTCGTCCCAGCGCAGCAAGCCTTACCCACCCATTTCGCCCTCAGTTCTGCCCAAGACAAGGAAGGGGAAGAGGAGGGCAAGGAATGAGAAGGGCAGCAGGATCTCCCCGGCGGCTGCCAGGGCAGGACCCGCGGCCGCCGCCTTTACCTCGAGAGCCGAGTCCAGGCGCAACTCAGCTGGGCGTGCCGCAAGGGCTAGCTGCAGCGGTCAGGGGCCGGGATCTATGGGAATCATCCTTTCGGAACTCTCTTGCTGCAGTCCTCTCGCTCAGGTCCCAAGCGGTGGAGGGGAAAAAGGAAAAGGAAGGACCCCCCCCCCCCCCCCCACACACACAAGAGCGAGGCCCATCTGGCCTCTCACCAGCTTTGTCAAGTCTGGCATACGCTAAAATGCTAATGACCTAGATAGCTCATGCAAAATGCGGCAGGGAGGGAGGGAGAGTGGGAGGGAGGAAGTGAAAGAGTGAAGGGGGGTAACGAGGGAGGGGTGGCGGGGAAGAAGGAGGGAGGAGAAAAGGAAGGAGGGATGGAGGGAGAGAGAGACGAAGAGGGAGAGAGAGAGAATGAAATGTGTGACTTCGAAACACTCCTACCACTTACCCCACACCCCAACTGTCAATGGGTTTGACCAGGTAAAGGGTGGGCGTAGATTTAAAAGGTCACTCGTGTATAATGTGACTGGAACCCCGGGTCAAAAAAAAAAAAAAAAAAAAAGGCAGGGGGACAGAGGATGAGAGTCCCCAAAGCCAAACGGACAATAAGGCATTATTTTAAGCCCCCTCCCTCCGTGTCCTCTTCCACCTCTCCACTGTTTACACACAAATCTAGTTGCCTCCTTATGCATATGCATGGACAGACCAATTTCTCAGAGATTCTATCGACAGGGACCTATATTCTATCCCCAGCAAAACTCATCCCGTAGAACCGAGCAAAACAAACAAAAACCACCACTACAACAAAACAAAAACCCCTTCTCATCTGCGATCCGCCACCAGTTGGCTCACCCTCATTTGCCTCCTTCTAGCCCCACTACTCCCTTAGCCCTCCAGGCAACATCTCCGGCTTTTTCTTTTCTAAGCTTCTGGTCCCCAGTCCCCTTCTCCAACACCCGGATTTTGAGAAGGTGAGGCAGGGGAGCGGGAACGCCAAGTTAAATTCACCTGGATCTCCCACGATTCAGAACTCCCTCTCAGGACTCCTCTCTCCATAACAATGACTTTGTTAAAGCATGCCAAAACGATAAATAAAATTCAATCCCGAATACCCTCTGAGATCCGCACACCGGGCTGGCGCCCTTTGACAGCGGAGATTACTTGTGTTCGGAGTTAACAGCTACCGCGCGTCCCTGCTCGTCGAGCCCAAGGAGCTTTGTCCGTGTGTCCACACAAGGTCTTCATCTTTTTGTTCTTTTTAAGACACTAGTCGCAGTCCGCAGCGTTTCAGCCAGCCCAACGAAGGTAGTAGATCTACTGGAATAAAAAGGATCAAGATAATATACATGCAGATGGACGAGGGAGGGACGCCGAGAGGCCAAGGGAGCCGGAATCTAAGGAGAGGCCGGCGGGACCAAGCCTGAATTGCTTCCTTCGCTGGGGGAAGGGGCGGGCGGCGAGAAAGCGCTGGTGGTCCCTCCACCTGGCAGGAGGAAATGATAACCATGATAAGGAACATCAAGATGATGATCATGAGCTTGATAAAAAAAATCAGAATCTCCCCTTGGTGAACCAGAGCATGCGTGCAGGACCGACTGCACCGCTTGCGGCGGCGGCCGCGGGGAAGGAGATGAGCGCAGGAGGCAAAGGCTGTAGAGGCAGCACCGTCAGATGAATAATAATAACGCCCCGCGCAAGTTGCGGTTCAGCCTGGAAACCCAGCCTTTCGGGTGAACTCGCGTCGAGTGCGGA
>NW_004444027.1:6740445-6757332 GCF_000243295.1 Trichechus manatus latirostris
GAAGGTAGAGAGGGACAGAAAGAATTTGGAGCCTTTTAATTTATCCTTACCAAGCCCTAATCTTGTTCACTGTCCTCTTTGGGTGAGGTAGATTTCCTTTTTAAAAATTATCATTCCTTTAATGGATTATTAAGCTAAAAGGAGCCACATCTGCTGACTGTACCGAAAACAAGAGGATTAGGAGCTTGTCCACAGAGGCCCGCAGCCCCCACCCCCTCTCTGCACCAGCACACGTCATTCTCACTGCCCCCGGGTACCTCCCTCTCCTTGCTCGGGAAGAGCTGTGCCAAGGAAAATGCGGATTTGGGGAAAGTGAGAAGTGGGAACGCTCGGAAGAGCGGGAAAGCAAAGGACGGAGGTGGTGATTCGCACCCCCACACTCAAACGCGCTTCCGTTTATCCGTTTCTATCCTGGGAGAAGGGGCCGCTTTCCCCGTTCCCACACACGCGGATCTGCACGAGTCCGTGCCCTCCGGTCCTCTTAACGCAACCCCGGCTCCACTAGTCCCCGGCCAGCTTCTCTCAGCGGCCCAGGATTCAAACCTAAACCTGGGTCCACCGGCGGCTCCCTCCCTTCTGCCCTTCTCCCCGCCTCAGTGGCCAAGGATCCACAGTTCGCCCAACCTCTTTTGCTCCCGCTTTTGCAAACAGAGTGGGGGGCACAGGAGGCAGGGCACGCCCCCTGCCCCCCGCACCCGGCCGCCGGCGCAGGCGAGGCCGGGGTGGGGGCGGGGGCTCTGCTGCGGAGGCGGTTGACATCACTGCAGAGAGCGCGCGGCTGCCGGGCCGCTGCGGCGACCAGGAACTCGTATGCAGCCTCCCCACCCCCAGCCCCAGGCTGCTGTCTAGGGAGGACAGCGGCGGGGGGTGGGGAGAAGAGTGAGGGGGACGACATTCCCCTCCCCCCGCCGCCGATAGTCAAGGTGAATGTGAAGGAGAGCGGGCGCGCGTGCCCGCGCCTCTGGCTGCGTGCGCGCGCCCCGCCCAGCCCCCTCCTCCGCGCGCTCCCACTGCCCGCGTTCGCCGTGGCCAGATGGACCGCGGAGATTAGAGGAGCACAAAAGTGCGTCTCCACGTCCGGCCGCCACATGTCCCGCGTACATTTAGACTCACTTCGGGAAGGCGGCTTTTGTTGTGGTAGATGTGGCCCTGTTTGTTTGTTTTTCCGGGGGCACGGGGCTAGTTTGGCCTCAAGGAAGGACTCCATGAATTCGCCCGTAAGAACAAAACCCAAAGACCCTCCTCCCTCCACTCTCCTCAACAAAAAAAACAAAGCCTGGAGTGGAAAATCTTAGGTCTTTCCCAGCGGTCAGCTCTGGAGCTGCGGGATTCAGCCCCAAACTGGGCGCTGACGCACACACTGGGCCCATCTGCCTCCCCTTACTTCGGCTTTTCTTCTTTGAGGGCTTTAAAAAAATCTGAGCGTTTCTTGTGCGGCTCAAGATTCAGGGTAACGAGCCGGGGTGGGTGCGGGGGAGAGGTCCCTGACAGCTAAAGCACCCCTCCTCAAATCAAAAGGCCTGTGCGCGGCGGCCAAGAGTGGTCCTGGGGGATGGCGGCAGATGCGGCGCACCCCAAGCGGGGTTTGTCCGAATGAATGGATTTCCCAGAGGCCGCGCTGACCCCGGGAGCGGCCCTGCTCCCTGCACGACCTGTCGGTTCTTGTAAATTATTGGGTGTTTGCCCCAACAGAAGAATAACGATTCCAAAAATCTCTCACCACTGGCTTTTCCTCTCTAGCAAAGCACCACTAGACGCTTAGAAAATAAGCAGTTTTGTAAATTCCAAGAAGCAGAAAGCTTAGGTTTAAATTGAGAGAGAGACCTGAAAGACAAAATGTGTCAGAGAGCCTAGAAAGACAGAGATTGAGAGAAGAAAAAAAGGAGACAAACAGTCCCTGCAATAGACTAAATTCTGATGACTGCAGCTAGTCGGAGAAAGCCATCATCAGGGGGTATTTCCGGGGGTGGGGGGACATCATTCTGATGGTGTACTCTTCAAACTAAAATATTTTTCTGATGGAAAAACTATATTGGCGGTAGCTTGGTTCAAGAGACTTCCACCATTTTGATAAGGGTTTTAGATTCAGGATCATTTGTTTTCTCTAAGAATGCATTTAGCAAATAGTTTCTGAACCCATTCTATATGGAGAAATGCGGCTGCGACTTAAGTTACAGCTTGTCTTGACTGAAGGACAGCAGGACAAACCTCTGTTGCCTTTTCTTAAAGGCCTAGTTTTGTTTAGTTTGAGGATGGTTTCAATGCAGTCCTACACCGTTGCTGCAGTGCAGGATATTTGCTTTCTCATCTTGCGGCATGGGGGAGGGGAGTGGAGAGATGGTTTTGTAACAGGCTCTGCAGGCCTGAGTAGGAACGCCTTAAGTGATGAGCCCCGAGTTAAAAAAAAAAAAAAAAGCTGATGCTGAATTAATAGTTAAAGCATAACCCTGGGGGTTTCTCCAACTAGGGGGTCTTGAGTCCTCTCCCCTGCCTCAATCACAGATTTCATATCGGTTTTTAACCAGTCTAATCAGATGCTGTGACATTTGTGATGGCTGCTTAAAGCTTAAACCTTGAGCTTAAGAGCTGTCTATGCTCCTGATCAAACTTACCCCAAATACTAACACGTTAAGAAATTACATTGTAAAACCTCACCAAATCCGATTGACCGGGGCTGTTTGGGGCACATATGGCTGGACAGCTGTGCTGCTCCACGTGAAAAGACACCATTGCCCCTAGGATGGTATAAAGCGGGTGATCCCCAGAGAACTCAGACATGACCTAAGTATTAGCTTAGCCTGGGGTGAAGACTGAGTTAAATCTATCTTTTCTTAGAGGTTAAAATAAAGACGACAACAAAAATCAGAACAGAATTCATTGTAAATTGCATGCCTCTTGCTGGTCCCACCAAAGGAAGGAACTAAACTCGTTTCAGTTTACCACAAGCATTATGTTAGGCAAACTGAAGACACAAGAGATTGGAAAGAAATACATTATTTGCCAAGGGTACCAAGTGTCAGTGAAATTTGTGGTTCCCTGTTTAGAGAAGCAGGGTTCCGACCGTAGCTGATGCCTCAGTGTTAACCGTAAAGAACAGCCATCAGAGCGCAATTTCCATGGTGAGAAGATGAAACCGTGCTTTAAAAAAGAAAGCCCATTATGAAATGCAGCCGAATTTAATTTTTAATACGATGGCGTATCTTCTAAACACATTCTTTGCTCGTGTTTGCATTCAGGAGGAGTGATTCATTCTGTGGCAGAAATCAAAACACTGCAGCACTTTTAAAGGGCTCCTAGTTTTAAAAGGTGTCCTGAGATAGAATATTCTATAACCTTCCAGTTGTGGGGTGGAGAAACTGAATACAAAACTCTGTTCCTAGTAAAATATTCAGACTAGATAAGAACAAGTCCTGTTCTTACTTATGTATCTGTACATACGCACACTCCTGCATACTCGTAGTCCTCTTCAGGGCTTAATAAATGTTTTCAAAATAGAGAGAGAGACAACCCTCACAAATCAGTCAGCAAAGTGAAATGGGGAAAAATAATGGTTACATGGTTAGATGCATAAGCTCTTGGTCCAAAGTCAGTCAACATCATTTTGGAAAACTATTTCAATAGTGAAACTGCCGTATTTGAAAGCTTTACATAGATTTAGCAGATGCTGAAATGTTCCTTTAGTGTCAGTTCGTATCTATGGAAATAGCTACATTTAATTCCGCAGCTTTTGTGGCTTTTAAAAAAGAAACAAAACAATCTGAGAGACATTATTTGAATGACATAACTAATGAAGCAAGAGGGAACCCAGGAGGTTATTTGGGCTGCCCTCTTAATTTTATGAAAGAGGAAGGTGTGCCCCAGAGAAATGGAAAAATTGTTTCTAGATATCATGTGGATGCTTTATAGAAAATTCAGTGGTAAAGTTAAGAACAAAACCCTGATGTCTTCATTTCATACCTGCATATTTTCTTCATATCATATTTGAACTTTAAGTTTTCTTATGATTTTGACAAATAAATAACCAATCCTAGTGAGTTCATTTAGTGTTTAGTTTGAATTTAATTTTAAAATTCAAAAATTTCTATTTAAATTTCTCTAGTTTTAGTAAAATCTCAAAACATATTTAGGAAAGCACACCCTTGCCAACCTCTTGGAGAGAAAGGGCGAGATCCACAGAAAATTTCCAAGCCATTGGTTAAGTGAATTGAGTGCTGAAACTTGTCTAGAAAAGAAAGACATTAAAACGGAGGCTGGGGGTTTTGAGGAGGGACCCCTAAGACAGAGCTGTGGAAAACACAGCATCCTTATATAATCATTTTGAGAGAAGGATGAGGCACATGGCAAGAATCTTTTACACAAATCAGTTTACCAAGTGGCAGTCACCACATTGGTTTGTTTTGTTTCTGTGTTAATTAACAAATTATTCATATTGTACAAAAAAGAGATCATTAAAAAAAGAAAAAGAAAATTAGACTGTAGCAGACTTGTGCGACTTTGGGCAAAGTCAATCACTTAACCTCTCCTTGTTTCAAATTCTCTTCTTCAACGGGAAGTGCTTGGATTAGATAATTTCTGAGGTCCCTTCCAACATGAAGAGGGTATGATCCTGTTGTTTTTTTAAAAAAATCCACATGTTCCTGAGTCTGGGAGATACTGCCTCCCTTTTAAAATCTTGGTAGGAACTGTGCAGGGCCTGGAAAGTGGAACGCTAAAAGCTTAGAGAAAAGTGAGGTAGGTGTGTGTGTGTGTGTGTGTGTGTGTGTATTTAAATGTCATTCATTTGAAAGCACAACCCTCTTTATTCTTGATTACTCTCTGGGTCAGGAAAGGTCCCTCTATCAGGTGAAAGCATTTTTCCATTCCCCTTAGAATGCCCCACCACAATACAACTGTCTGCCTAGTGTACCTTCACATAAGCAGATTCAACCTAAGCAGATTTAAAAGCCCTCCTCTTTAGCTCCCATCTAGACCTAGATTGCAGGATAAGGCTAATGATTCATTTGCAATGCTTATGATGGGCAGCTACTAGAGAGTTCCTCTTCCCTCCTAGTTCAGAAAGAAACCCTGTTCCCCTTATCATCTGGTATTACAACCAGTAAATATTTTTGTTCTATTGCTACATAGGGTAGGAGGCTATTTCCTAATGAATTATCTGCTCCAGGGATAAGAACTATAACTCACCAGTGCTTCAGGCAATTTTTTAGCATGTGTCAGATTGTGTTTGCATTGAAGAATTTGGACTGTTTTTTAGTGCAGGCAAACTATCTGTTTTTCTCTTCGGCTTTAGGCAGAGATATACAAGCCAACATACCTTTACAAAGAGAAAAGCTTTATGTAGTAGTCTGTTGGGAGCATGAAAATAGAGTGTTCGTTCATATGTATAAAGGAGAGGCTATAACATTAGTATTCATATGCCAAATATTGTTTTAATGCAAACCGGACAAAGCATTCTTTGAATTTCATTTAGAGCAGACTTGTGCTACTTTGGGCAAGTCAGTCACTTTACCTCTCCTTGTTTCATATTCTCTTCTTCAATGGGAAGTGCTTGGATTAGATAATTTCTAAGATCCCTTCCAAAATGAAGAGGGTATGATCCTATTGTTTTTTTTAAAAATCCACATGTTCCTGAGTCTGGGAGATATTGCCTCCCTTTTAAAATCGACTTGGTAGGAACTATGTAGGGCCTGAAAAATTATAAAATCAGTGCATTACACTTTAAGCAATTGTCTTGACTAATAATGAGGTGCCAATTGATGTGTTCATTAAATATACACATTTGAAGCAGAATTAGTAGAAATTACTGAAATGGAAACCTTTTCAATCATAAATGAGACAGCTGACAAGTCAGTGGAAAAAAACCCAAATGCAATTCACATCTTGTAGGATTCTATCTGAGGATAATTTAAACAAGTTTGGACATTAGGTGGTGACAAGATGAAAATAAAAAATAGCGTCCAATTTGGCAAAAAGACTGTAGTAGGCCTGGGGGAAGGTAAAAAAAAAGGAAAGGAGAAAAAGGAAGAAAGAGGGGGTCGTTGGGAAGGTGGCTTTTTTGTAATGAATGAATGAATAGATGAAATCTAGAATATTTATTTCCCGGTAGCCAGCACTCAAGGGACATTTAACTATTGTTAAAATAAAATCAGCATCCCTTCTGTGTTGTGCAGCATCAACCAGATTATGTGCACACATAACACTTGTGAGAGACCAAGAACTCCTCAACCTCCAAATGTAGTGTGGGGAAAAGCCATTGAAAGTAAGACTTGCAATGTTTAATTTCAAAATGCGGTTCAGAGGCATCTCAAAACACTGTATGTAAAACAAAGGGGGTCAATGCATGTCAGCTATGTGTCAGGCACTGTGCTAGGTAGGTACTTTTCATATATTATCTACATCTCACAGCCATGCTAACCCCATTTTACAGAAGAAGTAACTGCTTTGCTAAGCAGTGAAATGAGTTTCTCAAGTGCATAGTCTGGAATTGGAATCCAGTTACAACCGGCTCTGAAGACTCTGCTTTTTCCATTACAACTCTATGCTGCAGGCTTCCCAGAAGGAACAAGAATAACATAACGTAAAGCAGATAAATAAAAAAAAAATATTATAAGCATTTGTGCTGCCGCATGTGCCAAGTTGAAGCAATCCGTGTGAGACTGACAGAGCAGATGAAAAACACCACTTAGGATAAAATTTTCTGCTAAACTCAGTTGTACACCATGCAAATATGATTGCAAAAGTGGAACATTATCAACACTTTAATGCTAGTTATCTTTCAAAGATGATACTTAGAGTGATCAACATAAACTTAGTATACTGTATCCTAAATAATAAACATGTTGGCTTGCATCATTCTGACATGTTAGTACTACCTAGAAAGCCGATCTAGATAATATATAGTGATAATAACATTCTGCATTTAAACAGCATCTTAACAGTCACAGCATTTCACCACCTAGGGTGGAGTAGAGGTGGGGTGTCAGGACATAAAGAAGGACTTTGCAGTCCATTTGGGAGCAGAGTGCCTTGAGGAAACTCCTGGGGTGGCAGAGTGTAAATCAAGGTAAATGTACTTCCATTTTGTTCTGAGTGTATCCTGCTTCTGGTCTCCTGTAAGGCAGGGTTGATAAGGCAGGACATCCTGCTTGGCAGAGATGTTCCCTGTTTTTGGTGGGTGATCAGAGACCCTGAGCTGATACTAAGCAGTGCAAAAGAAAACAGTCGAATGAAGTAAGTGATAGAAGAGGTAGGAGGGAATAAAAAAAGGAATACTGGGGATATGGTTTTTTATAGGATTTATTTCTCTGTTTAACATATATTTTAAAATTCTTGAGCTGCCCTAGGAAATGATGGCATTTCATTCCAAATTCCTTACTAGCTATATGTTAACAACCACAGTATTACCAAGAGAGCTCCCTGTCTAACAAAGAAGTTGACATGCTGGCAAAATGCTGTGAGGTATGGGGGGTACTTGTCTGGGTAAATGGAGGACATAGGGGCTCCTTCCACTTACTCAGAGCCCCAATCTTTCTCTTTGTTCTGTTCCCTGCTCTTTCCTGATGAGGTTCCCTCCTGAACCCTTGTCAAGTCGGCTTTCAGGGAAAGATCTCAGCTCAGTAACTAACACCTCACTGTTTTTATTCTCTTAGGAGCCCTGGTGGCACAGTGGTTAAGAGCTCGGCTGCTAACCGAAAGGTTGGCAGTTCTAATCTACCAGCCGTTCCTTGGAAACTCTATGGGGCAGTTCTACTCTGTACTATAGGGTGGCTATAAGTCAAAATCGACTAGACAGCAACGAACTGGAATCAGGTGAGGAACGGTTGTTTGGGGAGAGAGAGGATGCCTCCCTGGTACTTCTGAAATTGTGCTGGTTTTGCATGGGTCCTTGTGCTCTTCACTATAGAAGGCATATTGTGTAGGAGACAGACCTGAGTCCACATCCCCGCTCCACCACCTACTTTCTTGATAACTTTGGGCCGGTTTTCCATGTGCAATATGGGACGATGACAATGCTGACACCAGAGGGCTATTGCTTACTAAGAGAACACTCAGTAAATGCCAGTTTTGTACTTCCTTGTCTTTTTGCCTTCTCTCTAAGAGTTGGGCCAGAATGAGCCCTGAGGACCACTGCTCCCACCATGCCTTCCCTATCCTCAGAAAAAAAGGGACCAGGGAATGTCCTGCCATGTGCTGTCCTCCAGCCTGGTATGGTCCACAGCTGGCCCCAGTCCGAGCAGAAAGGGAGCCTGGAGGAAGGATTATTTTACGTTGTACCTATTCTGACTGACAGTCGTTATAAAAACAGCACATAATGAAATAGGGAGAGATACAGGTACGGGTGGCGGAGTTCTGGGGGAAAGTTTTTGAGTCCTGAGATTTTCAGAAGCTCCCACAGAAATAGAGCTTAAACTAGTGGGGGATATTGCCTCCCCCAGCTGACTGGCAGCCTTGGTCACACTTTGTGTGGAGTGGTCAGAGATGCCAGAGAATATAGCTGGAAGATGAGGAAATTGAGGCCCAGAGAAGTGAAGTAACTTGCCCAAGGTCACATAGTTATTAGGTGGCTGAAAATCAAAGACAAAAGTGCTCCACAACTGTGTAGGAAACCAGAAGAAGGTCCAGATGATAAGAAGTAGAATTTTATGCTGGGGAATCTGTATAGTCTACTGACTTGATTTCTTACTGTGCCTGAGTACAGCTCTGACAGAACACCAAGCTTTTAAACGTCCCGTTTTAGAGAGATAATAGTTACACCTACTTCATAGAGTTGTTAGGATTAAATGACACATTGCATAAAAAACACTTAACACAGTGCCTTATAATAGTGCTCAAAAAATATTAGCTAAAAACATTATTTTAGCTCAAAAAAAAGGTCAACCATGTTGCTACTGGCAAAGAAATACTGTTAGTATATTTGGCTTTGCTTTTGATGAAATCTAGAGAAGTTTCCCAATGCTTTGGGGTAATAGTTTAGCTGAGGTTAAGTAACTTTCTTTTGGAGACCTGAGTCTTAAAGCTAAGGTCTATTTTCAAGGAAGTGACAACCTACAGTATCTACTTCATCATCATTTCACTTCAGGTACAATCTATTATCATGAACCATCACAAGAGGAGAACTGAAGAATTTAGTTG
This sequence comes from Trichechus manatus latirostris, assembly GCF_000243295.1. NCBI lineage: Eukaryota > Metazoa > Chordata > Mammalia > Sirenia > Trichechidae > Trichechus > Trichechus manatus. Next base: position 6,749,575 of record NW_004444027.1, read on the forward strand.
AAGATGGGAAGTTCCTTGGGATGTCTTGAAGAGACAAGAGAAAATTAAGGACTTTTTTTATGCAATGGAACAGCACAGACTGAGAAAAAGGACCAGTTTTTAACATCTTAAGGGAGATAAAGTAAAAAGCATCTTTAGAAAGTATCTTATAAAACAGGGTCCAAGATCCTCCATTCTGGCAATAAGAAGCATGAAACCTTCCTGGAAATAAATATCTATTTTTTTAAAATAAAATTTAACAATATTATTTTAATTGCATAGTAGAGCTTGAAGGAAATAAGTATAGCTGGGTCAGAAATAAAATCTAGTTGTATGCTGTTTACAAAAGACATATCAAAAACATAAGGAAACAAAAAGAATGAAAGGAAAAAGATGGGAAAAATAATGCTACTTAATACTAACCAGATGAAAGCTGGTGTAGCTTATTAATGTCAGATAAAATAGAGACTTGAAGACAAAAAGCATTATTGATGATAAAGATGGTCTCTACATAATGAACAATGCAAAGAGAATAATTAAGTGGAAGAATAACTCTAAACTTGTATGCCCCTAGAAACATAGCTTCAAAATATAACAGCAAAAAATGAAGCAATTTTAGGGAGAAAATGACAAATTAACAATGAATAAGAGATTTTAATGTACTTTCCTTGGTAATTGATTAAAAAAAATGTAAAGGATATAGAAGATTTGAACAACATGACTTTCAAGCTTGCTCTAATGAGAAACCCTTTATTAATACTTAGAAAAATCACATTCTTTTTTTTAGCATACATTGGACGTTTATAAAATTTGATCATGTACTAACCTTCAAATGAAGTCTCAACAAATACTATGATATGGTGTTAAACAGACAATGTTATTTGACTCCAATATATTTTAGTTAGAAATCATTAGCAAAAAACAAAACAAACAAACAAAACCTCACTTGCTTCCTCCCATGCATTGGTCCAAGAAGAATTCATATTGGAAATTGCTAAATTAATTAAGTAAAATACTACGTATCAAAATTTGTATCATGCTGCTATGGTAATACTTAGAGAAGGACTTACAACCTTAAAATGCTTATCTTTGTAAAGAAGAAGGATCAAAGATTAATGATCTGTGTCCAACTGAAGAAGCTAAAAAAGAAAAATAGAGTAAGCCTAAAGAAATGGGGGGGGAAAAAAAAGGAGAAAAAATAAGGGGAAGGGGGGGGAGGTGATGAGATTTAGATTCCAGTATCACCTGGAATAGGTCCATGGGTATTTTATTGATGAGGGGAAACATCCCTCCATTTCAAATATCTTTCCCTCTCAGCTGAATATAGTCCCTCCTCTGATGGCCCTTTGCTCTGCATCTGTGCTATCTTTGTATCCGACTGGAACACTCTTTTGTTCATCTCTGTAGCCTTCTCATCTAGCATAGGTGCTTAGTAATTTTATTGAATGACTTTGCTTCTTTTGCTCTTATTTTGTGTATTTCACCCCTTTTGCTAGACTGTAGACTCTCTGAGGTGGAAACTGTGTCTTTCTCATCTCTGCTACCCCACAACAGGCAAGCCAAGGCCTTGTGCAAAGTGGGTGCCTGATATTTAAATGTGTTTGAAGTTGAATTGAGTGTTTAGAGGGTTAGCTTACAGGCAGGGAGAGAAATGGGAGAAAGAAGATAGAAATGATTTCTGGCTTTTCTAGACTTGGGAACTTGGTAATAATTCAGAATAGGCTACTGCTGACCTTTGACACAAAGAAGAATTTTCCTGATGTCTACACATAATTTTGTGGCTAAGAAACTGAAAAATTCCCTAACCCTTCCATAGAGAGGAAGGCAGAAAAGGGAATGAACACACGAACACACTCCTTCAGCTCTGGTTATATGAAGGCATCCACATCCACTCTGTTTTTGAGTCCTGTCTGTGGTGGACATGGATGAGGAGCAGTTAGAGGTAGAAGATTTTGTAATTGGGTGCACCCACCTGAATGGAAGTTCTCCACTACTTTTTAGCTGTGCATTTTTAGTCAAGTTGCCCAGTTTCTTTTATTACCTACTGAATAGGATTATTGCTAGGATTAAACGATGTAATGCATGAAAACTGCTTAGCACAGTGCCTGGCACTGTGTGATATTGAGTAAGCACTCAGTAAATGTAATTATAGAAAAGAATAAGAGGAAAGAAAATTCAAATAGTTTAGATCTTGTTGAGAGACATGGAGTAAGCGGTGCGTAGTTCATGGAAAGGATGCTGGACAGCGTGATGGGGTTTTACTAGAAGTGTGTTGTTGTGTGCCATCGAGTTGATTCTGACTCATAGTGATTCCATGGGACAGAGTAGAACTGCCCCATAGGGTTTTTGAGGCTGTAATCTTTATGGAAGCTACATCTTTCTCCCATGGAATGGCTGGTGGGTTCGAACCACCTACCTTTTGATTAGCAGCTGAGCACTTAACCATTGCAGCACCAGGGCTCCCTATAACTGGTGGCAAATAATCTCTCTCAACTTGAAAGATGTGGAGATGGAGAAGATGATTTCTAAAATTCCTTCTACTACTAGCACTACATCTGGCATGAATTGAGAACTTGAGAAATGCTAGAATAAGCGAATGAATGAATATATACATATACATTTCAATGCTCGAGGGGAGGATAGAGATCATTTAGTCTTACTTGTCAGTTTATAACTGAGAAGACTGAGGCCCAGAGAAGTAATGTGACTTATTGAAGGTCACACAATTAGCGGCAGAGCTGGATTAAAAAGCAGGGTGCCTCAGCATATTGTGCAATCTGAACTTGAAACAGAACCCAGAAAAATAGGAGAAAAGCCTGAGAAAATCCCAAAGACCCCATGCAATGCCTAATTTAGAGTCAAGGTCTGTGAATGTTCAATGTCCTTTTCCCTGCTCCGACTATGCATTTGATCCAGAACATTGCAGATAATTGCTTTTCGTTAAGGAGACAACATTTCCTACCATTTCAGGGCCATGGTCACCCCATAAGGAGGATCTTAGAAAATAAATGGTTCTATTTTAAGGCATGATTCTTTGGAAAACTAGGAATTTTTAAAAGAGCAAAAGTAGCCAGCACTTTTTAAGCTCACCCAGCATCAGTGTCCTTACTTGTCAGATGTGGATAATAATACCTCATGAAGCTCTGGTGAGAATTAAGTGAGATAAAGAATGTGATGGTGGCTTGCACACTGCCTGGCATATGGATTGTGTTCAGCAAATATTTGTTCCAAGAAAAGGGGGATATTATTGATGAACCACACTCTCCAGTCCTATCAACAGCCCACTTGACCCTGCTGGGAAGGTTTGCTGGTGCTGTATACGCTTTGTTTTCCATGTGACCTGAAGAGTAACCTCGGGGGAGGAGGTGGCCATTAAGACTGGAACAATTTAAAGCAAACATGCGTTGCTGTTTTGCCGCTGTGCCCCAGGCTGCAGTTAGTCAAAAATGGCTTCTTATGTTTACTGGAAACATCAAGACGTGTCTCAATGACACTAATGCTGTGGCTGCAGGTTTCATTCTAATTCACAACGACACAGGTCACTTGGCAGAGAGGCAGGGATCATCTTCTACCTGTGTAGAGCAATGGAAAAAATCCTGGACTGGGAATCAGGACACTGGGTTCTTGACTTGGCCACTTATTAGCTCTATAATTTCAGGCAAAGGATTTCACCCATCTGGACCCCAGGATCCTGGTCTGTGAAACAAGGAGGTTGAAATACATGATTTCTCTGACCCCTTCCAGCTCGAAAACGCTATGTTCTATTAATTTATTCCACCCATAGCTCTCCAAGTATTGCTGCTTAGTAAAAATATAACTACCCATACTTGTGTGATATCTCACACACATACACCCTCCTAGACTCAGAATTTTCAGTCAAGGAAGAAAACCTATTGCCCCAGTGAACAGCTGTTTTACTTACCACCTTTAGAGTGACATAGCCCAGCTGCTTCCGGACTAGAACCTCATCCTCCTTGTGGCTCTGTGGTCCTGCTGCCAAATGAGGTAGAAATGATGCAGTCTGATTCCCCCCAGACAACTGCTGCTGAGGCTGCTGCGGCTGCCCCTGCCTTTTCTACCATGGATGCTGCATCAGCACAAAAATGCTGAGCATAGCACATTTCGGGGCTTTTGGAGGCAGACTGGATTGCTGCATAGGGAAATGGATTTCCATTTCTTCCAAGGGCTATTTCCACCAAGTGAGTATCAGTGTGGGAGCAAGTTCACTTTTAAACATTACAAGCCCCACAAGGATGAATTTGAAAAAGCTTAGCTTTTGCCAACATCAGGCCTGTCTTCTGCAGTCAGATTTAATCATCTTGGATTGTGATGTAGCTTCCTGCTCCAGACCTACACACTAAGACGTTAGAGTTTGTTGATGGCAATGGGGACAGGGTCTTTAAAGCATCCTAAAGCAAAAGCCTGTCTTTTCCTTTAACGGTAACGCTTCTGAAGGCTTATAGGGTTTAGGGCAACATCATTTAGCCTGATGGGATGAAATACTCTTTGTGGTGCCTGCTTTCCTGGCATAATCTGTTGGGAATAGAACAGGGCAGGGCCTGGGACTCATTAACTGTGGCAGTGGAGTTCATTTTTTTTATTTCCACAGATGTCACCCTGAATTGCTAACTCAGCTTTTGGGAGGTCAGTTTCATTGATGGCCAGTCTTCTCTTCTATATAAATCCTGTAGCTGATGGTCTCTGGGCATTTTTTGCCACTCTGAGTTTCAGTTTTCTCATCTTCAAAGTAATACAACTTACAGGGTGATCATGAAGAATCACTGAAATAACTTATGACAATAGTCTCCAAATAATTTTGAGTATCTTCCCCATTGGTAAAAATTCATTTCAGTGTGTTCCCAAATGTATGTATATTTATATACTTATAAATTATATAGTATACTTATATCATTAGCTAATATCTCAAGTCACATTACACACTTAGGATGAGGTTCATTATTAATGATATTGAATATTAAATCATATTTCAAACAACTGTGATAATTTCCAAAATTTTTTGACCAGCTTCTTACTTGATCTCAATAAGTCATCATTGTTTTGATCCTGTAAAGAGGTTACAAGAGCAGAAGTGTCAGCTCGGCCATCTCTTGTAGTTGCTTGCATGATCAGTATTACCTTTAATAAGAGATTTCTTTGCAGCAATCTTTTAAAGCCAAGTGTCCACTTTGTGAGGGTTAGTTTAATTAAAACTAGAGAATATGATCTGGAAGTTCGCTTAATCTTTTCACAATGTAGAACTCTCAGTCTTCCCCTCAGGATAGCATGTTACCTGTAAGTGACACCTACCTTAGGCTTCTGACACATGGACAAAAAGAGATCATCACTGTTAACCCATATATTAAATATTAATAAAGCTCAATTTCCTCCTTATTTATAAGTTAAAATAGGAGCTATAATATTTTCTTTGTGAACTTCATAGATGATTCTGCATATCCCCTGGAGTATGGACCTGCACCCTTTCTTGGAAACCATTGAGTTAAAGGATGTAAATACCCTTTGTAAGTTGCAAAGAACTGACTAAAGGAAAGCAATGGCGATGATGCTTGTTCAGAGAAGAATGTTTTCTTCTGCAGAGCTATAACTCACTGGGAGCTCTAAGGAGTTCTGAACACTTTCTCAAGGCCTAGTTATTCTTACTATTCTCATCCCATTGCCATCCAGTCAATTGTGACTCATAGTGACTCTATAGATAGATCAGAGTAGAACTGCCTCATGGGGTATCCAAGACTATAATCTTTGTCTTTTTTAAATTTTTTATTGTTGTACTTTAAATGAAGTTTGCATTTCAAGTTAGTCTCCCATACAAAAATTTATACATACATTGTTATGTGACCCTAATTGCTCCCCCCATACTGTGACAGCACACCCCTCCTTTCCCTATGTCCATTCAACCAGCTCCTAACCCTCTCTGCCTTCTCATCTCACCTCTGGATAGAAGCTGTCCCTTTAGTCTCTTGTATCTACTTGAGCTAAGAGGCACACTCCTCACGAGTATCACTTTATGTTCCACAGTCCAGTCCCATCCCTGTATGAAGAGTTGGCCTTGGAAATTGTTTTAGTTCTGAGCTGATAGAGAATCCAGGGGCCATGCTTTCCAGGGTTCCTCCAGTCTCAGTCAATTAAGTCTGGTCTTCTTACTAGAATTTGAGTTCTGCACCCCACCTTTCTCCTGCTCCATCAGGGACTCTGTTGTGTTCCCTGTCAGGGTGGTCATTGGTGGTAGCTGGGCAGCATCTACTTCTTCTGTTCTCAGGCTGATGAAGTCTCTGGTTTATGTGGCCGTGTCTGTCTCCTGGGCTAATACTTTCCTTGTGTCTTTGGTGTTATTCATTCTCCTGAACTCCAGGTAGGTTGGGACCAACTGATGCATCTTAGATGGCCGCTTGCAAGCTTTTAAGACCCCAGACCCCACTCACCAAAGTAGGATGCAGAACATTTTCTTAATAAGCTTTGTTATGCCAATTGACCTAGATGTCCCCTGAAAGCATGGTCCGCAGACCCCTACCCCTGCTACTCTGCCCCTCACAGTGTTTGACTGTATTCAGGAAACTTCTTAGCTTTGGTTTAGTCCAGTTGTGCTGACTTCCCCTGTCATGTGTGCTGTCTTTCCACGTCACACAAGACAATTCTTATCTACTATCTAGTTAGTAAATAACCCTCACTGTCCTTCCCTACCCTCCCAACCATCAAAGAATGTTTTCTTCTGTGTTTCAACCTTTTCTTGAGTTCTTATAATAGGGGTAGGGGTCTTATACAATATTTGTCCTTCTGTGACTGACTAAATTCACTCAGCATAATGACCTCCAGCTTCCTCCATGTTATAAGACGTTTCATGGCTTCATCGTTGTTCTTCATTGTTTCGTAGTATCCAATTGTGTGGATATACCATAATTTGTTTATCCATTCTTCCATTGATGGGTACCTAGGTTGTTTCCATGTTTTTGCTATCATGAACAGTGCTGCAATGAACATGGGTGTGCATATATCTATTCGTGTGACAGCTCTTATTTCTCTAGGATATATTCCAAAGAGCAGGATAGCTGGATCGTATGGTACTTCTATTTCTAGCTTTTTAAGGAAGCGCCAAATCAATTCCCAAAGTGGTTGCACCATTTTACATTCCCACCAACAGTGTATAAGTGGTCCAGTCTCCCCACAACCTCTCCAGCATTTATTACTTTGTGTTTTTTGGATGAATGCTAGCCTTGTTGGGGAGAGATGATATATAATTGTAGTTTTGATTTGCATTTCTCTAATGGCTAATGATCCTGAGCATTTCTTCATGTGTCTGTTAGCCCCCTGAATATCTTCTTTGGTGAAGTGCCTGTTCACATCCTTTGCCCGTTTTTTAATTGGGTTATTTGTCTTTTTGTTGTTGAGGTATTGCAGTATCTTGTAGATTTTAGAGATTAGACACTGATTGGATTTGTCGTAGCTAAAATTTTTTTCCCAGTCTGTAGGTTGTCTATTTACTCTTTTGGTGAAGTCTTTTAATGAGCATAAGTGTTTAATATTTAGGAGCTCCCATTTATCTAGTCTTTCTTCTGGTGCTTGTGCATTGTTACTTACGGTTCGTATTGTTGTTTATGCCATGTATTAGGGATCCTAGCATTGTCCCTATTTTTTCTTCCATGATCTTTATTGTTTTCAATTTTATATTTCAGTTTTTGATTCATTTTGAGTTAGTTTTTGTGCATGGTGTGAGGTATGGGTCTTGTTTCAGTTTTTTGCAGATGGATATCCAGTTATGCCAGCACC
>NW_004444027.1:6760361-6788396 GCF_000243295.1 Trichechus manatus latirostris
TATTTTCAGTGTTTTAGCTTTGATTTACTTTTGTGACTTCCCTATCTGGGTTGATACCTGTTTGCTCTGTCCTGTGTTCTCATCTTGGGTTGTTTTCTGATGTTACTGATTTTGTAACCAGAGGACTCCTTTTAGTATATCTTGTAATTTTGGTTTGTTTTTTGCAAATTCCCTAAACTTCTGTTTATCCGGAAATGCCCTAGTTTTGCCATCATATCTGAGAGATGGTTTTGCTGGATATATAATTCTTGGCTGGCAGTTTTTTTCCTTCAAGGCTTTATATATGTCATCCCATTGCCTTCTTGCCTTCATGGCTTCTGCTGAGTATTCTGAGCTTATTCTTATTGACTCTCCTTTGTAGAGGACTTTTTGTTTATCCCTTGCAGCTCTTAAAATTCTCTATCTTTGGTTTTCACAAGTTTGATTATAATATGTCTTGGTGACTTTCTGTTGGGATCTACCCTATGTGGGGTTCAATGAGCATCTTGGATAGATATCTTGTCTTCTTTCACAATATCAGGGAAGTTTTCTGCCAACAAATCTTCAACAATTCTCTCTGTATTTTCTGTTATTCCTCCCTGTTCTGGTACTCCAATCACTCGTAGGTTATTCCTTTTTGTAGAGTCCCACATAATTCTTAGGGTTTCTTCATTTTTAAAAATTCTTTTATCTGATTTTTCCTCAAATAAGTTGGTGTCAAATGCTTTGTCTTCAATCTCACTAATTCTGACTTCCATTGCCTCAGTTCTACTCCTCTGACTTTTTTTCTTTTTCTTTTTTTTTAATTGTACTTCAGGTGAAGGCTTACAGAACAAGTAGTTTCTCATGAAACACTAGTACACATATTGTTTTATGACATTGGTTAACAACCCCACAACATGTCAACCCTCTAACTTCTCAACCTTTTTTTTTTTTTGGTGAAAATACACATAGCTAAAGATACACCATTTCAAAAATTTCTAGATACTAAGTTCAGTGACATTGACTACACTCTTCCAATTATGCTATTATTCTCACTTAAGATGAAGGCTTACAGAACAAAATAGTTTCTCATTTAACACTTACTACAAATGTTGCCCTACGACAATGGTTAACAATCTCACAACACATCAACAATATCCTTATTCAACCTTGGGTTCCCTATCACCAGCTTCCTTGTCCCCTTCTGCCTTCTGGCCTTTGTCACTGGACTACTGTACCTCGTTAGTCTCATTCGGTTTTACGGGGCTGTCCACTCCCAGGCTGAATGGTGAACCTCAGAGATAACTTCACCACTGAGCTAAAAGGGTGTCTGGGGGCCATACTCTCGGGGTGTCTCCAGTCTCCGTTAGGCCAGTAAATCTGGTCTTTTTTTTTTGTGAGTTAGAATTATGTTCTACATCCTTCTCCAGCTCTGTCCAGAACCCTCTCTTGTGAGCCTGGTCAGAGCAGTCATTGGTGGTAACCAGGCACTATCTAGCTGTACTGGACTCAGTCCAGTGGAGGCCTTGGTAGTTGTGGACAATTAGTCCTTGAGACTAATCTTTTCCTCATATCCTGTCCTCTTCATTCTCCCTTGCTCCCGAAGGGATGAGACCGGTGGATACTCCTATGAGTATCTATTGAGTTGTCTAATTCTGAAATTTTATTGTTAGTCTTCTGGATTTCTGATTGCTGTCTCTCTATGGATGTCTCTGTATTGCGTATTCTATGTTTTGTTTAATCTCCTTCCTAATTTCTTGAAGAGTTCTGTATATTAGTCTTTTGTATTCTGCCTCTGGTAATTCCAATAAATTTTCCTCCTTTGGAAAATTTCTAGATTCTATATTTTGGGAGCTTGCTGAAGCCATTATGGATCACCTCTTTATGTGATTTGATATTGACTGTTGTCTCTGAGCCATTAATAAGTTTTTATATTTATTTATTGCATGTTTGCTTACTGCATCCTAGCTTCTTGTTTGGTTTTGATATGCCCAAATAGGCTGCTCATATGAGCTAGTTTGATTATTGGCACTTTTGAAGCTCTAATGTCCTGTCAGCAGGTGGTTAGATCTGTTACTAGGTATGTAAGCTCTGGAATCTGCCTGCTCCTCCAGTATGGATTCAGCTCAGGTGCCCAGGTAGATAGCCACCAAGTGTGTGGTGTAGGCTCTCACGTACAGTCCTAGACAGGCATGGGTGATTGGTGTAGGCACAGACATCTGGCTGCAGCAGTGGAACACACTCTGAGCAAGGCAGGGAGCTGACGGCTGCCCCTGAGTGTCCAGGAGGAAGGCATGTCCCTGTTCTCTAGAGTGTGTAGGTGGGTGGGTTTTGCAGCTGGACAATGAGCACCTAATGCTGTTGGCTGTAAGGACTGGGGGGCACATCTTATTCATGGGCCCCTATCGCAGGTGGTAGATGGTGTGGGTGAAGCCACCAGTCCTCAGGCATCTGATGTGGGTAGGTGAAGACCCTGCTTAATGGGCAGAGCAGTCAAATGTCAAGAACCTGCCACTTCACAGTTGAAACGGCTGAAGTTAAACTTGCAGTATATACTCTGTTGTACTGTGGTAATGAGGACCTATGCTGTTGAAATAAGCCCACACAAGTCTATGCAGGGGGAAAGGCACTCAAAGTCCGTGGATCACTTATGCCTATGCTTAGGTGAAGGAGCTGTGCCTACCCTGGGTTCCTGGCTTAGATGAGCCGGCAGTTTAATTTTTCCCCATTTGTTAATTTGTTCACTCTTAACGACAAGGAGAATGGCTCCGGGCGTGTGATGGATCCTACTTCCGGCCCAGGGGACTCGGCAATTGCTGAAGCCGGTCAGGGACTCAGGGCGGAGCAGGGAGCAGGGAGGTAAATGGGAGAGAGGTTTTTTCCTAAGGGGGGTGGTTTTGATCCCAGTGGTAGGACCTATGTAAGTACTAATCTTTCACCCATCCGGGGCTGCTTCTCACTGGTTCTGGGTGGCCGTGTAGACGCTCTGGTGCTGGGTTTCTCCTAGTGTGGAAAACGCGCCTCCCGTGCACCGCTGCTTGCCTGTCTCACCACTTACCCCCGAGCTGATCAGGCCTGAAGGGCTCAGACTCTGGCCGGGTCAGGTCTGGCAACTCCTTGCTGCTTCTGAACCGTCTCCTCCTCTCCCTGCCACTCAGTTGGGTTCCTCAACTCTGCCTTTGATGTTCAGGGCTCCCAGATTGCCATATATAATCGATTCGCTTGTTTTTTTGGGTCTTTGTTGTAAGTCCACTGGAAGCGTGTGACTACTCCACCATCAGGGCCCTGCCTCCCCAAGACTGTAATCTTTATGGAAGAAGACTGCCACATCTTCTCCTATGGAGCAGCTACTGGGTTAAACAGCCAAGCGCTTAACCACTGTGTCACCAGGGCTCCTTTCTGTCCTTATAGGCCTGATTATTTCTATTCCTTCTCCTTTGTGGTTGGCGTCAAGGGCAAGTTAGCTGGTCACACTTAGACCTTTTTGATTTCCAGCTATAATCCCTGCATGACTGTTAGAAGCATCGTGAGCATAGATTCAAATTCTTCATTCTTTGAATTAGAAGCCTAAGAGAATGCTGTACAAGAACAAAGACTTTTGTGGGTTTAGTGTGGCTATAGGTTTATAAAATGGGAAGAATGAAAAATGTTTTTCCATCGTAACTTCAGAAGGTTTTTTGAGTTGCAGAGAACCAGAACTATTAGTACAACTATTTTGGACAGAATACTCAGAAATCCTTCTCTGGATCCTGAAAACTTGAGTTATTTCTTCAACAACAGTTAGGTTATAGGGTTCAGATATGAAATAAGTGGGGTCAGATCATATTGTGCATTGGGCCAGAAGAGACGTTGCTTATGATCAGCCAGACTTTGGGAGAAGGAGATGGAATATTTACAAATTATAATGTAGGCAAAGCTTCAGAGGGCAAGTCTCTGCAGCTCACCCTGGGATGACATCTATAGGGAAGAACAAACACTCTAACTCACTGTGCCCTACAGATTTTATTGGGCGTGGAGGAACTCTAGATCCAAGGCTTTTTCTAGAATAGAGTGATAGTCCCTGAAAACCTCTTGGATAATTTTCTGGATCACTCCAAAGGCAGGTCAGAAGGACTCCTATCCAGAGAGCAGTCTGGCCTGACCACTGTCTTGGAGGGAATGATTTTCTCTGGAGTAAAATTTGGTTTCAGGAATAATAATAGGGTAGAAAAGGCTCAAAGAACATGTATTATCCAGGTCCAAAGGGAGGGATAAGGCACTGATAGATCATTTAAAACATACATTTAGTGAAAAACAAACGGCAGTTTAAGTTCTTCTTTCTTAAAATTTTTGTTCTCACATCGTAGTAGTATTGTAGGTGGGCACATGGCTGCACAGCAAGACTACAGTTCCCAGTTTCCCTGGCTATTTGGTGTGGTCATGTGACTGAGTTCTTCTCAATGTAACCTGAACCACTTCAAGGTCTGTTAGTTAAGATATTGGCGTGTCCTCACCATGCTGTCTTTCTCCTTTCCATGACGTGAACCCAGACATGATGGTGACGCAGCTTTGGCCATGCAGATAATTCTTTAAAGGTTGGCTGAGCAATGACTGGGAGCTTGCATGACCATGTGGAGCAAGGCTGCCTCCCACCCCAAATTTGGACTACTACAGTGGATGTGGCAGTGGGCTTCTCAGGGCTCCTCCTTCAGGCCAGGGTCACTCATTTCCCCAACTTCTGGGAGCATTGGCTGCTGACAGTCCACATTTGAATTCTTCTTCAGGAATTGCTCTTGGCCAAAGGGAGCTGCCTTACTTGAAGTTCTACCCCCTTTCTGGGGCAGCCCACATCCAAGGATTGGCCAATGCTGGGTTGAAAGTCCCAGCCTGCATGACTCAATTCTGGACTACTCTGTAGGTCCATCCCAGTTACAGAGCTACCTGTCATACTGACTGAAGCCTCTGCTGCAACTGCAACAATCCCTCTGTCTAGTCCTGTTTCCGTCACTCCTTTACGTGTTTATTCCAAAAAACACTCCCTACTAAACCTCTGGTATGCAAATCTCCTTATCAATCTATATACCACTCAATATACGACTCATATTGTGACCATTACATGAATGAAGGAAGAAAAAAAAAACTTCTTTATTCTTTAAGATTCTGTAGTGTTGGGTTTATTTGTTACAGCACCTCAAATGTCACCTTAATTTAGTTATTGAGTAGTGAGACTCAAACTACCTGGGAGTTGGGAGATTTGAATTTATTTCTATTTTTCCAGGATTTAGTTTTTTGACTTTGAACTTCACCTCTCTTAGCCCTAATCTTATGTGTAAAAGGAAGATGTTGGGTTAGATCATTTTAAAGATCTCTTCCAAATTTGATAATTCATGGTTATCTTCTTTCTAAAATGTATCTCTTCATGAAGATGTAGCAATACCCAGTGGCAGTTGTATTAATTAAAAATTTCCACCCAAGATCTTCTAAAAATTAAACACTTATGCTCATCAAAATACTTCACCAAAAGAGTAAAAGGAGAATCTACTGACTGGGAAAAAATTTTTGGCTATTACATTTCCAAAAAAGGCCTAATCTTTAAAATCTATAGGAAAATCCAACACCTTCACAACAAAAAGACAAATAATCCAATTAAAAAATGGGCAAAGGATATGAACAGACACTTCATCAAAGAAGACATTCAGGCTGCTAACAGATACATGAGGAAATGCTCATGATCACTAGCCATTAAAAAAAAAACAAAAAAACCATTGCTGTCGAGTCAATTCCGACTCATAGTGACCCTATAGGACAGAGTAGAACTGCCCTGTAGGGTTTCCAAGGAGCGCCTGGTGGATTCAAACTGCTGACCTTTTGGTTAGCAGCCATAGCTCTTAACCACTAAACCACCAGGGTTTCCCACTAGCCATTAGAAAAATGCAAATCAAAACCACAATAAGATACCATCTCACCCTGGCATTACTGACACGAATCAAAAAAACAGAAAATAACAAATGTTGGAGAGGCTTCCAGGAGATTGGAACTCTTATGCACTGCTGGTGGGAATGTAAAAATGCTACACCCATTTTGGAAAACAATATGGCCCTTCCTTAAAAAGCTAGAAATAGAAATAGCATATGATCCAGCAATGCCATTCCTAGAGAATATGTCCTAGAGAAATAAGATCCATCACACCAATAGGCACATGCACAATAGCAAATTATTCATTGCAACATTATTGCAGCATTATTCACAATAGCAAAAAGATGGAAACAACTTAGGTGCCCATCAACAGATGAATGGATAAACAAACTACGGTACATACACACAGTGGAATACTATGCAAAGATAAAGAACAATGATGAATCTGCAAAACATCTCACAACATGGATGAATCTGGAGGGTATTATGCTGAGTGAAACAAGTCAATCACAAAAGGACAAATATTGCATGAAACCACTATCATAAAAACCATGAAAATGTTTACACACAAAAAGAAACAATCTTTGATGGTTATGATGGAGGGGAGGGATGGAGTGGGAAAAACAGGAACTAGACAATAGATAAGTGGTAACTTTGTTAAAGGGTAAGACAGTACACAATACTGGGGAAGCCAGCACAACTTGATGAAGGCAAGGATATGGAAGCTCCATAGACACATCCAAACTCCCTGAGGGACCGAATTACTGGGCTGAGGACTGGGGACCATGGTCTCAGGGAACATCTAGTTCAACTGGCATAACATAGTTTATAAAAAAAAATCCTACATCCTACTTTGGTGAGTAGGATCTGGATTTTAAAAGCTTGTAACTGGCCATCTAAGATAATCCACTGGTCTCACCCTGTCTGGAGCAAGATAGAATGAAGAAAACCAAAGACACAAGGGAAAGATTAGTCCAAAGGACTAATGGACCACATCTACCACAGCCTCCACTAGACTAAGTCCAGCACAACTAGATGGTGCCTGGCTACCACCATCAACTGCTCTGACAGGGATCACAATAGAGGTTCCTGGACAGAGCTTCAGAAAAATGTAGAACAAAATTCTAACTCACACACACACACACACACACACAAAGGACCAGACTTACTGGTCTGACAGAGACTGGAGAAATCCTGAGAGTGTGGTCACGAGACTCCTTTTTAACTCAGTACTGAAGTCACTCTTGAGGTTCACCCTTCAGCCAAAGATTAGACAGGCCCATAAAATAAAACTAGACTAAACGGGCACACCAGCCCAGGCGGAAGGGCAAGAAGGCAGGAAGGGACAGGAAAGCTGGTAATGGGGAACCCAAGGTTGAGAAGGGGAGAGTGTTGCTCTTTGGGGGGGTGGCAACCAATGTCACAAAACAATATGTGTATTAATTGTTTAATGAGAAAATAATTTGCTCTGTAAACTTTCATCTTAAATACAGTTAAAAAAAAAAAATTCCACCCGAGCAATTTGACCCTACATCATGACCTCTCTTTTGCGTCAACTCATCTCATCTTCTTTCCTATCTGCCTACATCACCTGTCCTCCATTCCTCTCTGATACATCTCATCCACCAGTCAGAGAGTAGGTCCAGAAAACCTCAGTAATTTCTTTGAGCTCAGCTGCTGTGTATGCTTCCAGCTGAAATTCCATCTGGAGCTAATGTTTTAGGCCAACTCCTGCTGTGAAAGCCCTCTTTTTTCCCATTGAACCTCTCAAATCTCCAACCCAGGGGTGGCTTGGGCAGAACTGGCCACTGAGGACAAACATTGTACTTTTCTTCCCCAAGTTAGAGCTCTTTTGAAATCAGAATGCTCTTGATAACCATCTCTGGGAGCATAATGCTGTGCTAGTCACTGTAACTAGCAGAAGAAAGGACCCAGCCCCTAACTTCATGGCACTTACATATAGGCTTAGGCACTGTCAGTCAAAAGTCAAAAATGTTTAACATTTTATTTATTAGTGCTCTGCAGTTTATAGAGTATGTTTTCATATTATTTCAGTCTCTAAAATAACTAGTACATTAGATGAAGACAGAGAAGTTAAATGACTTTCTTAATATGACACCATAATTGGCAGAGTTAGGATTGGAACCCAGGCTTTCTGACCTCAAAACCTGCACTTTTTTCCTCCCTTTCCTCTTTTATTAATGTAATAAACTCCTTTTCAAGATCCATGCCTAGATCATCCAGGCGGGACTGGGTTCCCATGGAACTTGGCTCATATCTTGCTATATAAGTTAGTAGTTTGAAACATGCCACCCATTCTCCAACTAGATGGGAAATGCCTTGAGAATAGAGTTTGTGTCTTGGTAATCCTTGTGTTTCACTTGAATGACTAAATATTCTTGGTTTATAATAAGTTAAATGTGTTTATTCCTATAATACATTGTGTAATGATAATAGTAACAAGGACTGCTTATATGTAAAGGCAGTAGGAAACTGCCTATGGGTGTGCCACTATAGGACTTGAAATCTCCCTTCCCATGCCTCCCAAATACTAATCCTGACCTTTTGATAATGCCCTGAATTCTTAAATGGTGACAATAACCTTTCATTCCATGGCATGTAAGGTTTCAAATGGAGTCCCATGTTGACTTAAATTCACATGGTTTATAAAAGATTTCTGTCAGACCTTCTTCCAAGAGTGAGCTTGAGAAGTGCATTGTGGAATAAGATGAGCACTGGAGAGCTACCTTTGAGACAAAAAAAAACCCACCACCACCACCAGCAACAACATACCTGTTGCCGACAAGTCGATTCCAACTCATAGTGACCCTATAGGACAGAGTAGAACTGCTCTATAGGGTTTCCAAGGAGCGCCTGGTGGATTCAAACTGCTGACCTTTTGTTTAGCAGCCATAGCTCTTAACCACTATGCAACCAGGGTTTCCTCCCTTGAGACAGGGGGAAGGAAAGCCCCAGAACGGGGAAATGCGACACAAAAAATGGATTCTTGAGCTATTAGTGGCAAATAATCTGACCTGGCAATTTGACTGGTGTACAGGTCTTAAAGCTTCCAAAGTTCCTTTCTTATAACTATGCTATCAAGGAGCTGGTGTGAGTGGTAGGAATAAAGGTAAACGTGGAGATTTAAGGCGCTGAGTTTCAGGGTGGAGAATTGCCATGACTTTGAAGCTAAATCAGAAGTGAAGCACGGAGAAGCCCGGAAACGTCCTTCCTGCCTCTGTGTGTTCTGGGCACTAAGCTGTGCTACTTCAGCACCTAAGACAGCTCCTTGAGGGCCTCTTTGGAATTGAGCTGGGGACTCTGTCGCTGCTTATACTGAGGAGTTCTGGATGTTTCCATTCAGTGTCCTTGGCAAGCTGTGCTGAAGATTGGAGCCTGGAGTCTTAAGAAAGGCTCAGCATCCAGTGGTCTAACACAGATTCCTTTGGGTTTTACTCCAGGTTAGGAATCATTTCCCTTTTAAGTCTAATTCCTTGGGCTTTAAGGCTCCTTGTTCTTTTTCCAACTACCAGAGGCAGTTGTCTAACCCTTTCTGCCCCATTCTATCAGAAAGAAGACCAAATCCTGTAGCAGCTCTTCTCCCCTCCCCATTACTGATCTCATTCCTTTTATGTGTCCTGAGTATGCTCTTTCTTTCTATGGACCTTGCCTCTCTGTTTTCCATTCAAGATCTGGCTAACCTGCACTGGATTTCAAGGAAAGCATAGATGGACTCTAAAGTGTAATTGGCAGGAAATTGGATGACTGTTTCCTTTCCACTTTCCCAGGAAGTACCCATATGGACCTTTTGGCAGGGATGTTTTTGCAGACATGGTATTTTAACTCAATGGGAATGATCTCTTTGGTAGGAATTTCAGGCCAACGTGGAAGATACTCTTTTGAGACTCTCCAGGGCCTCAGGGATGCCATAATTTAAGACAGATTGATACCCTCCCTGTATGAAAAGCCACCCTGAGTTTATAGTTAGAATTCTCATCAATCTTGTAATTTTGAGCAAGTCACTTAACTTCTTTGAGTCTCAGTTTTCTCAACTGTAATATGTGGATAACAATACCTATTTTATGTAAAATTAATGAGATCATTTATGGTAAATTGTTTTGTTAACTGTAGAGTGCTATGTAATAATTAATAATAACTGTCCCTACAAAGGCTTTGATGGGAAGAAATTGGATTTCTGGTTTCCTAATCATTGTGGGCTATGAAAGTGTCAAATCATGATCATCACAGAGTGTACAGACAATGATGCCAGGCCAGTTCAAAGAGGGAATTTGTCATCCTACTTTGAGTTGGCTGTTGCTTGTGAGCTTGGCTTTGGTCCCTTCTGTATCTGAAAAAATTTTCTTCCATTAACTTAATAAGCCAGGGAGACTCATACTGACACCCTTGATTATCAGGCAGTCATAGTGCTGCTGGGAACAGCTAGTGACACATTCTCTCCCTCACCCTCATTTCACACTGGCAGCTAGACATCTCAGAATCTTGCTGAAGCCTGTGGGTTTTTATTCATAATTATCCACATTTTCCCATCCATCCCTCAGCTACCTTCATGTCACCTCCATTCATTGCTGCCATATCTTTTGGATAGTTTGACCTTTCTTTAGAGATCTTAAGAAAAACTGCTTTGTATTTCCTCTAAGGGAGGAGTGGGATTCTGCAAGCACTATAATGCAATTCCTGACAATGCGCTCATACAGGCATTTAGCCCCTCTTCAGTCACCCCGCTATATCCTAGAATGATTTATGCAATAGACAAGCTTGGTTGCCTACGCAGCCTCCATTTCCCCTTTCTTCTTTCCTAACATAGCCCCAGTTTTGTTCACATATCACCCATTCCCCACATAACGACGTACCTTGTGCAACACTGACCTTATCCTCAGATACAGGATGTGCCTGATTGGGGAAAGGATATTCCTCTTCTCTTTGCCAGCAATTAGTGCAAGAAGTCTCTGGGACAGACTTCTTTATTGCTCAGTTGCTGATCAGAGAATAGGTCTAGGTCATCTGTCAAAGATACAATGCATACTTGATCTGCTATGCATCCCTACAAACAGTACCCCAAATTAATCTGCTAAAACCAACAGCATTTTCACTCACTTCTGCCATTCTCAGCCATGCATATCAGATGTTATAAGGTGGCAGTAGTTAGAAGACATATTCTCCCAGTTTATAAATTCTATTTTGTTAGGTATTCTGATTTGTTCTTAATCACAGCTTGTTTTATTTCCTCTAGGTGCCAAGCCTCATTTGCTAACTTAATTGCTTGATTTGCGTAGTTTTCTTTGTTTTGGTAGGAAGGATGTCCTTTATTTACATAGAATGAAGACCTTACAAAGGAAGGAGATATTTGTCAAGTAGAAAGATCCTTTTATCCCTTGGAAGCCAGTTTTAGGACTCAAATTCTATTATATAAAGGGTTCCTGGGGCCCACATTTATTAATCTTCCTCAAAGGAACATATTGAGAGAGTATAATGTCCACCCTTCTATGCAGGGCTCCCTAACTGATGATCTGTATGCTGGAACAATAATTTCCTCCTCTTGGCTCTGCTGTATTGTCTGCCTTACAAGGGTAATAGAAAGCAGAGGAAGCCATGTTTAGAGAGTGTTTGTTTCTTCACACTTGTGGATAAATGATTGATAGTCCACTAGATGGAAATTAGAAAAGAAAAGACAGATGGGAAAGTGAGGGACAAAAGATGTAAGGAGATTAATTTCACACTCACAACGGATCCAGTAATAAAAGCCAGGCACAAAATCATATTGAGTACCGCCCAAATATAAGTTTTTGTGGGAGGGGAACTGAGATACTTTCCCTGTCCTTGGGGGTTCACAGTCTAACTGAAAGATGATATAAACAAGAAAACATTATTTTGAACTACGTAAGTAGCTGAATAGAAGATGTGGAAAATTGTTCAGGACAAAAATAGAAGAACTATCATAAAAGATAAGTGATTAATTTTCACATTTTCAAATTACCTGTATATATAATAATCTAGAGAAGAAGGAAAATTTGGAGCTACAATGAATTAAGAAACTTCATGTAGGTTATGGAGATGATTCACTACCATCATTGTCATAATTACTATTATTAGTACTACTCTGACAATAACAGATTCTATTAATTGAACCTACCACATACCTGTCAGTTTGTTGTACTGTGGTAACTTGCGTGTTGCTGTGACAGTAGAAGCTTCGCCACCGGTATTTCAAATACCAGCAGGGTCACCTTTGGTGGAAAGGTTTTAGCTGAGCTCCCAGACTAAGACAGACTAGGAAGAAGGACTTGGCAGTCTACTTCTGAAAAAATTGAAGAGTGAAAACCTTATGAATAGCAGTGGAACATTGTCTGATATAGTGCTGGAAGATGAGCCCCTTAGGTTGGAAGGCACTCAAAATATGACCGAGGAAGAGCTGCCTCCTCAAAGTAGAGTCAAACTTAACGACATGAATGGAGAAAACTTTCGGGACCTTCATTTGCTGAAGCACTTACTGATGAAGATAAAAGACTGTAGCCTTCAGTATGGATTGCACTTCAACATAAAGAAAACAAAAATCCTCACAACTAGGCCAATAAGCAACATCATGATAAAGAGAGAAAAGACTGAAATTGTCAAGAATTTCATTTTTCTTGGCTCAACAATCAACGCCCATAGAAGCAGCAGTCAATAAATCAAACAATGTATTGCATTGGGCAAATCTGCTACAAAGGACCTCTTTAAAGTGTTAAAAAGCAAAGATGTCACTTTGAGGACTAAGGTGCACCTGACCCAAACCATGATATTTTCAATCACTTCATATGCATGCGAAAACTGGACAATGAATAAGGAAGACTGAAGAAAAATTGATACCTTTGGATTATGGTGTTGGTGAAGAATATTGAATATGCCACGGACGGCCAAAGGAATGAACAAATATGTCTTGGAAGAAATAGAGCCAGACTGCTCATTAGGAGCAGTTCGAATCCACCAGGAGCTCCTTGGAAACCCTACAGGGCAGTCCTACTCCGTCCTATAGGGTTACTATGAGTCTGAACCAACTTGATGGCACCTAACAACAGCAATGTAAATGGTATTGCTTTCCTGATTTCCTTTTCAGAGTTCTCATAATATAAGAATTCAGCTGATTTTTGTATGTTTATCTTGTATCCTGGTCTGCTGAATCTTTCTATTAGTTCCAGCAGTTTTCTTGTGGAGTCGTTAGGGTTCTCTATGTATAGTATCAGATCATCCATGAATAGGGGTAGTTATACTTCTTCTTTACCAATTTGAATGCCTTTTATTTCTTTTTCCTGTCATATTGCTCCAACTAAGATTTCCAGCACAATGTTAAGTAGGAGTGCTGATAAAGGGCATCTTTGTCTTGTTGTCATTCTCAGGGAGAATGTTTTCAGCCTCTCTCCATTGAGAATGATGTCGGCTGTTGGTTTTGTATAACCAAAAAACTCAAACTCATTGCCGCTGAATTGATTTCAACTCATAGAGACCTTATAGGACAGAGTAGAACTGCCCCATAGGGTTTCCAAGGAGCTGCTGGTGGATTCGAACTGCTGACCTTTTTTTTTAAATTTTAATTTTATTGAACTTTAGATGAAGGACAAACTAGCTTCTCATTAAACAATTAATACAAATATTGTTTTATGGCATTGGTTAAGAATCCCATGACATGTCAGTACTCTCCCTTCTCAACCCTGGGTTCCCTATTACAAGCTTTCCTGTCACCTCCTGCCTTCCAGTCCTTGCTCCTGGGCTGGTGTGCCCCTTTATTCTCATTTTGTCCTATGGATCTGTTTAATCTTCGGCTAAAAGGTGAATCTCTGGAGTGACCTCATTACTGGGCTAAAAGGGTGTCCAGGGGCCATACCCTCGGGGTTTCTCCAGTTTCCGTCAGGCCAGTATGTCTGGCCTTTTTTTGTGAGACAGAATTTTGTTCTACATTTTTCTCCAGCTCTGTCTGGGACCCTCTATTGTGATCCCTGTCAGAGTCGAACTGCTGACCTTTTGGTTAGCAGCCCAACGCTTAACCACTGCGCTACCAGGGCTCAGTTGGTTTGGTATAGATGTCCTTTATTATGTTGAGGAATTTCTCTTCTATTCCTATTTTATTAAGAGTTTTTATCAGAAATGTGTGTTGGACTTTATCAAATGCCTTTTCAGCTTTGGTTGAGATGATCATGTGATTCTTTTCTTTTGTTTTATTTAAGTGGTGGATTATGTTGATTGATTTTTTAATGTTGAACCATTCTTGCATTCCTGGTATGAATCCCACTTGGTCTTGGTGTATTTATTTTTTTTGATATGATGCTGAATTCTGTTGGCTAGAATTTCATTGACAATTTTTGCATCTATATTCTTGAGAGGTATTGGTCTATAATTTTCTTTTTTGTGGTGTCTTTGCCTGGTTTTGGTATCAGGGTTATGCTGGCTTCATAGAATGAATTCAGAAGTATCCCTTCTGTTTCTGTTCTGAAATAGTTTCAGTTGTACTGGTGTGAGCTCTTCTATGAATATTTGGTAGAATTCTCCAGTGAAGCCATCTGAGCCAGGATTTTTTTTTGTTTGAAGTTTTTTTTTCAATCCCTTCTCTTGTTATGGGTCTGTTCAAATTTTCTACCTCAATTTGTGTTAGTTTAGGTAGGTAGTGTGTTTCTAGAAAATTTGTCCATTTCCTCTAGGTTTTCAAATTTGTTGGAGTACAGTTTTTCATAGTACTCTGTTATGATCCTCTTTATTTCAGTTGAGTCTTTTGTAATGTCCCCCTTTTCATTTCTTATCTGGGTTATTTGCATCCTTTCCTGTTTTTTCTTTTGTCAGTTTGACCAATGGTTTGTTGATTTTGTTGGTCTTTTCAAAAAACCTGCTTTTGGTTTTGTTGATTCTTTCTACAGTTTTTCTATTCTCTATTTCATTTATTTCTGCTCTGATCTTTATTATTTCCTTTCTTCTGATGGTTGTGGGCTTCTTTTGATGATCTCTTTCTATTTGTTCAAGTTGTAAAGCTAACTTTTTTATTTTATCCTTTTTTTTGATGTGGGCATCTATTGTATAAATTGATCTCTGAGTACTGCCTTTGCTGTGTCCCAGTGGTTTTGGTATGGTGTATTTTCATTCTCATTTGATTCTTGAAATTTTTCGATTCTGTCTTTGGTTTTCTGTTTCTCAGTGGTTTTTAAGCAAGGTGTTATTCAGTTTCCATGTTTCAGATTTTTTTCCCTTGCTCTTCCTGATATTAATTTCTATTTTTATGACCTGTGATCAGAGAAGATGCTTTGTATTATCTCAATGTTTTGGATTTTGTTGATGGTTGCTTTGTGGCCTAAGATGTGGTCTATTCTGGAGAATATTTCATGTGCGTTGGAAACGAATGTATACTTCGTGGCGGTTGGGTGTTCTGTGTAAGTCTATGAGGTCAAGTTGGCTGATTGTGCCCTGTAGATCTTCTGTATTGTTGTTGAGTTTCTTTCTACATCTTCTGTTCTTTACAGATAGTGGTGTGTTGAAGTCTCTTACTATTATTGTGGAACTGTCAATTTCTCTTTTCAGTGCTGTTATAATTTGTTTTGTGCATTTTGAAACTCTGTCATTGGGTGCATAGATATTTATTATGGTTATGTCATTCTGGTGGATTGTCAGTTTAATCATTATATAATGGGCTTCCTTGTCTTTTATGGTGGATTTTGTTTTAAAGACTATTTTATTTGAGATTAGTATTGCTACTCTTGCTCTTTTCCAGTTGTTGTTTGCTTGATATATTTTTTCCATCCTTTGATTTTTTTTATTATATATATATTTTTATTGTACTTTAGATGAAGGTTTACAGAACAAACTAGCTTCTCATTAAACAGTCAGTATATATATTGCTTTATGACATGGGTTAACAACCCCACAACATGTCAACACTCTCCCTTCTCGATGTTGGAGGACCCTTTTTTTTTTTTTTTTGTTGAAAATATACATAGCCAAATTTACACCATTTCAAAAGTTTCTACATGTACAATTCATTGACAGTGATTACATTCTTCCAGTTGTGCTGTTATTCCCACTATCCTTTTCCAAATTATTCCATCACCATTATCTTCAACTCACTGTCCCCAGGCTTCCCATCAAACCTTTTGAGTTGCTGTTGTCGATTTGATCTCACACAGATAATTCTTTTTTTTTTTTTTATACTTTAGATGAAGGTTTGCAGAACAAATAGTTTCCCATTAAACAGTACATGTTATTGCCCTATGACAATGGTTAACAACCCCATGACTTGTCAACACTGTCCCTTCTCAACCTTGGGTTCCGTATCACCAGGTTTCTTGTCCCCTCCTGCCTACTAGTCCTTGTCCCTGGACTGCTGTGCGTCATTAGTCCCATTTTGTTTTATGAGGCTGTCTAGTGCCCAAATGAACAGTGAACTTTGGGAGGGGCTTCACCACTGAGCTAAAAGGGTGTCTGGGGGCCATACTCTCGGGGTTTCTCCAGTCTGTCAGACCAGTAAATCTGGTCTTTTTTTGTGAGTTAGAATTTTGTTCTACAACCTTTTCCAGCTCTGTCCAGGACCCTCTATGGTGATCCTGGTAAGAGCAGTCTGTGGTGGTAGCTGGGCAGCATCTAGCTGTACTGGACTCAGTCTGGTGGAGGCCGCGGTAGCTGTGGTCCATTAGTCCTTTGGGTGAATGTTTTCCTTGTATCTGTTCTCATCATTCTCCCTTGCTCCCGAAGGGGTGAGACCAGTGGAATATCTTAGATGGCAGCTCACAGGCTTTAAAAACCCCAGACGCTACTCACTAAGGTAGAATGTAGAACATTGTCTTTATAAACTGTGTTATGCCAATTAAGCTAGATGTGCCCTGAGACCATGGTCCCCACAGCCCTCCGCCCAGCAATTCAGTCCCTCAGGGAGTTTGGATGCGTCTATGGAGCTTCCATGACCTTTCCTTGTGCAAGTTGTGCTGCTTCCCCAGTGTTATGTACTCTTACCCTTCACCAAAGTTACCACTTATCTATTGTCTATTCAGTTCCCCCAGATTTTTAATATATTTATGTCTTTGTGTCTAAGGTGTCTCGTATAGACAGAATTTTGATAGGCCATGTTTTTAATCCATTCTATCACTCTCTGTTTCTTTACAGGCACATTAAGCCATTTAGGTTCAGTGTGATTATCGATAAGTGTGAGTTTATTACTGTTATTTTGTAGTGCTTTTTTTTTTTTGTGGTGCTGATGTTTTCTTTGTTCCTGTTACTCTCCTGTGCTGAGTTCTTTTTGTTAGTGGAATTTCTTTTTGTTTCTTTCATCTTTGTAGATTTTGCGTTTACTGAGACTTTATTCTTTTCTTCTCTATTTGATGAGTAGCTTTGTTAATGCTCTTTGTGGTTATATTCAAATTTTCCCTTATCTTCCTACGTTTGAACCAGTCTTTTATTACTTGATATTGCCTTGACTTCCTATCTGTTTGAAAGTTCTATACCTACAATGTTTATGTCCCTTTTATTGTTCTGATGTTGTTGTCATTTACAGACTGACCTCTCTGGTTCTTTGTTGTAAAGCTTTTACTTTTGTCCTTGAGAGTTCGTTACCTAAGATTGTATCTGGCTGATACTGGCCAGTGTCCTAGATTCAGGTTTTTGTCTGATATTGTTGGTTCTCTAACCTAAGGATTTGCTTTAATAATTCTTGTAAGTTTTGTTTGGTTTTTACATATACCCTTAACTTCTGTTTATCTGGAAATGTCCTAATTTCCCCATCATATTTGAACGAGAGTTTTGCAGGGTATTTATTCTTGGTTGGTAGTTTTTTTCTTTCAAGGTTTTATATATGTCATCCCATTACCTTCTCGCCTGCATGGTTTCTGCCGAGTAAACAGAGCTTAGTCTTATTGTTTCCCCTTAGTATGTGAATTTTCATTTTTCTCGAGCTGCTTTCAGAATTCTTTCTTTGTTTTTGGCAAGTGTGATTATGATATATCTTGGTGATCTTTTAGGGTCTATCCTATTATGGGGTTCATTGAGCTTCTTGGATGGTCAGCTTTTCATATTTCATATTTGGGAAGTTTTCTGTCAGCAAATCGTCAATGATCTCTGTGTTTTCCATCCCCCCCACCCGACGTTCTGAAGCTCCAATCATGCCAAATTTTTGATGGGTTGCAGCACAGGGTGGTTCTGGGTTTGGGCATCCATGCCAATCCCCCTTGGGGATGCATTGCTCGGCAGGAAAGGGCTGGGGGATGGCATGGGGTGGGGTCCAAGGGTCCGGTAGTCTGTGCTGGTGTCACTTGGGGGTGTGGGCCTTGGTGAGGCAGGGCAGGGGGCAGCACAGGACCAGGTCTCGGGGTTTGGAGCTCTGTGCTGGTGTTGCTCAGGGGTGCAGTTCTCTGTGGGCTGGGGTGGGGTGGGGCAGGTGCAGCAGGGATCCTGGGGTCCAGAGGTCCTCACCAGTGTCACTGACTAGAGGTTTTAACTCACTTGGGCTTTGAAGGATTTGTAGGATGTGAAAGCTCACAGCTCCTAAATTATTAGAATATTACTTACTACCCCAAGCCTCACTGACTTTGAGACTGATTTGACAAGACAGGTAAGTAGATGTTATTGTTAACTGCCATTGAGTAATCTTAAAGGCATGCCAATCCCACGTACAACAGAAGAAACCGTTGCCCTGTCCTGTGTTATCTTCATGATTGTTGGTATGCTCAAGTCTATTGCTGCAACCATGGTAAGTAGCTAGTTTAGTGTACATATGTGGATGATGTCCTGGATGAATTCTTATTATATAATGTATATTGTGCTCAAATTTTGACTATGCTTATTGTGCTAGTAAGTTCTAGACTTGCACTCCTAAACCATTTCTCTCTTTCCTTTTTGTGTGCCGCCCCAAATGGAACTATTTGAAATTTCAAATAAAATACCCTTTGTAGTTTGGGCTGAGAGCTGAGAGTTCTGATTTGTAGATGACTAAACAAACAACACTCAACATTCTTTTCCTCACCTCTAAACTGGTGAGTTGGTTATTAAATAGCATGCTACAAAAGTAAGGGCTCTTCCTTTTCTCCTTTCATCATTGAGAAGTTAGTCAAGTTGGACATTGGTATGTCTTAGTCTTCCAAATAGATCTCTCTGTACTGAGAACAGGTAACAAGACTTAAACCATAGTTCCTAACTATTAAAACGTGGTGAATTTGAGATGTGGAATTCCAAACTGAATGTTAAAGACATTAGAAATGCAAGCACTAGAAATCAAGACATAACGGAAGGACTGGGAATCTTCCAATACCTTATTTTAATTAAACTAGGACAGAGAACAAAGAGCCCTGGTGGGGCAATGGCTAAGCACTCGGCTGCTAACTGAGAGGTCAGTGGTTCGAATCCACCAACCGCTCCTGGAGAGAGAAGACTTGGTAATCTGCTCCCATAAAGACTTCAGCTTAGGAAACCCTATGGGGCAGTTCTACTCACCCTATAGGGTCTCTGTGAGTTGGAATCAACTTGACAACACACAACAATAACAACAGGACAGAGAATCAAAGAGTGTTGGACTTTGAATGGGCTTGTCTAGCCTGATCTCAGTAACTTACCTAAAATCATACAGCTAATCAGTGGAGGAGGAGCTAAACTTAAACTCAAGTCTGCCCAGTTCCAAACGACATTTTCTTTCTTCAGTGGTAGGATTCTTGCCTTTCATGTGGGAGACTGGTGTTTGAGTCCCAGCTAGTGCACCTAATGAACAGCCACCACCTGTCTGTCAGTGGAGTTTTGTGTCCTACTATGATGCTGAACAGGTCTCAATGGTGCTTATAGACTAAGATGGACTAGGAAGAAAAACTTCGTGATCTACTTACGAAAAGCAGACGTTCCCATCTGCAACTGTTCATGGGGATGGTGCAGGGCTGGGCAATGTTTTGTTCCCTTGTGCATGGGTTGCCATGAGCCAGGGGCCGACTCCGTGGCATCTAACAACAGCAACACATACTGACAATCTAAAAGCTAGTAGAAATATGGAAAAACAAAAACAAAAAGACCCAGTAGAATGAGTGATAAATAAAACATACTCTGAGCATCTATAGGTAAAGTGGAAATTGCTCCTCACTGGCAGCAGGAAAGGTGGCCTGAACACCTAGAGGCTTTTTACTTTATTTTTAGTGAAGCAAAGAGAAAGTTTTATTAAGCGTATATTCAGAGAGGCAAAAGTAGGAAATGGACAACCATGCTGCCAGAGCCATGTCTGCCGGAGTCCAAGGAATGTTACAGAGTCATCAGTATATATTGTATATTAACATTGCAAATGGACAAAACCGCTGAAAGCTCCACATAGATTGGCTAGAAACTGTGATCCTACATTTTGAATTGTCTTTTTTTTTTTTTTTTTTTTAATTGTTGCGCTTTAAGTGAAAGTTTACAATTCAGGTTAGTCTCTTATACAAAAATTTACACATACATTATTATGTGACCCTAGTTGCTCTCCCTATACTGTGACAGCACACTCCTCCTTTCCACCCCACATTTCCCGTGTCCGTTCAACCAGCTCCCGACCCCCTCTGCCTTCTCATCTCGCCTCCAGACAGGAACTACCCATTTAGTCCATGTATCTACTTGAGCTAAGAAGCATACTCTTCACGAGTATCATTTTATTTCCCATAGTCCAGTCTAATCTTTTTCTGCAGAGTTGGCCTCAGGAATGGTTTTAGTTTTGGGCTAATGGAGAGTCCAGGGGCCATGTCTTCTGGGGTTTCTCCTGCCTCAGTCAAACCATTAAGTCTGGTCTTTTTACTAGAATTTAAGTTCTGCACCCTACTTTTCTCCTGCTCCGTCAGGGACTCTCTGTTGTGTTCCCTGTCAGGGTGGTCATTGGAGGTAGCCAGGCACCATCTAGTTCTTCTGGTCTCAGGCTAATGCAGTCTCTGGTTTATGTGGCCCTTTCTGACTCTTAGGCTAATACTTTTCTTGTATCTTTGATGTTCTTCAGTCTCCTTTGCTCCAGATGTGTTGGGACCAATTGATGCATCTTAGATGGCCGTTCGTCAGCTTTTAAGACCCCAGATGCCACTCACCAAAATGGGATGCAGAACTTTTTCTTAATAAACTTTGTTATGCTGATTGACCTTGATGTCCCCTGAAACCATGGCCTCCAGACTCCTGTCCCTGCTACCACGTCCCTCAAAGTGTTTGGTTGTATTCAGGAAACTTCTTAGCTTTGGTTTAGTCCACTTGTGCTGACTTTCCCTGCAGTGTGTGTTGTCCTTCCTTTCACCTAAGATAATTCTTGTCTACTATCTTGTTAGTAAATACCCCTCTCCCTCCCTCTCCACCCTTGTAACCATCAAAGAATGTTTTCTTCTGTGTTTAGAACTTTTCTTGAGTCCTAGAGGCTATTTTGAAGAAGGGTAATAAAAATTGTTTTCCTTCAGTTCACTTGATCTCTCTGGGCTTCTGTTTGCTCCTTTGGAAGATGGCAGGTATGTGGTATAGGTGAGGGGGATAGGGCTTAGAACAGTAATGTCCCTCTTACCCCTAATAGTCTACAAATCTTGCAGCATATTTATTTCTTGATTTTTTTTTTAGCCTGATGGGGCAAACCATTGTCTTCATGTAAATTCCCACTTACATGAAACAGTGGCAGTAGCGTGAAACCCTTATCTTTCATGTCAGTTAGGAGAAGAGAGAAGAGGGAGCAAGTTCAGACACATGGGTGGGGACTTTGAGTCCCACTCCTGATCTGACTCTACATAGAATTGTTCCTGCCTCTCTTCACTGGTCTCCTGCTGAGATCCTGTGGAGAAGAGTGAGATCAAGTCTTAAAAGAGAACTGAACTTCTTGGAGCAAGAAGCAAAATAACTATAAGATCTACAAGTGCCATTATCTGTCTCCAATTTCTAATCTTGATTCAAGGACCAGATTGAGTTCATCTTTAAAAGGAACTGGTCAGCTCTGGAATCAAAGAGCTGAATCCCCTTATTTTCCTCTTCTGGGTTTTCAAATGGTGATGAGAGCCCCTAATGCTATGGCAACAGGAGTTGTGGAAAACCTAACCTGGAAGTATGGGATGGAAAGAAGCCCATGAAGATGGCAGACTTTGAGGGACCAATACAGCCATCCTACTAAAGGCAGATGGGAAGCTGGTTCTTTTATCCATCTTGATATTGCCCCCTGAGCCAGAATTTTAGGGAGACAGCATGACAGGGAGAAAAACATGGGCTTTGACATCATGCGGTGCTCAGTTTGAATCTCAGCTTTGATACTAGCAGTGTGATACTTGGCAAGCTATTTAACTTCTCTGAGTCTATGCTTGGGATTGTTGTGAGGATTGTGCCAGAGGATGAATAATTGGGAATGTTTGGCACACATTAGATGCTCAACAAATAGAAGTCATTGTGTTCTGTTTTAAGCGTTGAGTTTCTTATCTCTTGCTTCAAGTTCTCCACTGGCATTCTCTGATGATGTGGTTCATCCATCTGGTAGAGTATGGGTGAGAGAACAAGCTCCCATATCTCAGGCTTAGTTAGATATGGGAGGAGCCAGGGAAGACTTGTCTGGAATTTCCCTAGTATATGTGGGTCTTCCCTGTTCAAGATATGATAATAATGAACATTTGCAGCAAGAAAGCCAAGAATCAGAAAAGCTGGGTTCCTACAGCTCTGTCACAGAGAAAACCTGGGCCAATTATTTCCTCTCATGGGCTTTAGACTTCTGCCCTGCCACATGGGTTAAAAAATGATGAAAGTCCTTTTGAAGAAACACATATTAGGGTTTGGGCAAGGTTTCCCTCCTCCAAAAAATATCTTTCCACTTAGATCCCTAAGGACTGAAATCCCACTGCCAGAGCCTCCTTCCCTAGAGAAGAGTAAATAAGAGTTTTGTCTGCTGGGCCAAATGCAAATCATTGAGTTCATCCTGGCTCTGTGAAAGTTGAAAAAGGAAAGACCTCTGTAGGCCTGAAGGGGGAGAAGAGCACAGAAAGCCAAGGCTGCAAGGACCCAATACATCCTCCACCTTCCAGCATTTTGCCAAGGGCTGAACCATTGGCCACCTCCCAAAAAAAGTCCCTGTGCATGGGTGAGTAATAGAGGGACTCGGGAGCTCACCGTGTACCCTTGGCAAAGTCACTCCACCTCCTTCCCCCCACCCCACAATAAAAGAAAACCCAAAACTGTTGCCTTCGAGTTAATTCCAACTCATGGTAACCGCATGTGTTACAGAGTAGAACTGAGCTTCATATGGTTTTCTTCGCTGTAATCTTTTTTTTTTTTTCTTGGCTATAATCTTTACAGAAGCAGATCACCAGATCATTCTTTTGCGGTGCTGCTAGGTGGGTTCAAACCTCCAACCTTTAGATTAGTATTCAAGAGCAAACCATTTGGCCACTCAGGGACCCTCGCTCCATCTCACTGCGTCCCAAAGTCTGCACCTATAAAATGAGAGGGCTAGACTCTTTCAACTCTGATTCTGTGCCTGAGTAGCTGGTTGCCGCCCAAGGTTTCTGAGTGCCAGGGGTTGCAGTCATGGATTCCGTGATGGGAGTGCTCAGTCCCAGCCTCTCTGTAGCTAGGAGACTGCTCAAAGGGAAAGGCATACCACATGGCTGACTGCGGGTTTTCTTCACCTTTCATGCAAGCCATCAATGAGAGAAAGTGCTGGCTGCAAAGAGGAATTATACAGGAAGTGGGTGGTGGTGCATTGAAGGAAACACCTCTCCTCTTCATATTTAGTACTATTTTATTTTTCAACAAGCATTTATTGAAATAAATATTTATTTATTAGATAATTGTTCACATCAGTGTACAAAACACACAAAGATCCTTGTCTTTGTAAAGCTTATACCCTAGTGTAGAAAGACAGACAATAAAAATAAATGTAATAACCGTATGTCAATAGTGTGTTATTAGATAAGGCCTGTAGATGACTCATTGCATGGTAATCAGCGTGGTGATTGTGGGGTTTGGGTTGCGGGGAGTTGTAATTAAAATGGGGAACTTTTGAACAAAGCCTGGAAGAGCTTTGGCTGACCAAGGGGAGATCAGAGCCCTTATTTAGACTACGACTACATATTAGTAATCACGAAATGCCGTTTAATGATGTCATTCATTAGTGCCACTTGTTTATTAATAATTAATAAATGAACCATAATCTGTTCCGTTTTTTCTTTCATAAAGGCTCATGGACGTTTTGTGTTTCCTTGTGGTATTCCAACTTATCTCTCTTCTACGTCTCCTCTTCTTAAGGAGGTTCCTGTTTCTCCCCCTATTTCTTCCCCGGTCACGTGGGATTTTCCCATCCAGTTCTTTCTCTCCCCCTCAGCCCCTCTGCCTACCTTCTTGCCTGCACCAGTAAGCGGACTCCCCGCTTAGCCCTTCCCCTGCTCTGCTCTACTTCTCCCGCAAGCCTGTGAGCTTCAGTCCGCTGCCGGCAAACAGAGTAGAACTGCCAGGCAGAAGGAGACAAGAAGAGGAAGAAAAACTAAAAATAAAAGCCTTACACAGTTAGAGCACTTTGCAGGCGCACCCTCCATAATCCTCCCGCCTCGGCTCCACCCGCAAAGCATTGCTTCAGTTCGTTTAGATAGTAGCTGGGGCGATGTGGAAAACATGAGACGTGGGTGAAGACGGCAGGAGGCTCACGCTGCCTTTCTTTCTGATTAACCAGGTAACCTTGAGGAAAGTCCTCCAACTTCAAGGCTCTATTTCCTTAGTTAAGAATAGGAGTAATGATAATATGTCACGGTTTTTGTGAGAACTGAATAAAAAAAAAGTATGTGAAACTGCCATAATAAAACTCAAGATATTACTTGGATTGCAGGGTAGGAGACCCTGTACTAGGTTCTTAGGCGGATAGAGAAATGAACTAGACCAGCCCTTTGGCTTCAAGGAGTTTGTTTTCATATGGGGGAAGAACATACATATGCCACTCATTATAACAAAATGTGCTGTTCCTGGGTGGTGCAAATTGTTAATGCGCTGGTCTGCTAACTGAAACTTTAGAGGTTCAAGTCCATCTACAGGAGCCTCAAAAGAAAGTCCTGGTGATCTACTTCTGAAAAATCAGCTGTTGAAAACCCTGTGGAGCATAGTTCTACTCTGAAACACCTGGGGTTGCCATGAGTCAGACTGACTTTATGTCAGCTGGTTAACTGGATAACAGAATGTAGACTATGATAAAAACTATCATGGAGGGCTATCCTCACCTGACTCTTGGTAACAAACTCTTCTCTGAGTTGGGCTAAAGAAATCAAAATGAAACTGTGATTGAGATATACTAATGTTCATATCGATAATTGGACTGAATAGATAACCGTGTGAGAACATGTTTACATGTAGGATGTGGCTTCAGTTTCACACATGGATTCAGTGACCTGACATGCCAGGTACCACCTAGGATGCTGTGCCTGGAGGGATGAAGGTAAAGGGCTGTGGGTGTGGTCAGGATGCTTGGAAAGAAGCACTCTCCCCGGCAAAAGGACCATCTCCTCACCAGTGGTCATTACAGATGTTGCTGTTCCTTCAGGCCCCTCAGCAAATAGGGTATATTTTTACATTCTGTTGAGATAGATTCATTTTATTTAAGTATGTCTGTCATTTATATTTGTTCCTAAGTTACCTACTTGTCTTCTGTACTCATTTTCTTTTGCTTTATTTGTATTTAAAAAATTCATTTCTTGGAGCATTTAATATATTATGAATAGATAGCTAGATAGCTGCTGTTGAGTCAACTTCAACTCATAGTGACCTCATGTACAACAGAACAAATTTACCCGGTCCTGCCGTCATCCTCACAATCATCAGCGTGTTTGAGTCCACTGTTGTCAGAGATCTTGGGAACCCTTTGATATGATCTGTACAAGTAGAAAGTAGCATGGAGAAGGGTAGAGAGCATGTCTGGGAGGTGTGTAAAATCCAAGGCTTCTGTCACATTTGCTGCTCTCCCCTCCCATCCATATCTACTCTCCACCCTTCATCCTGCTTTGTGCTTCAGGGCCACCTCTAGCTTCTGGTTAGATTTGACCAATGAAAAGGATCACCAGGAGGAGTGATGGGTGTTTGTTCCCCTGGATCCCTCCTTGCTGCATTAACGCAGCCTGGCTATATCCTTTTACCAAAGGTCAGAGCTGATGTCATGGAGTGCCTCCTGCTATAACCTCTTTGTCCAGGTTCTAGCAACCAATACCTCTCCTTGTCTCTTTGGAGCCAGGGGTCGTAATTGTTCCCTGAAGTTGTTAGCTCTGGAGTACTGCACTTTCCCTTGTTCATTTCTTCTAATCCTGCTGACTCCTTTATAAGTAGTCTCTTTTATAAGTAGTCTTTCCTCTTTGATCTGGCTTGAGTTGCCATCCATTTCCTACCAGGACTCTGGTCACATAAGTAAAATTCCACTTGCTTCCTGACTCACCAAGTGATTCACTGTACCTAGGTGAACGAAGATGGTGCCTGGAACAGTTGCCCCATTCCATGACCTCTGCTGACTACTGGAGGCCTCAAAGTCTCCCTATAGATTGCTGGAGCCTCAGGGACTCGCTCTCAATTCTGCCTCCTGAACCTGATTGTTGCATTTTACCTGATCACTATTGTGAGCCCTTCGCTTCAGACCTGCTGTCCCTACGCCCATACTTCGTTGCTAAAGACCGTTCTTTGCTGAGGATGGGAACCCCAGTACCCCTTTGCTTCTTGCTCACAGTCATGAGTAGCCACTTCCAGCCCATTGCAGCTCTTCTGCAGAGTCTGGATCTTTTCTTTCAAGATAGGGGAAGCCAGACCATATTTTAGAGTAGTATTAGTTAGAACAAAGTGTTTATTATAGTTTCTGATTTCAGGGTACCAGCTGATAGGAACATAAGCTTCATTACGGCTACATTGACTAAAGATCATAGAATAGAAAAAGCAGGTCTCATACAAGTTTTTCTAATTTATCTGCTGACAATTGACTCCATCTTTAACTCCCAGTCCAATTTTCTTAATTACCACCCATTGCCTTTGAGTCGATTCCAACTGATAGCAACCCTATGGGACAGAGAACTGTCCCATAGGGTTTCCAAGGAGCGGCTGCTGGATTCAAACTGCTGATCTTTTGGTTAGCTACAGCAGTAGCTCTTATTTACTGGGCCACAGCTTCTGGAATGTTCCTTGCTGTAGAATTTTTGTTCTCTTCAGAGTCCATCAACCTCATCCCTATCCCCACCCCTGCCCCATTCAAAGCTAGGTGTTTTCTCAGGCTTCTCGTAGAGTTGCACAACGGAGAAAGTTTCTCTTGTGATCCCTAGTATTCTTCAACTGATGGAGAAGTTAGGAAAGGACAAATGTCCCTTTAATATTAGGGAGCTCATACTTTTTATGAGACTCAGAACCTGATGACACAAAATACTACTACTACTAATAAAAATGTTAAAAAGCATTTGAACATGAAAATGAGTGAAAAGCATTAGCAAATTTATTTATTCAACAAATATTTGTTGAATACATACTATGTGCTATTAGCTAATTAAGTATTGATTAAGTTAATAACGTTTTAGCACATATGGTGGGAATTTATTGGGTTTATTGGTAAGGTAAACATCAGATGGAGTTTATTTAGAACACTGTCATATCTTTCACCTGCAACATAGCATTCTGTCAAGGAAAGTGTATGGTGTATCATGGTTAAGAGTACAGGCCTTGCAGTAAAAGAAGCTTGTCTTCAATCTCTGGTTCTGCTATTAACTATCTGTGTGATTATGAACAAATAACGTAATCTATCTGTGTCTTAGTTCTTTTGCTTGTCAAATGGGAATGACTGGTGTATCCACCTCATAGATGGGCACTCCCTAAGTGGTCATTGTGTGTATGACCCTTATGACTTTATTGTCTTTCCTTGAATTTTGGTACATTTTCTTTCTCCTTTATCAGATTATATGTATCTTTAGGGCATTTTTGCATCTTTCATGGTGCCTAACATAGGTGCTTGATTGGTGAGTATTGAAAAAATGTAAATTGTTGCTACGATTTACTGAATACTTACTACATGTTAGGCACTGTTCTAACTTTTGACATAGGAACGGCCATCTGAAGTAGGAACTACTATCATCCCAATTTTACAGTTGAAGAAATGGAAGTACAGGGAATTTTTTTTTTTTTAATATTTTATTGTACTTCAGGTGAAGGCTTACAGAACAGATAGTTTCTCATGTAACAGTAACACATATGCTGTTTTATGACAATGGT
>NW_004444027.1:6788496-6830298 GCF_000243295.1 Trichechus manatus latirostris
TTTTATGTATTTTGGAGCCCTGTCATTGGGTGCATAGATGTTTATTATGGTTATGTCTTCATGATGTATCGTCCCCAGTACAGGGAATTTTAAGTAAATTGATTGAGATTACAGAGATAGTAAGCCACAGAGTCAGGATGTGAACCCAGGCATCTGGCTCTAGAGCCCACATGCTACTACAGCACTATATTGTCTTCCAGGATGTGTTTAATGGAGTTCTGTATTGCAGCAACAGCAGTAGGGACAAAAAGGTGGATAAAGATGGCTATATAGGACCTCATATTCTGCCAGTTGGGGGGCAGTACATTTGCTTAACATCATTAAGGCATTTACTTCATTTGGTTCCAGAGTGTGTCCAATGTCTGGCACCTGCCCTTGAAGAAGCTGCTACTGACTTCCTTGAGTAGGAGATTTGCTGCTTCTTTTTAGTCTTGCAGATCCATCCAGGCTTTCTTGCCCAGTCACCCTTGTGATTTTGCAAAATTCAGAGCTTAAATTAGGCTGTGGAACAATGAATCTAACTAACTGAATATGTGACCATGATCTTCTAAGTTCTTGTCAACACCTTCTCCAACCCTGGGAGGCAGAACAACTCAAGAGCATTGGTCTAGGACTCTAACAGAACACTGACCTGAAGCCCAGGTGTTTGACCTCAGTCCTGCCCCTGCCTTTCATTAGCTAAGGGCCAGACATGAGGAATATAATCACTCTGAGCTTCACTTTTCTCTTTTGTGAAAAAGAAAAAGCTTTTCCCAGCTTGCTGTTTCTGATCTCATACAATTGCTGCCCTATCTATATGACTATACTCCACAAACGTTTGTTTGAGGGTTGACTATGTGCTAAGCACAGATAGGAGCCCAGGTGGCACAGTGGTTAATATCACAGCTCCTAACCAAAAGGTCAAATCCACCAGACGCTCCTTGGAAACCCTATGGGGCAGTTCTACTCTGGCACTATGAGTTGGAATCGCCTGGACAGCAACAGGCTTTTTTTTTGTTTTTAAGCACAGATAAGTACTGAGATCCCAAGTATGAGTAAGACATGGTCGTTGCCCTTAAGAAACTCCTGGAGAATTGCTATCCTAGAAAGGGGATAATCAGGCATCAGAATAACCTGAAGCACCTGTTAAGAATGCAGATTCTTGGTCTCCACTTCCAACATATTGAATTAGAAGCTCTGGTTCTTATGCACAATAAAGTTGGAAAACTCTCTCTGTGCTATATTTGGATAGCAGTGGTGATGGGCCACAGATGGAATGCTCAGCAAGAGATAACTGCCCCATAGAGGATGGCATTCAGCCCTGTACCATCTTCATGTTCTTTTTTTGTTGTTGCCATAATTGTGTGAGCCTGCTTTATTATTTACTTAATAGTTTTCTTTAAATCAAATCATTTAAAGTCTGAAATACATTTATTTAAAATGAAAACATTATGTCACAAATGTAGATAGTAAGCAAATTTGCTTGCATTAGTAGAAGGCAAATATAAAAGGAACACAATGGAAAAAATGTTATATAATGCCAGAAAGATATTAGTAAAGGCTACAGCCTACATTTTCCTCTTTAAAATGGGAAATTAGCAAGTATCAGAAGATGAGAATTTGTGCTCAGAGAGGGGAAGCCTAGTTATTGAAACTGAGGTCAAAAAAGATGTTGTTGATGCTAAACACTTGAATATTGAATGAGAAAAGAGATTTTCAAATTTATTTTCTTGACCTTTCTTCGTAAGACTCTTACATAAAGACACAGTGTATAAAACAGATTAAAAATATCAGCAATGATGAAACAAAAACCAAAACAGCTATCTTGAATAAAAGTAGCATAGGGGCCTGTTCCTTACTGTATCAGACCCCAAAGAAAGCAGACCACACCTGAAAAGCACTGGTTTACAGGAAAAGAATTGAGGGGGCTTGGTAAGTGAGCAGATTTTGAGTACTTTGGGCACAGTGACAGGGTCCTGCAGTCTTGATACCAGTAGGGACTGCAGGAGCAAGCAGAAGGGCTAGGGTGCAGGGGGAGTGATTAGAATAGATTGACCAAATTTAGGAGGGGGATTTTCTGGGTTTTTCTGACATAGAATTGAGGTTATTTTATTTTGCTAGTTTATTTAGTTCTAGGAGGACGGCAGGGCAGGGCTCTGGTGGCTTCCTTGATTCAGGAGGGACAATCGAATCCAGGCATGGTGGTTAAGAAAGCTGAATCTGCATTTCAGAGTATTTGTAAGAGAGAAGGTTACTGGAATTTGGGGTTAACTGTAACATGGCTCAGGAGCCCTGGTGGCACAGTGGTTAAGTGTCTGGTTGCTGACCAAAAGCTTGGCAGTTCGAATCCACCAGCTGCTCCTTGGAAACCCTATGGGGCAGTTCTACTCTATCCTTTAGGGTCGCTATGAGTCAGAATCAACTCAACAGCAATGAGTTTGGTTTGGTAGCATGGTTCCTGTCCCTTTAACTCTAGTGAATCAGGTAGTCATGTGAGTCCAGAAAGAAACATCAAGTGATGTTTCAGTGATCATTATAAGCACTTCTTGGGGATCTTTTATAAGGCCTGATTGGAAGCTTCTTTTTTAATTGTTGTAAATATATATACGTATACACACACACACACACACACATATAAAACACAACATTTAACAATTCAACATTTTTCACATATACAATTCAGTATTACCAGTTGCATCAATCGTATTGTGCAACCATCACCAATATCCACTGGCAAATTTGGGAGCTTTTTCTTTTTCTCATTAAACAGTACATATATCGTTTTACGACATTGGTTAACAACCCCATGACATGTTAATACTCTTCCTTCTCAACCTTGGGTTCCCTATTATCAGCTTTCCTGTCCCCTCCTGCCTTCTAATCCTTGCCTCTGGGCTAGTGTGTCCCATTAGTCTTGTTTTGTTTTATGGGGCTGTCTAATCTTTGGCTGAAGGGTGAACCTCAGGAATGACTTCATTACTGAGCTAAAAGGGTGTCCGGGGGCCATACTCTCAGGGTTTCTCCAGTTTCTGTCAGGCCAGTAAGTCTGGTCTTTTTGTTTGAGTTAGAATTTTGTCCTACATTTTTCTCCAGCTCT
This sequence comes from Trichechus manatus latirostris, assembly GCF_000243295.1. Classification (NCBI taxonomy): domain Eukaryota; kingdom Metazoa; phylum Chordata; class Mammalia; order Sirenia; family Trichechidae; genus Trichechus; species Trichechus manatus. The sequence continues at coordinate 6,791,573 of NW_004444027.1, forward strand.
GTCCGGGACCTATTGTGATCCCTGTGAGTGCAATCAGTGGTGGTAGCCAGGCACCATCTAGTTGTACTGGACTTAGTCTGGTGGCGGCTGTGGTATTTGTGGTCCATTAGTCCTTTGGACTAATGTTTCCTTTGTGTCTTTCGTTTTCTTCATTTTCCCTTGCTCCTCAAGGGGTGAGACCAGTGGAATATCTTAGATGACTGCACACAGGCTTTTAAGACCCCAGATCCTACTCACCAAAGTAGAATGTAGAACTTTTTCTTTATAAACTATGTTATGCCGATTGAGCTAGGTGTTTTCTGAGACCATGGTCCCCCCAGCCCTCAGCCCAGTAATTTGGTCCCTCAGGGAGTTCGGATTTGTCCATGGAACTTCCATCACCTTACCCTGAACAAGTTGTGCTGGCTTCTTGGGAGATTTTTTGACACTAGGAAAAACTCTAGGGTGAATCATGGTGCTCAATTTTGGAGTAAAACCAGAGTTGGTTAAATTATAATTCTTCATATGAGAAGTTTAGTAAAGATGGTAGCCAGCTGTAGTAGATACTATGGTGTTCCACCTGAATCCCCTCTTTGAGGGTGATACACTCATCTTTCAGCTACTGGGAATATTGGCTGCATCCCTTACTAAGATTTGCTCTTGGCAACAGAGAATTGTCTCATTCAAGGTTATATCCTCCTCAGAGGCTGGCCTGCCAATAACTGGGTGTTATTAAAATCCAAAGTCCTGACCCCCCGCCCCCTTGATTTGGGACAACTCTGAAGGGCCATCCCAGCTCCAGAGCCCCCTGTAGGATTGGTTCAGGTCTCAGTTGCAATTAAATCCTGGGTCAGCTCCTGCATTCTGTATCTTCCTGTATTTTATGAAGGAGAAGACACGTTGATGACAACATGACATGAAACCAGAACGAAATTAAGCAATATTAAGTTTCCAAGAAAGTGAAATTTCCCTGACGAATATATATATTATATATATATAATAAAAATAGCATCCCAGTGAGTGGGATGTACGTCTGTTCCAGATCCAGGTTATGCTATGCCCTGATTTTCTCAGCCTCACCTACTCTCTAATTCTTGGCTGCCTGATTAATAAAGAACTCAAGGGGCTTTCTCTGTCACCTCATCTCCTAACACTGCCATCTGTCTTAGCTTCCCCTGGGGTGAGGGACAGACTTTGGCAAGGCTTCCACAACATCTGCTGTGGTGGTGGCCACAACAGCTCCAGGGCCTAGGAGTGACCTGACCAGAACTACAGAGGCTCTGGCTCCTTCATGTCTGATCTCAGAAGAAACACCAAGCTGTAGGCATAGGACTTGGTTTCCCCATTTGCTGCCGGGAGGTGCTGGATAACACATCCTGGAAGTGTAGGGAGTTTTAACATCCTGTGATGAACTTTGACTAATGAGAGGAAGGAAGGGCCAGCAAATAAATGACTCAATAACTCACTTTTTCTCCTCTTCATGGACTGTTAAGGTACAGGGGCTCTGGAGTGTTCAAGTCAGAGTAGCTCCATATGGCTGCTCTGGAGACTTCCTGTGTGACTAAGCAACTGGCTGTGTGTGTGTGTGTGTGTGTGTGTGTGTTTTTTGTGGCAAAGCTGTCGCCAGTTTGGTAACATATCACCTTGTATCTGTTTCTCTCCTTCCCTGCCTCTCTTCTCCTTTCCCCCCCTCACTGTGGTGGTCCTGGGATTGTATTACCAATTGTCTTAGTTTCTTAGTGCTGCTATAACAGAAATACCACAAGGGGGTGGCTTTATGTTCTCACAATTAGGAGACTAGACGTTTGAATTCAGGGTACTGGCTCTAGGGGAAGGCTTTCTCTCTCTTTTTTTTTTTTTTTTTTTGGCTCTGAGGGAAGGTCCTTGTTTCTTTCGGCTTCTATTCCTGAGTTCCTTGGCAATCTCTATGTGGCATCAGTCTTCCCCAGTTTGTCCTTGCTTGCCTCTGTGCCTAAACTGCTCCTTTTATATCTCAAAAGTGATTAGCATAATACACACTGTATACCGATACAGCCTCATTAACATGACAAAGAAACCCTATTTCCAGATGGGATTATATCCACATGTATAGGGGTTAGGATTTATAACATATTTTGAGGGGGGACTCAATTCAATCCATACTACTAGTAATGTGTTGGCATAGAAGATTTGCTTCAGGCTCTCTTTTCTAGTGAACTTGAGAATTCATGTGTACATTTAAATGAATCTTTTATATCTGACTAACTATGTTTAGTATCTAAATGTGTATGAAATATCCCCATGCATGTAACAATTGAACTGAATGTGTGTAACAATTGAATGTGTGTGTTAACATCTGGACAAATGTGGGAAATATCTAAATACGTATTCAGAGCTTGTGGGCGGGAGGGTCAAAAAGTGTTAACATTGGTGTATTAGTTATCTACTGCTTTATTACAAATTATCCCAAAATATAATGGCTGAAAACAACAAACGTTTATTATCTCACAATTTCTAAGTGGGTCAGGAATGTGGGAGAAGCTTAGCCAGGTGATTTTGGCTCAAGGTCTCAAAAAGCTGAGCTCAAGTTGTCACCTCGGGCTCCAAACTCAACTAGGGGAGGATCTGCTTCCAAGGTCACTCATGTGGCTGTTGGCAGGCCTCATGTCCTTGCAACATGGCCTCTCCATAGGGCTGCCTGATTATATGGCTGCTGGCTTCTTCTAGTGAGAGAGAACCTCCTAAAGGAAGCCATATTCTTTTAAAAAATAATTTATTTTATTTTATTATTTTTTGTTGTTGTTGGAATATATACAGCAAAAACCACACCAAAACCAAACTGGTTGCCGTTGAGTCGATTCTGCCTCATAGCAACCTATAGGACAGAGTAGAACTGCCCCTTAGGGTTTCCAAGACTATAATCTTCACAAAAGCAGACTGCCACATTTTTCTCCTGCGGAGCAGCTTGTGAGTTCAAACCACCAACTTTTGGTTGGTAGCCTAACACTTTAACCACTGTGCCACACAGCAAAACATACACCAATTCAACAGTTTTCTACATCTACAATTTAGTGACAGTGATTACATTCTTTGAGTTATGTAATCATTCTCACCTTCCTTTTTTTTTTGGCAATACATATATATATTTTTTATTGTACTTTAGATGAAGGTTTACAGAACAAATAGTTTCTCATTAAACAGTACACATACTGTTTTATGACATCAGTTAACAACCCCACAGTATGTCAACAATCTCCCTTCTCGAACTTGGGTTCCCTGTTACCAGCTATCCTGTCCCCTCCTGCCTTTTAGTCCTTGTCCCTGGGCTATTGTGCCCCATTAGTCTCATTTTGTTTTATGGGGCTGTCTAATCTTTGGCTGAAGGGTGAACCTCAGGAGAGACTTCATTACTGAGCTAAAACGGTGTCCGGAGGCCATACTCTCGGAGTTTTCCAGTCTCTGTCAGGCCAGTAAGTCTGGTCTTTTTTTGTCTCATCCTCGTTTTCTGAGTTGTTTCTCCCCGATTAACATAAACTGACTGTCCCCTAAGGTGGAAGCCATAATCTTTTTATAACCAAATCTCGAAAGTGACATACCATCACTTCTGCCATTTCTATTCATTAGAAGTGAGTCGATAATTTCATCGCACACTCAAGGGGAAGGGATTGCACAAGGGTATGAATACCAGGAGGCAGGAATTATTGGGGCTATTTTAGAGGCTACCTATCATGATTGGTATGCTGTTCCAGTTATAATTTATATCTTGTGCCCCTGCTTAGTCTTGGAGAAATTTTTTCTTGTTTTATCCCCTTACTACTAGTCCAGGAATTATTCCGACTGAGCTGAATAATTTCTGCTGTGCAGGATCAGATCCCAATTCTCCTAACTGCAGATTGGTGATGGTGTTTTGGTCAATGCTGGGAGAAGTCTGGCAGCAAGATTATCCCCTCATTCATATGGGAGCAAAGGAGGATGGCCTCTCTTGGAATGGCATGAGGGCAAGTCACCCTTGAGCATTCTGAGAGTGAAACTACAGGCCTAAGAAATGATTACTGAACTTTCTAGGTTGCACAATCCATCTCTCCTTTGTGCTCAAGAGGCAGAGGAGAATTTAATGCAGCACCTGTCACAGAACTGCTGTGTGTAAGGTATTGCACTAGGTATTGTGAGGGATGCACGAAAGAATTGAGACAGAATATTTGCCCTTATGGAATTTAATTAAATAAGTCTAAAGCTAAGGGGAAGGAGCCTGTGGTATAGTGGTTAAACACTCGGCTGCTAACCAAAAGGTGATCTTTTGACAATCTGCTCCTGTGAAGATTTCAGCCTAGGAAACCCTATGGGGCAGTCCTACTCTGTCATAGTGAGTCAGGTTCTGCAACACACAACAACAGCAACAACAGAGGTAAGGGGTAGAGGTTGTTATGGATTGAATTATGTCCCTCAAAAATATGTGTTATAAATCCTAACCTCTAGAAGCCCTGGTGGTTAAGAGCTCGGCTGCTAACCAAAAGGTGAGCAGTTCGAATTCACCAGCTGCTCCTTGGAAACTCTATGGGGCAGTTCTACCCTGCCCTATAGGGTCGCTCTTAGTCGGAATCAACTGGACAGAAACTGGATTTGGTTTGGTTATGCCTGTGGTTATAATCCCATTTGAGAATGGGTTGTCTTTGTTATGTTAATAAGGCAAGATCAGTGTAGGGTGTATCTTGAGTCACTCTCTTGCGATATAAAAAGAGATTAAACAAGTGACCAGGGAGAGAGAGATGGGGTAAGATAGATGCCAAGACACATGGAGATATCCAAGGAACCAGGAAGCACCGGCTAAAGAGACAAAGACTTTCCTCCAGAGCCAACAGAGAGCCTTACCCTAGAGCTGATGCCCTGAATTCAGACTTCTAGCCTCTTAAACTGTGAGGAAATAAATTTCTGTTTATTAAAGCCACTCATTTATGGTATTTCTGTTACAACAGCACTAGATAACTAAGACAGAGGTCAATGCTACAAGCATACATTTTGGAAACATTAGGCTATAGGCATATCATAAGGAGTGGGTGTAGCTAGAGCACAAAGGGGCGTGCCAATATTTAGAGATTGGGAAGAGGAGGAGGAGAAGGAGGGGTCAGAGAACAAGACAGAGAAGTTTCATCTTATTTATCCCTAAGCAACATTTATTTGAAGAATCCCTGGGTGGTGCAAATGGTTAAGCACTCGGCTACTAGCCAAAAGGTTGGCTGTTCAAAGCCACCCAGAGGCACCTCAAAAGACAGGCCTGGTGATCTGCTTCTGAAAGGATAGTCTTGAAAACCTTATGGAGCAGTTCTACTCTGCACACATGAGGTTGCTATGAGTTGGAATCCATTTGATGACAACTAAAAACAACAATAAGCAACGTTTGACCCAGCCAGGTCAGTGGTTGCCTTGGTTCAGTTTCTGGTGTGATACTGCAACCGGTCCCGTGTAGCCCCAGAGCCCAGCATGGAATAAGCCTCAGCCTTAGGGGCAGTCAGCAGCAGTTTTTAAGCCACCTTTTAAGAGCGAGGTGGTGAGGGTTGGAGGGAGAGTAAAGGGCACCTCTCTGTTTGTGGCTTCAAGAGTATACACAGATGTGGTTCTCATAAAGAAGTGTTGTTAACGTCCACTCTCTACAGGAGCTGAATTTCCAGTTACTACTGACTGCTTCCGGACCCAGGGCCTAGCAGCCATATCTTCAACCCTACTCAATCTCACCACTTGGTTTTTCTGTTCCATTTATACAATATGGAAATATTTATTTGGTTTTTGAGTCAAGCTATACATGTTTAAATTTTTTAAAAATCTTATCATTGTTATACATTGGAGCAGAGAGGTATGCCAAAGTTTGAACTTATTATATCATCTTTTTTTGTTTGTTTTTTAACATTTTATTGTACTTTAAGTGAAAGTTTACACAGCAAATTAGTTTCCCATTCAATAACTCATACACGGAGAAGGCGGGGCCAAGATGGCTGGGTAGTCAGATGCTTCCTGTGATCCTTCTTACTATGAAGACCTGAAAAAACAAGTGAATTGATTATATATGACAATCTAGGAGCCCTGAATATCAAAGGCGAAGTTGAGGAATCAGACAGAGTGGCAGTGGGAGGGAGAGATGGTTCAGAAGCAATGAGGAGTTGCCAGACCTGAGCAGGCAGGAATTGGTACCCTGCAGCCGGCGCACACAGTGGGGCAAGCAGTGGTGCTTGGGATGTGTTTTCCACCTTGGGAGAGACCGAGTGGTGGAGAATCTACTCAAGCCTCCAGAACCAGTGAAAAGTGGTGTTCAATCAGCAAAAGATAAGTATATGAGTCTAACCTATCGCGCAGATCAAAAAACACCTTCTTTGGGAAAAATCTCTCTCTCATTTACCTGCCCCCTCCCTGCTCTGCACAGGGTCCTGGGCCAGCTTCAGCCTTTGCTGAGTCCCCTGGTCCAGAAGTAAGGACCCATTACGCTCCCTGAGCTATTCTCCCTGCCTTGGAGAGGGAATAAATTAACAAACAGGAATAAATAATCTGCTAGCTCCCCTAAACTGAAAACTTAGGGTAGGCACAGTTCCTTTGCCTAGGCACAGGGATAAGGTGTCCACAGACTTTGAATGCCTTTCACTCCTGCATAGTCCTGTGTGCACCCATTTCAACAGTGCGGGCCTTCATTAGCACAGTACAACAGGGTATATACCTGAAGCCTAACTTCAACTGTATCAGCTCTATGGTGAAGTGGCAGGGTCGTGACATTTGTCACTGCTCTGCCTATTAAGCAGGATCCTCACCTACCCACATCAGGGGACTGAGGACTTGTGGCTTCACCCACACCACCTAGCCACCCGCAACAGGGGTCCAAAAATAAGTGGTGCCTCACAATCCTTACACCCAACAACATTGGGTGCTCATAGCTTGGCTGCAAAACCCACCCACCTATGCTCTCTAGGGAAGAGGGGCACACTTTCCTCCCAGATATGCAGGGGCAGCCATCTGCCCCCTGCCTTGCTCAGCACATAACCCTCTCCTGTAGCCAGATACCTGTGCCTACACCAATCACCCCTGCCTGTAGGACTGTAGGTGAGAGCTTGCACCACACACTTGGTGACCAACTACCTGGACACCTGAGCTGAATCCATACAAGAAAAGTAAATGCACTCCTGGGGTCGCATACTACTAACAGATTTAACAACCTGGTGACAGGACGTTAGAGCTTCAAATACACCAATAATCAAACTAGCTCACAAGAGTAGCCTATTTGGGCATATCAAAACAAAACAAAACAAGAAACTAGGACACAGTATGCAAACATAAAATAAATAAATATAATAACTTATTGATGGCTCTGAGACACCAGTCAATATCAAATCACATAAAGAGACAGACCATGATGGTTTCAGCAAGCTCCTAAAACAAAGAATCAAGAAACCTTCCAGAGGAAGAGAACTTCTTGGAATTACTGGAAGTAGAATACAAAAGATTAATATACAGATCTCTTCAAAAGATCAGGAAGGAGATCAGTCAAAACACAGCACAAGCCAAGGAACACACAGACAAAGCAATAGAGGAACTTAAGAAGATTATAGAAGAGCATAATGACAAATTTAACAGGCTGGAATAATCCATAGAGAGACAGCAAACAGAAATTCAAAAGATTAACAATAGAATTTCAGAATTAGGCAACTCAACAGAAAGTCATAAGAGCAGAATTGAGGCAATGGAAGTCAGAATTAGTGAGATTGAAGATAAAGCACTTGACACCAACATATCTGAGGGAAAATCAGATAAAAGAATTTAAAAAAATGAAGAAACACTACAAGTGATTGGAGTACCAGAACAGGGGGAAATAACAGAAAATACAGAGAGAATTGTTGAAGATTTGTTGGCAGAAAACTTCCCTGATATCGTGAAAGATGACGAGATATCTATCCAAGACGTTCATCGAACCCCACACAAGGTAGATCGCAAAAGAAAGTCACCAAGAGGTATTATAATCAAACTTGCCAAAACCAAAGATAAAGAGGGAATTTTAAGAGAGGCTAGGGATAAACGAAAAGCCATCTACAAAGGAGTGTCAATAAGAATAAGCTCGGACTACTCGGCAGGAACCATGCAGGCAAGAAGACAGTTGGATGACATATATAAGCCTTGAAGGAAAAAAAATTGCCAGCCAAGAATTACATATCCAGCAAAACTGTCTGTCAAATATGATGGCAAAATTAGGACATTTCTAGATAAACACAAGTTTAGGGAAATTTGCAAAAACCAAACCAAAATTACAAGAAATACTAAAGGGAGTCCTCCAGTTAGAAAATCAATAACATCAGATAACAATCTAAGACTAGAACACAGGATAGAGCAACCAGATATCAACCCAGTGAGGGAAGACACAAAAACAAATCAAAACTAAAATGCTGAAAATAAGGAAACAGAGACGTCAATATTTAAAAGATGACAAGATTAAAACAAAAAAGAGGAACTAAAAAATGTAGTCATAGATCTTTCATATGGAGAGGAAGACAAGGCAATATAAAGCAATAAAAGACTGGTTTAAACTTAGAAAAATAAGGGTAAATATTAAGGTACCCACAAAGGAAACTAACAATCCTACACATCAAAATAAAAAACAAGAAAAATATAAAGACTCAGCAAATACAAAATCAACAACAATGAACAAGATGAAAAGAAAATACGTAAAGAAAAAGGACTCAGCACAGAAAATTAAGTGGAACAAAGAAACTGTCAACAACACACACAAAAAAGACATCAAAACGACAGCACTAAACTCATACCTGTCAATAATTAGGCTGAATGTAAATTGACTAAATGGAAAAAAATCGATAAACCATTGGCCAAACTGACAAAAGAAAAACAAGAGAGGAAGCAGATAATCCGAATAAGAAACGAGGTGGGCAATGTCACAACAGACCCAACTGAAATTCAAAGAATAATAACAGAATGCTATGAGAAATTGTACTCCAACAAATTTGAAAACCTAGAGGAAATGGACAAATTTCTAGAAACACACTACCTACCTAAACTAACATAAACAGAGGTAGAACAACTAAATAAACCTATAACAAAAGAAGAGATTGAAAAGGTAATTAAAAAACTCCCAACAAAAAAAAGCCCTGGCTTGGACGGTTTCACTGGAGAATTCTACAAACTTTCAGAGAAGAGTTAACACCCCTACTACTAAAGGTATTTCAGAGCACATAAATGGATAGAGTACTCCCAAACTCATTCTATGAAGCCAGCATAACCCTGATACCAAAACCAGGTAAAGAAACCACACACACACAAAAAATTACAGACCAATATCCCTCATGAACATAGACGCAAAAATCCTCAACAAAATTCTAGCCAATAGAATTCAGCAACATATCAAAAAAATAATTCACTGTGATCAACTGGGATTTATACCAGGTATGCAGGGATGGGTCAACATTAGAGAAACAAAGTAATCCATCATATTAATAAAACAAAAGACAAGAACCACATGATCTTATCAATCGATGCAGAAAAAGTATTTGACAAAGTCCAACATCCATTCATGATAAAAAACTCTCAACAAAATATGAATAGAAGAGAAATTCCTTGACATAATAAACAGCATTTATACAAAGCTGATAGCCAACATCATCCTAAATGGACAGAGTCTGAAAACATTCCCCCTGAGAACAGGAAGCAGACAAGGGTGCCCTTTATCACCACTCTTATTCAACATTGTGATGGAGGTCCTAGCTAGAGCAATTAGGCTAGAAAGAGAAATAAAGGGCATCCAAATTGGTAAGGAAGAAGTAAAAGTATCTCTGTCCGCAGATGATATGATCTTATACACAGAAAACCCCAAAGAATCCACAAGAAAACTATTGGAACTAGAAGATTTCAGCAAAGTATCAGTATACAAGATAAACGTACAAAAATCAGTTGGATTCCTCTGTACCAACAAAGAGAACTTCGAAGAGGAAATCACAAAATCAATACGGTCATGGATTGAATTGTGTCCCCCCAAAATATCTATTAACTTGGCTGGATCATGATTCCCAGTATTGTATGATTGTGTACCACTTTGTAAATCTGATGTGATTTCCTTATGTATTGTAAACTCTATCACTATGATGAGGTTATACTGATGAGGTCTACAAGATTGGATAGTGTCTTAAACCAATCTCTTTTGAGATATAAAAGAGAGAAGTGAGCAGAGACACATGGGAACCTCACACCACCAAGAGAGCAGTGCCGGGAGCTGAGCGCGTCCTTTTGACCTGAGGTTCCTGCACAGAGATGCTCTCAGACCAATGGAAGTCTGATGCATCACAAGGACCTTCCTCCAGAGCTGACAGAGAGACGGCCTTCTCCTGGAGCTGATGCCCTGAACTTGGACTTGTAGCCGACTGGACTGTGAGAGAATAAACTTCTCTTTGTTAAAGCCATCCACTTCTGGTATTTCTGTCATAGCAGCATTAGATGACTAAGACAAATACCATTTACAATAGCCCCCAAGAAGATAAAATACTTAGGAATAAATTTAACCAGAGACGTAAAAGACCTATATATGACTCTACTGCAAGAAACCAAAAGAGACTTACACAAGTGGAAAAACATACCGTGCTCATGGGTAGGAAGACTCAACATTGTGAAATGTCAATTCTACCCAAAGTGATCTACAGATACAATGCAATCCCAATCCAAATTCCAACAGCATTTTTTAAGGAGATGGAGAAAAAAAATCACCAACTTCATATGGAAAAGGAAGAGGCCCTGAATAAGTAAAGCATTACTGAAGAAGAACAAAGTGAGAGGCCTCACATTACCTGATTTTAGAACCTATTATACTGCTATGGTAGTCAAAACAGCCTGGTACTGGTACAACAGATACAGAGACCAATGGAACAAAATTGAGAATCCAGATGTAGATTCATCCACCTATGAGCAGCTGATATTTGACAAAGGCCCAAATTCTGATAAATGAGGAAAAGACAGTCTCTTTAACAAATGATGCTGGCATAACTGGATATCCATTTGCAAAAAATTGAAACAAGACGCATACTTTACATTGTGTACAAAAACTGACTCAAAATGGATGAAAGACCTAAATATAAAATCCAAAGTGAGAAAGATAATGGAAGAAAAATTAGGGACAACGCTAGAATCCCTTATACATGGCATAAACAGAATACAAACCATAAGTAACAATGCACAAACACTAGAAGAGAAACTAGATAACTGGGAGCTCCTAAAAATCAAACACTTATGCTCATTGAAAGACTTCAGCAATAGAGTAAAAAGACAACCTGTAGACTGGGAAAAAAAATTTGTCTATGACAAATCCGATCAGAGTCTAGTCTCTAAAATCTACAAGATACTGCAAAACCTCAACAACAAAAGACAAATAACCTAATTATAAATTGGGCAATGGATACGAACAGGCACTTCACCAAAGAAGACATTTAGGTGGCTAACAGATACATTAGGAAATGCTCATGATCATTAGCCATTAGAGAAACACAAAGCAAAACTACAATAAGATACCATCTCACCCCAACAAGGCTAGCATTAATCCAAAAAAACACAAAATAATAAATGTTAGAGAGGTTGTGAAGAGACTGGAACACTTATACACTGTTGGTGGGAATGTAAAATGGTGCAACCACTTTGGAAATCGATTTGGCGCTCCCTTAAAAAACTAGAAATAGAAGTATCATACGATCCAGAAATCTCACTCTTTGGAATATATCCTAGAGAAATAAGAGCCGCCACACAAACAGATACATGCACACCCATGTTCATTGCAGTACTGTTCACAATAGCAAAAACCTAGGTGCCCATTAACTGATGAATATACAAATTATTATACAATAATATTATACAATATAGAAATTACGGTATATTCCCACAAAGGAATACTATGTAAGGATAAAGAATAACGATGAATCCATGAAACATTCACAACATGGATGAATCTGGAAGGCATTATGCTGAGCAAAATTAGTCACATAAGGACAAATATTGTATAAGACCACTATTATAAGGACTCAAGAAAAAGTTTAAACACAGAAGAAAACATTCTTTGATGGTTACGAAGGTAGGGAGGGAGGGAGAGTGGTATTCACTAACTAGATAGTAGACAAAAATTATCTTAGGTGAAGGGAAGGACAACACACGCTACAGGGGAAGTCAACATCACTGGACTAAACCAAAAGCTAAGAAGTTTCCTGAATACAACTGTCTTAGGCTGGGTTCTCTAGAGAAGCAAAACCAGTAAAGCGTATAAGTATAGCTATAGAGAAATTTATATCAAGGAAATAGCTCACGCAATTGTAGAGGCTAAAATGTCCCAAGTCCACAGATCAGGGTAGAGGCCTCTCCCAGTTCACGTAGCCGCAGAAGCTGGTGAACCCAAGGTCAGCAGGTTGGAGAGGAGCCTCCACTCACAGGCTGTGAAGGTCAGTGAATTCCAAGATTAACAGACAAGACAATCAAGTTTCTCCTGATTCATGTAGCTGCAGGGGCTGGCGAACCCAAGGTCAGCAGGTTGGGGAACCGGACTCTTGTTTGCAGGCTGAGAAGTTTGACGAATTCCGAGATCAACAGGTAAGCTGCTAGCTCAAGTCCCACGAACCGGAGGTGAGACAACAAGAGGCAGCTGCTGAGTCTGGAACAAGCCAAAAACCTTGGCAAGGCAAGCAGGCAGGGGTTCCTCTAGTCTCTATCAGACCAGTAAGTCTGGTCTTTTTTATGAATTTGAATTTTGTTCTACATTATTCTCCCATTCTAACTAGGACCTTCTATAGTGTTCCTTGTCAGAGAGGTTGGTAGTTGTAGCCAGGCACCATCTAGTTCTGGTCTCAGACTAGAGGTGGCTTCAGTTTCTGTGGGCCATTAGCCCTGAGGACTAATTGCTTCCTTCTTCACTGTCCTTTGCTTCAGATGAAAAGAGACCAATAGTTGTATCTTAGATGGCCACTCACAAGCTTTCAAGACCCCAGTCATTACTCACCAAACTAGGATGTAGAACACTATCTTTACGAACTATGGTATGTCAACTGACCTAGAAGACCCCTGAGACTATGGTCCTTATTGCATTATCCTGCAAGTTTTTGTAAGGTCTTTTTTGGAGCCACATTTTTTTTCTTTTTGATGTAAATGATCCCAAAGTCTTAGATCCCAAGAGTTGAGCCTATGGCAGGCACAAGAAGGCTGGGTTTTATTTATGCTATACCTGAGGGATATGGTCCTAAGGGTGAGGGAAAACTGATTCTTGATTGTGGGGTGAGAAAAATACTATCTTGTTTTACCTGGAGTTTTGATGAAATAATATATGTGGAAGTGCTTATAAACTGAAAAGTGAATTGTAGTCGCTACTAAAGAAGAGTGATCAACTACAAATGGGTTGTGGTTGCTACTAAAGAACAGAGATCAACAGGGAGGAGTCTCTTTCCATAGATTTGGTTCACAGAAATTAAGGTGCGCACTCTAATAGATTAGAGGAAAGTGAAGTCAGCAGAACTCTAGGTTTAAAAAACGCATATTCACTCCTCATTCATCCCTTCCCTCAGGCTCTAGTGCTGTAACCTGAGGCCATGCTGAAATGAAGGGAAAACATCTGGTCAATTTAATCAATCTTATAACAGCATCCAAAGATTTGGAGCCCAGACCTCTAGGCAAATGATTGGCTGAATTTTCTGGTTCAACTAAGATGTATTGGGGTTGTGTACACACTACTTAAGAGACCAAGGGTCAAGCAGCAAATGGAGAGTCTAACTGGGCTAACAACTTGGAGTCCTTGCCTTGAGCTGGGCTGAGCTCACCATCTGGTACCTGGGAGGGACCTGAGTCTATAGGATGGAAGCTGGGGAGTCAGACAGAAGAGCACTGTAAGGAGCTCATCCAGTTTTGTTTTTCTGGGCATTAGTCAGGGAACTATCTTCTGTCTGTCACTGTCCTCTGACTCTTCCCAGCTCCATTTTAAATGTCAAGGGTGATGGTTCACTTCCTAAGGGATGCCACTTCCTTAATGCATCCATTCTCTGGGGAAATGTTCTTCCCTACTCTTCTCCCTGGATGACTCCATTTGGATCATTGCACCTGCCCACATCACGCTGGGGGCTAGCAGGTTAATGGGAGTTCCACCAATCTCTTCTCTTTCCAGAATCACTTTTCTTTATGGACAGAGACCAAAGACAGGCTCAGAGGCCCCACACAGCAGGAAGGAAACTCAGGAAATAGAAATCTGGATGATGAGGGGAAAACTAAGAAAGGGGTGGGAAATACTAAGAGACCTTTCATGACAAATTATCTTCATGAGATTGTTGCTGTTAGACGCAGTCTAGTCGCTTCCAACTCACAGTGATACTACGTACAACAGAACAAAACACTGTCCAGTCCTGCGCCACCCTCAAAATCATTGTTTTGCTTGAGCCCATTGTTGCAGCCACTGTCAATCTGTCTTGTCCAGAGTCTTCCTCTTTTGCAATGACCCTCTACTTTACCAAGCATGCTGTCCTTCTCCTGGCACTGGTCCCTCTTAACAGCGTGTCCAAAGTATGTGAGACAAAGTCTCGCCATCCTTGCTTCTAAGCAGCATTTTGGCTGTACTTCTTCCAGGGAAGTTTTGTTCATTCTTCTGGCAGTCCATGGTATGTTCAATATCCTTTGCCAACACCATAATTCAAAGGCATCAATTCTTCCATCTTCCTTATTCATTGTCCAGGTTTCACATGCATATGAGGCAATTGAAAATACCATGGCTTGGGCCCGGTGCAGCTTAGTCCTTAAAGTGACATCTTAGCTTTTTAACACTTTAAAGAGGTCTTTTGCTGCAGATTTGCCCAATGCAATGTGTCGTTTGATTTCTTGGCCGCTGCTTCCATGGGTGTTGATTGTGGATCCAAGTAAAATGAAATCTTTGACTTTTCTGAACCTCAACTTCTCTGCAAATTAGGGATAATTTTCATTTTAAATTTGTCAAATTTATCAGGTTTTTTTTGTTTAATACACTTTGTGTCTTACTTAAGAAATAGTACTCTAAGTTTATGAAGATTCATTCTTTCAGATAAATGTTTAATGACATTATTATTATTTTTGACATAAATTGTTGTTCAGAAATGATTGTCAATTATGAGCACTTTTGCCTAGGAAGGGGCACTGTGGCCACTTGTATGTGAGGGTAGCATGGGGTTGGATTTCTGCAAAGACAAGGCCATTTGCTGCTCACTGGGAAGTCCAGGATGGACGTACTCCTCCTGGATTTCTCAGTGAGTGTTATATCTCTACCCACCTACTTACACTGCCAAAGCCATGTAAAAATACTGGCCCTGATTTCACTTAAAAAACAGAACAGTTGCTGTCAAGTTGACTCTGACTTACAATACTCCTATTTGTTTCAGAGTAGAATGGTGCTCCATAGGGTTTTTAATGGCTGATTTTTTGGAAGTAGATTGCCAGGTCTTTCTACCCAGGTACCTTTGGGTAGACTATAACTCCAAACTTTTGCTCAGCAGCGGAGTGTGTTAACCGTTTGCACCACCCAGGGACTCTGTATTTCACTTGGAGACCTCATAACACCTAGTGGCTAAGCAAGATCCTGATACCTCTTCCACTGAAGTGCCCTACTCAGACCTACTTGCTGCCTTTCTAGGGGCTGATCTGTAAGAGACACTGAAGCTCACACAGTTGAAAAGACTTACCCAATCAACCTTTACAGAGCAGCACATCTTCAGCCAGAACCCAGGGCTCCTGACTCTTTGTCTGGCTCTTTGTATAACTAGCCTCCCTTCAAAAAAAATGCTACTCGTTTCCTTTTGTTCTTAGCTCACTGTTCACTAAAAAGCAATAAATTTAATTATTTTTTAACAAACTGTGAGCATGAATACTATCTTCCAGCAATAAGGCCACTTTTCAAAGCTACCCTAATGGTGTCTCTCAGGTTCTACAACAGGCTGGATGGGGGAGTGTCTTTTGAGAAGAATGATTCTTCCTGAGGTTGTGAGAAGAGCCTGTTGGACTAAAGGACAGCTGGGAAGTCGACCAGGCATTGGGAGTGGGTAGATGGACTCCAGAATTCAGAGCACGGCTCATTTGTTTGCAGGTTGAGGGGGAAGGAGAGTCAAAGTTTTTGTTTTGTTATATTTTATGCTAAATAGCCCTCTCCCCTCAGTTGATCTAGAATAGTTTGATTTGTTTATTTAAAGTACAGATCCCAGAACTGACCTGCTTGAATGTTGTTTTTTTTTTTTTTTATAGAGGCCAAAGTTTATTAGTGGTTACCAGGGGCAGGAGGAAGGGGGAAGGGAGAAGGGGGAGATTTAGTGATGATGGCAAAAACGCACTGATTAAGGGTAAGGTTGCACAGCCGATTATTGCAATTGTTGTCAATAGGTTGTACACCTGTAAAAATTTGAATGGACAACAGTTGTGTGATAGATATACTTACAACTACAACAAAAAGAGTAGCTGCTAAGACTGCTTGTGTACAACCGAAAACCTTATGGTATTTGGTTCTTTGGTTTGAAAGTTTAGGGTCATGGTTTCATGGTCTATTCCAGTTAATTGGCTTAATAATATGTTCAGTATTTCTGTTCTACCTGCTAGTTTGCTGTGTAGTGCCTGGGCCCTTAAAAGCTTGCAAGCCACTATCCAAGGCACAACAATTGGTCTCTATTCGCCTGTAGCAACAGAGGAAGAAGGAGAGTCAGGAATAGGAGGAGAACATGGAATGTGTGGTTAATTGCCTCCATGAACAACTGCCTGCTTTACCAAGAGACCAGAAGAACTGGATGGTGCCTGGCTACAAATACTGAACATTTTGATCAAAGACTCCATAGAAGAATCCTGATGAAAAGGGGGAAAACACAAAAACAGAATTTCAAATTCTCATGAGCTCCAGACTTTCTGGAGCCATGGAAGCTGGATGAACCACTGTAACTACTGCCCTGAGATAATTTTTTAGCTTTAAACCAAACATATCCCCTGAAGTCTTCTTAAAACTGAGTGATAGTTTAGGAAACCCTGGTGGCGTAATTGGTGAAAGATACAGCTGCTAACCAAAATGTCGGCAGTTCGAATCCACCAGGCACTCCTTGGAAACTCTTTGGGACATTAGTAAAAAATATCTGCCTTAACAATTATGCTCTTTCAAGATCTACCTATATGGGATCAAATTGAAAACAGCCACTTGAAAGATTAGATAGGAAACTTATGGGCAAATGAGTTTAGTTAATTGGGGAGGAACAATTCAGAAAAGGAGGTTGAGAATGGATGTGCAACTCGAATGTAATCAATGTCAGTGAACTGTACACATAGAAACCGTTGAATTAGGGTATGCTCTGCTGTATATATTCTCTACAACAACAAAATAAATAATAACAATAATTAATAAATAAATAAAACTCCAAATGAAAAGAGAAAGTAATTAGATACATGTTCACAAAAACACATTTTACAGTTACAGGCCTCAAGAAATGTTCCTCTGCTTCTTGACACTTAGGGTTTTTTTTTTTTTTTCTTATTCTTTTTTTTTTAATTGGACTTTAGATGAAGGTTTACAGAACAAACTAACTTCTCATTAAACAGTTAGTACACATATTGTTTTATGACATTGGTTAACAACCTCATGACATGTCCATACTCTCCCTTCTCGACCTTGGCTTTCCTATTACCAGCTTTCCTGTCCCTTCCTGTCTTCTAGTGCTTGCCTCTTGGCTGGTGTGCATCTTTAGTCCCGTTTTGTCCTATGGGCCTGTCTAATCTTTGGCTAAGAGGTGAAACTCTGGAGTGACTTCATTACTGAGCTAGAAGGGTGTCCACGGGCCATGCTCTTCTGGTTTCTCCACTTTCTGTCAGGCCAATAAGTCTGGTCTTCTTTTGAGTTAGAATTTTGTTCTACATTTTTCTCCAGCTCTGTCCAGGACCCTATATTGTGATCCCTGTCAGAGCAGTCGATGGTGGTAGCCAGGCACCCTCTAGTTGTACTGGACTCAGTCTGGTGGAGGCTGTGGTGGTTGTGGTCTATTAGTCCTTTGGACTAATCTTTCCTTTGTGCCTTTAGTTTTCTTCATTTTCACTTGCTCCTGAAGGAGTGAGACTAGTGGAGTATCTTAGATGACCGCTCACAGGCTTTTAAGACCCCAGACACTACTCACCAAAGTAGAATGTAGAACATTTTTTAAATAAACTATGTTATGCCAATTGAGCTAGATGTTCCTTGAAACCATGATCCCCACAGCCCTCAGCCCAATAATTCGGTCCCTCGGGTGTTTAGATTTGTCCATCAAGCTTCCATGACCTTACCCTGAACAAGTTGTGCCAGCTTCCCCAGTATTGTGTAATGTCTTACCTTTCACCAAAGTTACCACCTATCTATTGTTTATTCAGAGTTATTCCACCCCCACCCCTCCCCTCCCCCTTAACCATCAAAGATTGTTTCTTTTTGTGTGTAAACTTTTTCGTGAGTTTTTATAGTAGTGGTCTTATATGACATTTGTCCTTTTGTGATTGACTTATTTCGCTCAGCATAATGTCCTCTAGATTCATCCATGTTGTGAGATGCTTCGCAGATTCATCATTGTTCTTTATCTTTGCTTAGTACTCCATTGTGTGTGTGTACCATAGCTTGTTTATCCATTCATCTGTTGATGGGCATCTAGATTGTTTCCATCTTTTTGCTATAGTGAACAATGCTGCAGTGAAAATGGGTGTGCATATGTCTATTTGTGTGATGACTGTTATTTCTCTAGGATTTCTAGGAGTGAGGTTACTGAATCATATGGTGTTTTTATTTCCAGCTTTCTAAGGAGGCAGCATATCATTTTCAAAAATGGCAGTACCATTTTGCATATTTTGCATTCCCACCAGTGGTGCATAAGAGTTCCCATCTCCCCACATCCTCTCCAACATTTGTTATTTTCTGTTTTTTTGATTCATGCCAGTAATGCTGAGGTGAGATGGTATCTCACAGAGGTTTTGATTTGCATTTCTCTAATGGCTAGTGATTGCAAGCATTTCCTCATGTGTCTGCTAGCCACTTGAATGTCTTCTTTGGTGAAGTGTCTGTTCATTTCCTCTGCCCATGCTTTAATTGGATTATTTGTCTTTTTGTTATAGAGGTGTTGGATTTTCCAGTAGATTTTAGAGATTAGACCTTTGTCAGATTTGTAAGAGCCAAAAAATTTTTCCCGGTTTGTAGGTTCTCTTTTTACTCTTTTGGTAAATTCTTTTGATGAATATAAGTGTTTAATTTTTAAAGATCCCAGTTATTTAGCTTATCTTCTGGAGTTTGTATGTTGTTAGTTATGGTGTGTATCCTGTTAATGCTGTGTATTAGGTCTCTAGAACAGATCCTTTTTCTTCTTCTATGATCTTTATAGTTTTTGGTTTTATGTTTAGGTCTTTGATCCATTTTGAACTAGTTTTTGTGTATGGTGTGAGGTATGGGCCCTGTTTCATTTTTTTTTTGCAGATGGACATCCAATTTTGCCAGTACCATTTGTTAAAAAGACTGTCTTTTCCCCATTTGATGGACTTTGGGCCCTTTTCGAAGATCAGTTGCTGGTAGGTGGATGGGTTTACATCTGGGTTCTCGATTCTGTTCCGTTGGTCAATTTGTCTATCGTAGTACCAGTACCAGGCTGTTTTGACTACCATAGCTGTATAGTAGGTTCTGAGGTCAGGTAGTGCAAGTCCTCCTACTTTATTCTTTTTCAAGAATGCTTTGCTGATCCGGGGCCTCTTCCCTTTCTGTATAAAGTTAATGGTTGTTTTTCCATCTCTTTAAAGAATGTCCTTGGTATTTGGATCGGGATTGCATTATATTTGTAAATTGCCTTGGGTAGTATTGTTATTTTCACAATGTTGAGACTACCTATCCATGAGCATGGTATGTTTTTCCATTTATGCAGAGCTCTTTTGGTTTCTTGCAGTAGTGTTTTGTAGTTTTCTTTGTATAGGTCTTTTACATTCCTGGTCAGATTTATTCCTAAGTATTTTATTTTTTTAGAGGCTATTATAAATCATACTGTTCACCTGATTTCCTTTTCATAGTTCTCTTTATTGGTGTATAGGAATCCAATGGGTTTTTTAATGTTTATCTTGTATCCTGCTACTCTGCTGAATCTTTCTATTTGTTCCAGTAATTTTCTTGTGAAATCTGTTGTGTTTTCTATATATAGTATCATATCATCTGCAAATAGGGACAGTTTTACTTCTTCATTACCAATTTGGATGCCCTTTATTTCTTTTTCTTGCCTTATTGCTCTAGCTAGGACTTCCAGCACAATGTTAAATAGGAGTGGTGATAAAGTACATCCTTGTCTTGTTCCTGTTCTCAAGGGGAATGTTTTCAGCCTCTCTCCATTAAGAATGATATTGGCTGTTGGTTTTGCATAGATGCCCTTTATTATGTTGAGAAATTTCCCTTCTATACCTATTTTATTGAGTTTTTATCAGGAATGAGTGTTGGACTTTGTTGAATGGCTTTTCTGTGTCAATTCAGATGATCATGTGATTCTTTTATTTATGTGGTGGATTAGGTTGATCGATTTTCTAATTTTGAACAATTCTTGCTTGCATAACTGGTATGAATCCTACTTGATTGTGGTGTATTTTTTTTGACATGATGCTGAATTCTATCGGCTAGAATTTTGTGAAAAATTTTTGTGTATATATTCATGAGAGATATTGGTCTGTAATTTTTTTTGGTATCTTTGCTTGGTTTTGGTATTAGAGTTATGCTGGCTTCTTAGAATGAATTTGGAAGTATCAGTTCTTTTTCTGTGTTCTGAAATAGTTTGAGTAGTACTGGTGTAAGCTCTTCTGTAAATGTTTGGTAGAATTCTCCAGTGAAGCCGTCTAGGCCAGTACTTTTTTTCGTTGGAATTTTTTTTTATCACCTTTTCAATCGGTTCTCTTGTTAAGGGTCTGTACAGATTTTCAAAATCAATTTGTGATAGTTTGAGTAGGTAGTGTGTTTCTAGAAATTTGTCCATTTCCTCTCAATTTTCAAATTTGTTGGAGCACAGTTTTTCATAATGCTCTGTTATGATCCTTTTTATTTCAGTTGGGTCTGTTGTAATGTCCTCCATTTCATTTCATATTTGGGTTATTTATGTCCTCTCTTGTTTTTCTTTCATCAATTTGGCTAGTGGTTTGTCGATTTTGTTGGTCCTTTCAAAGAATCAACTTTTGGTTTTGTTGATTCTTTTCATTGTTTTTCTATTCTCTATTTCATTCATTTCTCCTCTGATCTTTATTATTTCCTTTCTTCTGGTGGCTGTGGGCTTCTTTTGCTGTTCTCTTTCTATTTGTTCAAGTTGTGTAGCTAATGTTTTGATTTTGTCCCTTTCTTCTTTTTTGATGTGTGCATCTATTGCTATAAATTGTCCTCTGAGGATTGCCTCTGCTTTATCCCAAAGGTTTTAGTATGATGTGTTTTCATTCTCATTTGATTCTAGGGATTTTTTTATTCCTTCTTTGATTTCTTCTATTACCCAGTGGTTTTTAAGCAGGGTGTTATTTAGTTTCCGTGTAGTTGATTTTTTTTCCTTGCTCTTCCTGTTGTTAATTTCTACTTTGATGGCATTGTGATCAGAGAAGATACTTTATATTATCTAAGTGTTTTGGATTTTGTTGAGGGTTGCTTTGTGGCCTAAGATGTTATCTATTCTGGAGAACACTCCATGTGCACTGGAAAAGAATGTGTACTTTGCATCTGTTGGGTTGAGTGTTATATATATATCTGTGGGTTCAAGTTGGCTGATTGTGGCCTTTATATCTTTTGTATCTTTGTTGAGTTTCTTTCTAGATATTCTGTCCTTTACCGAGAGTGGTGTGTTGAAGTCTCCTACTATTATAGTGAATCTGTCAATTTCTCTTTTCAGTGGTGGTAAATTTTATTTTGTGTATTTTGGAGCCCTGTCATGGGTGCGTAGATATTTATCATGGTTATGTCTTCATTATGGATCATCCATTTTATCATGATATAGTGCCCTTCTTTGTTTTTTATGGTGGATTTTGTTTTAAAGTCTGTTTTATTTTAGATTAGTATTCTTACTCCTGCTCTTTTTTTGGTGGCTGTTTGCTTGATATATTTTTTCCATCCTTTGATTTTTAATAAATTTGTGTCTTTTCTTAGAAGCTGTGTCTCTTGTAGACAGCATATTGATGGATACTATTTTTTTATCCATTCTTTCACTTTCCATCTCTTTATGGGTGCATTTAGGCCATTTACGTTCAATGTAGTTATTGATAGGTGTGACTTTATTGCTGTCATTTCGTAGTGCCTTTTTTTGTGGTGCTGATGATTTCTTTGTTCCTCTTACTCTCCTGTGTTGAATTCCTTTTGTTTGTGTTTTTTTTTTAATTTCTTTTGTTTTTGTAAATGTTGCTTTTACTGAGAATTTATGTTTTTCTTCTTTATTTTAATGAGTAGGTTTGTTAACTTTCTTTGTGGTTACCTTGAAATGTACCCATATCTTCCTAGGTTTGAACCAGTCTATTATTACTTGGTATCGCTTTGCCTTCCTCTCCATTAGAAAGTTCTGTACCTACACTGTTTATTCCTTGTTTTATTGTCCTGTCATTGTTGGCTTTTGTAGATTAACCTCTCAGGTTCCCTAGTGTAAATCTTTAGGTTTTGGATAGTACTTGGGAGTTCATTTCCTAGGTTGGATCTGGCTGGTGCAATCTTACATCCTAGATGAAGGCTATGGTCTAATTTTGTTTGTTGTCAAACTGAAGAACTCCCTTTAATAATTCCTGTTTGTTTTGGCTTTTACATATTCCCTTATTTTCTGTTTATCTGGAAATGTCCTAATTTCAGCATCATATATGAATGAGAGTTCTGCAGGATATATTATTCTTGGCTGACAGTGTCTTTCTTTCAAGGTTTTATATATGTCACCCCGTTGCCTTCTTGCTTGCATGGTTTCTGCTGAGTAATCAGAGCTTAGTCTTATTATTTCCCCTCTGTATGTGACTTTTCATTTTTCTCAAGCTGATTTTAGGATTCTTTCTTTGTCTTTGGTTTTAGCAAGTGTGATTATGACATGCATTGGTGGTTTTCTTTTGGGGTCTATCCTATATGGGATTCGTTGAGCTTCTTGGATGGTCAGCTTTTCATCTTTCATGATATTGGGTAAGTTTTCTGTCAGCAATTCTTCCGTGATCCTCTGTGTTTTCCATTTTCTCCCCCGTTCTGGAACTCCGATCACTTGTAAATTTTTGCTTTTGATTGTATTCCACATAATTCTCAGGGTTTCTTCATTTTTCCTTGTTCTTTTTTCTGATTTTTCCTCAAACAGAGTTGCATCAAATATTTGTCTTCAATTTTGCTGATCCTGTCTTCCATCGTTTCCAATCTGCTCCTCAGCCCTTCTACAACATGTCCATTTCGGAAATCTTGTTGTTTAGCTTTTGGATTTCTAATTGTTGTTTTTGTATGACTCCTAGTTGTGAATTTATTTTGTCATTTGGTCCCTGTATTAGTTTCTTGAATTCTTCAATTTTTTTGTCTGTGTTTTCCATGAATTTGTCTGCCTTTTCCATGAATTTGTCTATTTTTTCCTTATTTCTGTCCTCTTTTTGCTTCACCTCTTGGATAGCTCTGAATATTAGTGATTTCAATTCCCTTCCAGGTAGTGCTAGTGCTTTTATTCTGCTGAAAAGTCATCTTGTGTTTTATTTTGGACACCTACTGGAACCATCCTGTTCTTTCTTTTTTTTTAAATATGTTTTCATATTGTCTGCTGTCTTCAGGGCATTCAGTAGTTATTTTTTTTGTTTATTAATTGTAGATTTGTTTGTTTTGTCCTGCTTTTTTGTTTTAGTTGGTTATGTCTAAGCAGGCAGGCTGTGCATTCTCTTTTGTTTGCTTGTCTGTGGACATGATATTTTTTACCTCTTTATTCAATGGTAATGGTGAGTCACTGAGCTACGGTGCAACAGGCCTGGTCCAGCTGAAGAGGGGGAGCTGGGATGGGTTGTTTGTGGCAAGTGCTGGGGCTGACAAAGTGAGCTGGAGGTCAGTGCAGGGCAGGTTACAGTAGGCCGTGTCTGAGCTCCTTGGTAGTGCAATGTTCAGCACATGGTTCAGATATGCAGGAGGGAGGGGGTGGGGGAAGTTTTGATGTGTGGAGCTAGGTTGGGTATAGAGAAGAAGAGAGAGAAACAGTGGCCAAAATAATTGTTGAGGGAACCTCCTGTTGGAGTGGAGAGATGAGAAACTGACAAATGAAGAAAAACAGAAAGGAAAGAAAAAGAAGAAAATTGAAAAAAATTGCCCCCAGGGAGCCCACCAGCTGGCTGTGGAGACTGGAGAAGCAGCTCCCAAGCCATGCAGTACTGCCCGGCTTGAAGGGATGGAGATGATACACAATGCCATGTATACAGGAGACAGGAAAAGAGGTAAGTAAAAAGAGACAAGAAATAGAGAAATAATGAAAAATAAAAAGGAAAAAATAACAAGAAAACAAACAAAAAAACAAGAAAAAGAAAACGAAACAAACCCCCCCCCCCAGGGATCCAACCAGTGTGGCGACAGTGACCAGGGAAGCAGTTCCCCAACTGAGCGACACTTCACAGCCTGTCAAAAAAAAAAAAGCAAAGATGGCACATGGAGTCAGGTATTCGAGAGAAAGGAAGGGAGGAGGTGAGAGGCAGGTAAGAAACCGAAAGAGGTTGAACAAAGCAACAAAGTAATGGCACTGAAGCCAGGTGGTGTAGGCCAGGCAAATCCACGTGGCATGGAACAATAGCCTCACATGCTGCGATCTCGGCCTGCTGGGAAGCAGTGGGTCCACCTGCCAGGAAGCAGTAAATCAGCCTGCAGAGAAGCTGCAGATCCACCCACCAGGAAGCAGCAGATCAGCCTGCTGGGAAGCAGCAGATTAGCCTGCCAAGAAGCTGTAGATCGCCCTGCCAGTAAGCAGTGGATCAACCCTCTGGGACGCTGTGAAGGCCTAACAGGGGGAGGCAGGATGGGGGATAGGAAAGCGTGTATTGCTGGTTACTGGGTGCTCTGTCTCCTGCTGGGAGCTCCGTGAATCTGCTTTCCTGTACTCCCTGTCCACCAATCTCCAACAGCAGTCCAAGATGATGGATTTGTGCTGTGTTAGCTGCTAAGGGACCTCTGCTGGTAACTCTTCTCACTCTCTGTTCTCTGTCCATTTCTTATTCCACTCGGTGCTTGGCTGAGTTCTTTACCTCTTCATTTGAGCTTAGGGTTCCAGGATTGATGTTTATCTCTGTTTTACTTAGTTTTTTGGGTCTTGGCTGTGGAGGGATGACGTGGTGCTTCCGTCTATAGCACCATGTTGGCTCTGCATTCGTTGAATGTTCTTTTTGATCATTACTTGGGTCCCATCTGTGGATGGTAGAAGGGACTATTATATAACACGTATGGTGAAGCAGAAAGAGTTTTGAAATCAGATAGCCCTGGGTTCTGATACTGGCTCTCCTGACCTACCAGCTATATTAGTTTAGTAGGGATAGTGATACTTCTCTTGCAGGGTTACTGTGGGGATTATATGTAATGTATGTACATACCAGGTGTTCAGGAAATGATAGTTACTATTGTCATGAATATTATTGACTATATAATTTTGAGCAAGTTATTTAACTTCTCTGAGCCTCAACTTCTCTGTAAATTAGGGATAATTTTCATTTTAAATATGCCAAATTTATCAGTTTTTTTTGTTTAGTACACTTTGTATCTTACTTAAGAAATTGTACTCCAAGTTTATGAAGATTCATTCTTTCAGACTTTCTATTACACTTATATTAAGGTATTTTCTTACCTCAAAATTCTTTATGGACATTACCATCACATTGTAACCCAGATTTTTGTTTGCATATCTCCTACAGTGAACTATAAAATACCCAGTGCTTGTCCTAGGGCCTCATGTGTCTGTATGTCTTGTGTCCTGAGCCATGCCATGTAGCTTCACACTATCCCTATGATATAGGTGCTAGAATCATTCAATTTTACAGATAAGGAAGTAGACCCACAGTGGTTACTGTTTTTTGCTTATTACAGACACATTGGCTGGCTAGGTTAGCCTCCTTTCCCTTGCTCTCTTTAACTACAAAGGCTGTAAAAGCTTGATACTTACTCTCCTAGTATCCTTTGCAGCTAGGCGTGGTCATGTGACATTACTGGTCAATGATTCTTAATAGGAAGTCTCCGGGTGCTTCAGGGAAAACTCTTGTTTTCCTAATAATATGGACAGCTGTTGCTGGAACTACATCTCTTCTCCCTTCCATCTTTCATGAGTGTGAATGTGATATCTAGAACAGGGTAACCATCTTGAGACCATCAGATGACAAAAAGCCAACAAGCTATGGATGGCAGAATGGAAAGGTGGAAAGACCTGGGATTCCTGGTGGCATCATTGAGGCTCTAAACTAGCACAGTAACCACCTAGATGTCTAACTCTTTAAAATGAAAACCTATGTGGACACCCTGGGAGGAGGTGTGAGAGCCTTCCTTAAGGCAGAGAGTGTCATCAGAACTTCAATCTGCCTCAGGGCAGAGCAAAAGGGGTGAAAGAGTGAAAGTTTGCTTTCCTCAAGTGACTTGAACAGATCTCTAGAAAAAACTCCACAGAGGTGCTCTGCTATGAGCTGTCCTGCCGGGTGGTGCTGATATGCTCATTATGCTGCATAGCTACTGAGGAAATGTCCCTGGAAACAGCCACAGCAAACTCCTGCTGAGTGTAGTCCATGACAGCAGCCAGGAGAGGACAAGTTGTCTGCACGTGTATGTGTGTGGGTGATTTTCAGAATGGAATGTGATTCTCTTGACCATTCCAGTGAGAGTCATCTCTGGTGGGAGACTGCACAAGCTGTGGGCTTTCAAAATATTCTTCACTGATAAGAGAGAGAAACAATTCCCTACCAAGAGTCTAGTGGGGATAGAGGGCTAGGGTTCTCGTGAGAGCCCTGTGTCAGCTATAAGAGATCCTGAATTTTTTTCCCAGCTCTTCTGGTCCTGGTGAAAGGCTGGTCCAGGAAAATGTGGGATACAACAGGGAGTCCATGAAGATTAATTACCTGGTTTGGCTCTGATGTTCAGGTAGGTGAGGAATAAAGCCTACAAGTGCCGATAATTCTGTGCTTTTTTCCTGAAACATCTCAGGGAAATGTTCTACCAGGTGCCTTCTACTAGTACACACTCTCCTGAGAAGCATTTCTTGATCCCAGAAAGCAGACAGCCTTGATTTTTCTTCTGAGGACCTTAAGAATTGAAACTTTTGCTCTTTTTTGTACTGTCTTGTCACAATCTTGCTAAACAGGACGTAGTGCATAATTTTTATTCCATGCCTCCCATCCCTCAATAAGTGCATAATCCTAAGTATTTTTGTTGATAGTAACGAATGAGAAACTGACATAGGTAAAAACAAAAACAAACATAGGTTAGTTGATAAGTTACATGAAATCTTAAGAGCTTTTGAGAAATAGCTGGTACTGATTTTGGTTGAAATCTAAATGAAACTTCTTTTAACTCTACTTAACCCATTTCTGAACCTTTTGCTGGACGATTTTTTTGGACTTTTTTGTCCCTTGGTCTCTCTTTTTATTCACTGGGCTGGTGCTCCTGCATCTCCCACACTTTCTAAGACCTCCCAACCTCTCTTCTCCATAGGACTTGGTGGAGAGGGAAGGTGGATAGATGTCACAGTAGGGGCTGTGCAGCTGTCAGCCTCAGACAAAGGCCATGAGTGGAGTTCACCTGTACCTGCGAGGAAGCTCCCAGCTGCTTATCCCATCCTCTGAACCGTATATCACTCAGGAAAAGTCCCCTTGGAAATGTCTCTATTTATTTCCATAATCCTAGAAAGAGTCCACTGCAATGCTTAATAGGTATCAAATGGATTTTTTCCCTCACATTCAGCTTATTGAAACTGAGAACTGCTTCCTTATGTTTAGATTTTCTTTGACCTGCAGAACTATTTCTTTGCATTTCCCCCAATCTTCCTACTCCATGGAAACCCTTTTAAAGGTAAAGGAGTAATTCCCAACCTTACTCATTACTAGAGACTCAATAAATAATTTGGTTTTCCTTCTCATTCAGCTTTGAGATGTAGGAAGGGGACGTTTGACTTCATGGAAAGTGTGAGGTGCTGAGGAGGATGTGATGATCTTAGGTGGTTATTGGGAAGTGGAGCTTGCTTGGTTCTCATCTCCTCACTCTGGGCTCCTTCTTGGAGTCCCATACCATTCTTATATCTCTTTATTTGGGAGTCCACGATTTGAGCTTGTAATTTAAGGAAAGAGCCTTAAATAGATACCACTCTGGATTTAACTCTGATTGCTTTTTCCTACCTGCCTTTCCAAACTATGACGTTTTCCCCATCTTTCAACTTCTTATTTAAGCTTCACATTTTCTGTGAAGGCATTCCAGGAAGTCCAGCACAGAAGGACAAGCATTTAGAGTCAAGATAACCAAGATCACTTGGTTAACACTAAACTACTTTTACATTACATCTCTCTCAACCAGAATGTCTCTCTAGCTTGTTAAGAACTCACAGATGCCCCAGGCAATTAAATTTATAGTATTTAAAAATTCTGGATACCAGCACTAGAAATTCTGAGGTTAGAGATGAGCAAAGAAGGATTTAGTCTGGATTTAAGAATAATCCCAATACTTTATAATCACTCACCCTCTCTTCTGTCCACCTCCTGTGTGGTCCTCACTAATAAATCTACTCTCTACTTTCTGACCTCACTTGACTCCTTGGCCTTATGCTCTCTTCTAGTCACCAAGCTATGTGTCTTTTCATCTGTCTTCCTATCTACTTTCCCCAAGGGCAGCACCCTCTTTCCATTAGAGTGGGGTCCCTAACCAGTGAGAACTCTCTGAAGAGCTTCGTTTTCTGGCACACAGACAAGCTGTACTGTGCCAGATATCTGTGGATGATCTTCCAGTCACAGTCTGTTTGGGGATTTCAGCTTTGCAGAACTCCAGATTTAACAAAAGCTTCATTAGTGGATGATTATCCACTTTACAAAGAATTCCTTTAAATAGGAATCTCACAGAATGGGCTTAAAATAGGTTTCATTTAACCCCAGTTCAATTTGTATACCCTGTTCAATAACACACTGATTGTTAAAGATGAGATATACTTGTACCTATTTATAGAATAATTGCTCATGTATCCTTCTAAACTCCTACTTCTTACCTAGTGGGCCACACTCTGAATTTCAAATTCTTAAAGATTCACTTTTGGGGACAGGCTATTTTGTGATGAAAAGCAGTGCCTCAGCATAGCCCCATCTTGATCTTATCATCACTACTGCCACTGATCAAAGAGAGAGGATTTTCTCCATCAAAGCACCCCGAGGCACACAGCCTCTCCTCTCTCTCTCTCTGTCCCTCCACTGCATTTCAGCACACACAATGAGCAATTGTAAAGTTCACAACTGATTTTAGTCTACGTCCCCCTGCGAAAGCCTTCTGGATAACAAAGAATGGAAGACTATGGCCTTTAATAGCTATATCCATCATTAAAACTGGACAGAAGGACCTCTCCTCCTTTCTGCTAAAACTGTTTATCTGAAAGTCCACAGTAGATGTCACTGAATATCCCAGTGCACATGACCTGTGGTTCTTCTTATGTTATGGCTGTGACTATAGGATTCTGGCTAATCTAGTGGAATATGAAACCTATTTGAGGAGAAAATTCAACTAATCTGTTCACGTTTTGCTTGAATTTTTCACTTATCAGCTGAATTTTTGGAGGTGTAGAGAAGTGTGTAGATGTAGTCTATACATGGAGTCAGTTATCCAGATCTGATTGTTAAAGATCTATTTAAAAGAATGGTATAACAAATGATTGCCTTAGCCTTCTACCTGGTCTTTCTGAAGTCTCATCTCTTTTTCTCATGAAAGTTTGTCTTCTTTAATGGTGCATCTTAAACCTTAATGTGCAGGTGAACCATCTGAGATCTTGTTGAAATGCAGATTATGATTTAGTATGGGATCTGAGATTTTTTTAATTTCTGGTAAGCTCCCGTGTGATGCTGATGATGCTAGTCTGTGGACCACACTTTCAGTAGCAAGGCTCTATAAACTGCTAGAGTGATCATTCTAAATGTTAACCAGATTATGTCACATTTCTACTTAAAATACATTAATAACCCACATCACCTCCAAGCTTAAATCCAAAACCTTTGCAGCATCATGTGTCACTTGTGCTGTTTTCAGAACAGGTCATGCTCTTCTTCACCTTTGCACAGGCTATAGTACCCATTGACTTACCAGACTCTCACCTGCCCTTCTACACTCAGCTCATAGGTTATCTTCTCCAGAAATCCTCACCTGTTATATTGAGGTCTTTGTGCTTCCTCCTTGTACTCTCCAAGTACCTACTATGTACCTCAAATACATATTGCATGGCTGGAGAGTTTTGTCTACCTTTATTTCTCTCCACTAGACTATAGTTCCTATGGAACATCAATTACATTTTCTTAATCTCCAGTCCCTAGCACAGTACCTTTCACACTGAATATTTGAGTGAAAGTAGACATTAGCTTGCAGTTTTTTCTTTTTGCTCCTTACATTGTGCTTGCTTTACTGAGGTCAACCTGTCTCTGACTGCTCTCTGCCAAGCCCTCCTGCCCAGTAATCTACCTTCAATCTTCTATCTGGGGAGATCTGTCTGATGCACAGAAGTCACGCCTAACTCTACGATCTGAACCTTAGCAGTAGTTAATTTATTGCTGTTGTTTGGAAATGCTAATTAGTCAACATGATTCTTCTGGTGCTCAAGGGAAAAACAAACTATTTTTTAAAATTTTATAATGTTTTAGGTGAAAGTTTAGATTGCAAATTAGCTTTTCACTCAAAAATTTATACACAAATTGTTTTGTGACATTGGTTGCAATCCCTGCAAAGTGTCAGCACTTTCCCCATTTCCCTATCCACCCTGGGTTCTCTGCATCCATTCATCCAGTTTTCCTGTCCCTTTCTGTCTTCTCTGTTTGCTGTTGGGCAGGTGTTGCCCATTTGGTCCCATATACTTGATTGAACTAAGAAGCATGCTCCTCACATGTGTTATTGTTTATTTTATAGACCTATTTAATTTTTCGCTGAAAGGTGGACTTCAGGAGTGGCTTCAGTTCTGAGTTAGCAGGGTGTCCAGGGGATATAGTATTGGGGGTTCCTCCAGTCTCTGTCAGACAAGTAAGTCTGGTATTTTTATGTGAATTTGAATTTTGTTCTACATTTTTCTCCTCTGTCCAGGACCCTCTATTTTGATCCCTGTCAGAGCAGTCGGTGGTGGTAACTGGGCACCATCTAGTTCTTCTGGGCTCAAGGTGGTGAAGGCTGTGGTTCATGTGGCCTGTTAGTCCTTTGGACTGATATTTTCCTTGTGTCATAGGTTTTCCTCATTCTCCTTTGCTCTGAACGTGATGGGACCAGTAGATGTATCTTAGATAGCGGCTTGAAAGCTTTTAAGATACCAGATGCTACTCACCAAAGTAGGATGTAGAACATTTTCTTTATGAACTATGTTATACCAATTGAGCTAGATGTCCCCCAAGACCATGGTCTGTAGCCCTCAGCCCCAGTAACTCATTCCCCAAAGGTATTTGGACATGTCTAGGAAGCTTCTATGACTTTGCCTTGTTCAAGTTCTGCTGACTTCCCCAATATTGTGTTGCCTTTCCCTTCACCAAAGTTAACACTTATCTACTGTCTAGTTAATGAATTTCCCTCTCTACCCCTTCCCTCCTTTGTAACCATCAAAGATTGTTTTTTTTTTTCTGTGTGTAAACCTTTTCTTGGGTTTTTATAATAGTGGTTTCATAAAGTATTTGTCCTTTTGTGATTGACTTATTTCACTCAGCATAATGCCCTCCAGATTCATCCATGCTGCGAGGTGTTTCAGATTCATCATTGTTCTTTACTGTTGCATAATATTCCATTGTGTGTATGTACCATAGTTTGTTTATCCATTTATCTGTTGATGGTCCCTTAGGTTGTTTCCATCTTTTTGCTTTTGTGAATAATGCTGAAATGAACATGGGTGTGCATATCTCTGTGGGAAAGCTCTTATTTCTCCAGGATACATTTTTAGGAGTGGGATTGCTGAATAGTATGGTATTTCTGTTTCTAGCTTTTTAAGGTGGTGCCTTATCATTTTACAAAATGGTTGTACCATTTTACATTCCCGGCAGCAGTGCACAAGAGTTCCAATCTCCCCACACCCTCTCCAACATTTGTTATTTTCTGCTTTTTTGATTCGTGCCAGTAACATCAGGATGAGATGGTGTCTAATTGTAGTTTTGATCTGCATTTCTCTAATGGCTAAAGATTGTATTTCCTCATGTGTCTGTTAGCTGCCTGAATATCTTGTTTGGTGAAGTTTCTGTTCATATACTTTGCCCATTTTTCAAATTGGATTATGTGTCTTTTTGTTGTCGATGTGTTGAAGTATTCTGTAGATTTTAGAGATAAGACCTTGTCGGATATATCATAGCCAATTTTTTTTTCCCAGTCTATAGATTCTCTTTTTACTCTTTTGGTGAAGTCTTTTGATGAGCATAAGTGTTTAATTTTTAGGAGCTCCCAGTTATCTACTCTCTCTTCTGGTGTTTGCACATTGTTAGTTATAGTTTGTATTGTATTTATGCCATATATTAGGGTCCCTATGGTTATCCTATTTTTTCTTCCATGATCTTAATTTTTTTGGGTTTTATATTTAGGTCTTTGATCCATTTTGTGTTAATTTTTGTGTATGGTGTGAAGTATGGGTCCTGTTCATTTTTTTTTTTTTAACAGATGAACTTCCAGGTTTGCTAGCACCATTTGTTAAAAAGACTGTCTTTTCCTCATTTAATGGACTTTGATCCTTTTTGATCCTTTTTCAAAGTTCAGCTGACCAAAGGTGGATGGATTTACATCTGGATTCCCAATTCTGTTCCATTGGTCAATGTGTCTCTCGTTGTACCAGTACCAAGCTGTTTTGACTACTGAGACTGTATACTGGGTTCTGATATCAGGTGGTGTGAGGTCTCCTACTTTGTTCTTTTTCTTCAATAACGCTTTGGTTATCCAGGGCCTCTTTCATTTTCATATAAAGTTGGTGTTTAGCTTTTCCATCTCATAAAGAAAGCCGTTAGTATTTGGATGGGGATTGCATTATATCAGCAGATCACTTAAGGTAGAATTCATATTTTCACAATGTTGACTCTTCCTATCCATGAGCATGGTATGTTTTCCTTCACGTAGGTCTCTCTTGGTTTCTTGGAATACTGTTTTGCAGTTTTCTTTGTATAGCTATTTTACGTCCCTGGTTAGATTTATTCTTAAGTATTTTATCTTTTTAGGGGCTATTATAAATTGTATTGTTTTCCTGATTTCCTTTATGAACTTCTCTTTGTTGGCATACAGAATCCAACTGATTTTTGTATGCTAATCTTGTATCTTGCTACTGTGTTGAATTTTTCTATTAGTTCCAGTAGTTTTCTTGTGGAAACTATGGAGTTCTCTATGTATAGGATCATATCATCTGCAAATGTTGTTATGTTGTTGTTAGGTGCTGTCCAGTCAGTACTGACTCATAGCGACCCTATGTACAACAGAACAAAACACTGCCCGGTCCTGTGCCATCTGCACAATCGTTCTACTTGAGCCCATGGTGGCAGCCACTGTGTCAATCCATCCCACTGACGGTCTTCCTCCTTTTCACTGACCCTCTACTTTATCAAGTATGATGTCCTTCTCCAGGGACTGGTCCCTCCTGACAATTTGTCCAAAGTGCCTAAGATGAAGTCTCATCATCCTCAGTCTAAGGAGCATTCTAGCTATACTTGTTCCAAGACAGATTTGTTCATTTTTCTAGCAGTCCATGGTATATTCAATATTCTTTGCCAACACCATAATTTAAAGGCATCAATTCTTCTTTGGTCTTCCTTATTCATTGTCCAGCTTTCACTTGTGTATAAGACAGTTGAAAACACCATGGCTTGGGTCAGGTGCATCTTAGTCCTTAAAATGATACATTTTCTTTTTAACACTTCAGGGAGGCCTTTTGCAGCAGATTTGCCCAATGCAATGCATCATTTTGTTTCTTGACTGCTGCTTCCATGGGTGTTGATTGTGGATCTAAGTAAAATGAAATCCTTGACAACATCAATATTTTCTCCATTATCATGATGTTGCTTATTGGTCCAGTTATGAGGATTTTTGTTTTCTTTATGTTGAGGTATAATCCATACACAGGCAAGATTGTGTCATCTGCATAATGCAGGGTGTTAATGAGTCTTCCTCCAATCCTGATGCACCGTTCTTCTTCATACAGTCCAGCTTCTGGGATTATTTGCTCAGCATACAGATTGAATAAGTATAGTGAAAGGATACAACCCTGACGCATACCTTTCTTAACTTTAAACCACTCAGTATCCTCTTTCTCCGTTCAAAAGACTGCCTCTTGGTCTATGTACAGATTCCTCATTAGCACAATTAAGTGTTCTGGAATTCCCTTTCTTCCCAGTGTTATCTATAATTTGTTATGATCCACACAGTTAAATGCCTTTGCATAGTCAGTAAAACACAGGTAAATATCTTTCTGGTATTCTCTGCTTTCAGCCAGGATTCATCTGACATCAGCAATGATATCCCTTGTTCCATGTCCTCTTCTGAAGCCGGCTTGAATTTCTGGCAGTTCCCTGTTGATGTATTGCTGCAACTGATTTTGAATGATCTTCAGCAACATTTCCTTTGTGTTTGATATTAATGATATTGTTTGATAATTTACTCATTCTGTTGGATCACCTTTCTTTGGAATGGGCACAAATATGGATCTCTTCCAGTCAGTTGGTCAGGTAGCTGTCTTCCAAATTTCTTGGCATAAACGAGTGAACACTTCCATCGCTGCATCTGTTAAAACATTTCAATTGGTATTCAGTCAATTCCTGGGGCCTTATTTTTCACCAATGCCTTCAGTGCAGCTTGGACTTTGTCTTAGTCATCTAGGGCTGCTATAACATAAATACCACAAGTGGGTGGCTTTAGCAAAGAGAAATGTATTCTCTCACAGTCTAAGAGGCTAGAAGTCCGATTTCAGGATGCCAGCTCCAGGGGAAGGCTTTCTGTCTCTGTCAGCTCTTTTGGAAGGTCCTTGTCATCAATCTTCCCCTGGTCTAGGGGCTTCTCAGTGCAGAGACCCTGGATCCAAAGACACACTTTTCTCCTGGCTCTTGTTTCCTGGTAGTAGTAGATCCCCCTGTCTCTCTGCTTACTTCTTTTTTCTATATCACAAAAGAGATTGACTTAAGACACAACGTAATATTGGAGATTGAGTCCTGCCTCATTAACTGCTGCTAATCCCACTTCATTAACATCATACAGATAGGATTTACAACACATAGGAAAGTCACATCAGATGACAAAATGGTGGACAATCACATAGTACTGGAAATCATGGCCTAGCCAAGTTGACCCACATCTTTGGAGACACAGTTCAATCCATGACAGACCTCTTCCTTTAGTATCATGGGTTCTTGATCACATGCTACTTCCTGAAATGGTTGAACATCTACCAATTCTTTTTGGTACAGTCACTCTGTGTGTTCCTTCCATCTTTTTTTGATGCTTCCTGCATCATTCAATATTTTCCCCATAGAACCCTTCAATATTGCAACTCAAAGCTTGAATTTTTTCTTCAGTTCTTTCAGCTTGAGAAATGCTGAACGTGTTCTTCCCTTTTGGTTTTCTAACTCCAGGTCTTTGCACATTTCATTATAATACTTTACTTTGTCTTTTCAAGCCACCCTTTGAAATCTTCTGTTTAGCACTCTTACTTCATCATTCCTTCCTTTTGCCTTAGCTACTCTACGTTTAAGAGCAACTTTCAGTCTCTTCTGACATCCATTTTGGTGTTTTCTTTCTTTCTTTTTTTCTGAATCACCTTTTGCTTTCTTCATGTCCTTGATGTCATTCCACAACTAGTTTGCTTTGTAAACTTTCACCTAAATCATAATAATAAAAAAGAGAAAAAATTGCTATAAATATTAAAATGATTACTCTTATTTTCTGTGCTTACCTGTCACGACTACCACATCTGTTAGTTTGTCATATTGTGGTGGCTTGTGTGTTG
Source organism: Trichechus manatus latirostris (assembly GCF_000243295.1). NCBI lineage: Eukaryota > Metazoa > Chordata > Mammalia > Sirenia > Trichechidae > Trichechus > Trichechus manatus. The sequence goes on from NW_004444027.1 coordinate 6,827,632, forward strand.
CTGTGACACTGGAAGCTTTGCCACCGGTATTTCAAATACCAGCAGGGTCACCTTTGGTGGACTGGTTTCAAAGGAGCTTCCAGGCTAAGACAGACTAGGAAGAAGGACCTGGCAGTCTACTTCTGAAAAAATTGGTCAGTGAAACCTTAGGCATGCCAGCAGAACATTGTCTTCTATAGTGTTGGAAGATGAGCCCCTCAGGTTGGAAAGCACTCAAAATGTGACTGGGAAAGATCTCTCTCCTCCAAGTAGAGTTGACCTTAATGACGTGGATGGAATAAAGGTTTTGGGACCTTCATTTGCTGATGTGGCACAACTCAAAATGAGCAGAAACAGCTGCAAACATCCATTAATAATCAAATGTGGAATGTATGAAGTATGAAAAATTGGAAGTCATCAAAAATGAAATGGAATGGATCTGTGTATAGGGATAGTTTTACTTCTACCCTTCCAATTTCCATGCCCTTTATTTCTTTTTCTTGCCTTATTGCTCTAGCTAAGACTTCCTGCACAATGTTAAATAGGAGTGGTGATAAAGTCCAGCCTCGTTTTTTTCCTGTTCTCAGGGGAATACTTCCAGCCTCTCTCCAGTGAGAATGATGTTGGCTGTTGGTTTTGGGTAGATGCTCTTTATTATATTGCAGAATTTCTCTTCTATTCCTATTTTATTGAGAGTTTTTGTCAGGAATGTGTGTTGGACTTTATTGAATGCTTTTTCTGCATTGACTGAAATGATCATGTGATTCTTTTCTTTTGTTCTATTTATGTAGTGGATTACATTGATTGATTTTCTAATGCTGAACCATCCTTGCATACCTGGTATGAATCCCACTTGGTCATGATATATTTTATTTTTGATATGATGCTGAATTCTATTGGATAGAATTTTGTTGAGAATTTTTGCATCTATATTCATGAGAAATATTGGTCTGTAATTTTCTTTTTTTGTGGTGCCTTGCCTGGTTTTGGTATCATGGTTATGCTGGCTTCAAAGAATGCATTTGGGAGTATGCTTTCCTTTTCTATGTTCTGAAATAGTTTGAGTAGTAGTGACGTGAGCCCTTCTCTGAATGTTTGATAGAATTCTCCATGAAGCTGTCCAGGCCAGGGCTTTTTGGGGGGTAGGATTTTTTTATTACCTCTTTAATCACTTCTTTTGTTTTGAGCTGGTTAGGATTTTCTATCTCAGCTTGGATAAGTTTAGGTACATAGTGTGTTTTTAGAAATTTGTTCATTTCCTGTAGGTTCTCAAATTTGTTGGAGTACAGTTTTTCATAGTATTGTGTTATGATCCTTTTTATTTCATTTGAGCCTTTTGTAATGTCCCACATCTCTTTTCTTATTTGGATTATTAGCTTCCTCTCCTATTTTTCTTTTGCAAGTTTGGCCAATGGTTTGTCGATTTTGTTGATCTTTTCAAAGAACCAACTGTTGGTCTTATTGATTTTTTTCTATTGTTTTTCTGTTCTTTATTTCATTTATCTCTGCTCTAATCTTTATTATTTCCTTTCCTCTGGTGGTTGTGGGCTTCTATTGCTGTTCTATTTGTTTGAGTTGTATGGCTAACGTTTTGGTTTTGGTCCATTCTTTTTTGACGTGTGTCTTTATTGCTATAAACTGACCTCTAACCACTGCCTTTGCTGTGTCCCAAAGGTTTTGGTATGATTTGTTTTCATTCTCATTTGATTCTAGGAATTTTTTTTATTCCATCTTTGATTTCTTCTATTGCTCAATTGTTTTAAAAGCAAAACGTTATTCAATTTTCTTTCTTTCTTTTTTTTCTCTTACTCTTCCTGTTATTGATTTCTACTTTTATGGTGTTGTGATCAGAGAGAATTTTTTGTATTATTTGGATGTTTTGGATTTTATTGAGGGTTACTTTGTGGCCTAAAATGTGGGCTATTCTGGAGAATGTTCCATGTGCATTGGAAAAGAATGTATACTTTGGTGCTGCTGGATGGAGCATGCTTTATACATCTATGAGGTCAAGTTAATTAATTTTAGTTTTTAGATATTTTGTATCTTTGTTGAGTTTCTTTCTGGAGGTTCTGTCCTTTACCAAGAGTGATGTGTTGAAGTAGACTGTTATTGTAGAACTGTCTATTTCTGTTTTCAGTGCCATTAAAGTTTGTTGTATGTATTTTGGAGCTCTGCCATTGGGCGCATAGATATTTATTAAGGTGTCTTTTTGGTGTATTGTCCCTTTAATCCTTACATAATGCCCTTCCTTGTCTTTTTTGGTTGCTGTTGGCTTAAAGTCTATTTTACCTGAGATTATCCTGCCTTTTTTTTTTGTTACTATTTGCTTGATATATATTTTTTCCTTCTGTTGATTTTTAAAATTTTTTAAATATATTTATATCTTCGTGTCTAAGGTGTCTCTCTTTTAGGCAGCATATTGATGGGTCATGTTTTTTATCCATTTGGCTGCTCTCTTTCTCTTTATGCCTGTATTTAAGCCGTTTGCATTCTGTGTGATTATTGATAGGCATGAGTTTATTGCTGTCATATTGTTGTGCTTTTTTTTTTTTTTGTGGTGCTGACATTTTCTTTGTTCCTCTTACTTTCCTGTGCTGAGTTCTTTTTGTTTGTGGATTTTCTTTTTTTCTGTTATTATAGATTTTTTGTTTACTTTCTTTTTTTATTGTACTTTAGATGAAGGTTTAC
>NW_004444027.1:6832025-6841704 GCF_000243295.1 Trichechus manatus latirostris
GATCCCAGTTATCTAGCTTATCTTCTGGAGTTTGTGTGTTGTTGGTTATGGTTTGTGTCCTGTTAATGCCATGTATTAGGGCCTTTAGTGTTGATTCTATTTTTTCTTCTATGAACCTTATAGTTTTTGGCTTTATATTTAGGTCTTTGATCCATTTTGAATTAGTTTTTGTATAATTTTTTGTTTACTTTCACTTTGTCTTTATTTTTATTCTGATAAGTAGGTTTGTTAACTTTCTTTGTGGTTACCTTGAAATTTACCCTTATCTTCCTAAGTTTTAACTAGTCTTTTGTTACTTGATATTTCCTTGACTTCCTCTTTATTTGAATGTTCTATAGCTACACTGTGTATCACCCCTTTTATTGTTTTGATATTGTCATCTTTTACAGATTGACGTCTCTGTTTCCCTGTTTTATGTCTTTTAGCTTTGTTTTATTATTGAGAGTTCTTTACCTAGGTTGTGTCTGGCTGACGCTGTGTGTCTTAGACTCCAGTTGTTGTCTTATGTTGTTGGTTCTCTAACTGAAGGAATCCCTTTAATATGTCTTGTAAGTTTTGTTCGGTTTTTATGAATTCCCTTAATTTCTGTTTATCTAGAAACGTCCTAATTTCACCATCATATTTGAGAGAGACTTTTGCAGGATATATTATTCTTGCTTGGCAGTTTTGTTCTTTCAAGGTTTTATATATGTCATCCCATTGTCTTTTTGCCTGCATAGTTTCTGCTGAGTAATCAGAGCTTATTTTTTGTAAGTGACTTTTTTTTCCCCTGAAGTTGCTCTTAGGATTCTTTCTTTGTCTTTGGTTTTGGCAAGTGTGATTATGACATGTCTTGGTAAATTTCTTTTGCGGGTCTATCCTATATGGGGTTCATTGAGCTTCGTGGATGGTCAGCTTTTTGTCTTTCATATTTGGGAAGTTTTCTGTCAGCAAATCTTAATAATTTTCTCTGTGTTTTCCATTTTCTCCCCTGTTCTAGAACTCTGATCATGCATAATTTTTTGATGTTGATCATGTCCCACATAATTCTTTGACTTTCTTCATTTTTCCTCATTCATTTCTCTGATTTTTCCTCAATGAAAGTGGCATCCATGGATTGTCTTTATTTTCACTGATTCTGTCTTCCATTCTTTCATATTTGCTCCTGAAGTCTTCTATTGAGTTGTCTATTTCTGAAATTTTGTTGTTTTTCTTTTCGATTTCTAGTTCCTGTTTTTGTATGATTTCTAATTTTTTTTTTTATTTTGACGTATTGTTCTTGTATTATTTTCCTGAATTCTTTTATTTCTTTGTCCATATTTTCCTTGATTTTGGCTATGTTTTTGTTGGTTTTGTCTATTTTCTATGATTTTGTCTGTGTTTTCCTTGATCTCTTTCCTAATACCTTGGAGAGGTCTGAATATCAGTCTTTTGAATTCCATATCAGGTAGTTCCACTGCCTTTTCTTCCACTGGAAGGTCATCTGCTTCTTTATTTTGGTCACTTGCTGGAACCATCTTGTCCTGCTTTTTTACTATGTTTTGATATTGTCTGCTGTCTCCGATACATTAAGGTATCATTTTCTTTACTTATTGATTTTATGTTTGTTTCATTCTATTTCTTTTTTTGTTTGTTTTGATATGTCAGGGTGGGTGGGCCGGCATGCTTTGCTGCTTGCTCATCTGTGGGCATAATAGCTTTCACCACCTTGTCTGGGTGGGCAGGTTAGCAGCAGGCAGGGTGTTCCTGCTTCACTGTACACTGATTTGGTGAGGTGGCTGAGGGCAGATTGGGTGGGTGTTATTTACCTTCTAATGTTGGTCCAGTGGTGTGGGAGCATTCACAGCCCCTCACCAGATAGGCATGGTTGTCAGGTGGGGAGTGATATGGGCTTGATTCCCATAGCTAGTTGAGTGGTGGTAGGGGAGGGGAAGTGCGGGCCCAGTGTGGTGGCAGCCCTGAGTGCTGGGGACACTGTAGCTGTGGTGGTGTGGCAAGAGCTATTGGGAAGAGGGGGTGGCGTATGGGGCTAGGTGGGGAAGGGAAAGAAAAGAAAAGAGAGAGAAAAAAACAGGTAGCCAGCAGGTGGAGGCTTGGTGGACCCAGAGGCCAGCAGGAATGGGGGGGAGGAGGTGTATGGGGCAGGCGCTCTGTCTCCTGTTGGGAGCTCCATGAAGTTGCCTTCCTGTACTCCCTGTCCGAGTCATTGCTCGCTGTGCTGCAAGATAGCTACACTGTGTCGTGTTAGTTGGCAGAGGACCTCCACTCCGTATCTCTCTTCATTCTCTGTTTTCCTTCAGTTCTTCTTCCATTCAGTGTTTTATCTAGTTCTTTATTCCTTCATTTGATGCTTAGGGTTCCAGGATTGACATTTGTATGTGTTTTACTTAGTTTTTTGAGTCTTTGCTGCAGAGGGATGTTATGGTGCCTCTGTCTACAGTGCCATGTAGGCGCCACCTCTCCAAAGTCAAGCGATTTTAAAAGTAGCATTTATCTCTTTAGGTAAGTAAGCTCTGTTGACTAAAACAGTGGTTTTCAATTCCCATTGCAACCACTTGGAGATCTTTTAAAAAATGCTGATGTCTGGACCCTTCCATTAGGAAATCTGATTTAATTGGTCTCAGGTAGGGACTGGCATCAGTATTTTAAAAGAACTACCCAGGAGATCAAGCAAGAATCACTGTGCCAAGTTAGTCATCATAACTAGCAATCATAATTCTTTCCTAATAATCAGGTGTCATATGATGATGTATTATCCAACTATTGTTCCTTCTTGGAAAATCTTAAGTTTCTGATTGACATAATTAGCAAGGGTAATAAAAACATTACTTACTTCAACTTATTCACTAGCCTCTGACTTACAGTTATGTTTCTATGCAATCTGTAGTTTTATTAAGAGGTCTTTTGGATTAAAACCCTTTCTTATCAACTTCAACCAAGTTTGAATTAGAGAGAGGGAAAAATCAGCTTCAGATTGCTTTACATCAATCCTGGAGTTGTTCATTGTTCTCTACAAGGGATGCAAGTATAGGTAAAAGTTCAAGTTAGGGAAGGTATACAATTGTTAGCTTTCCCCAGGTCAGTTTTTATGGAGAAATTTGTTTGAAGCCATTGTGCAGTCTTAAAACCTCAGGTATGATTTCTGTGTTAGCTATCATGTTGACATAAAGCTGCTACTGATATTTCTTCCTTGGCACAGAGAATTGACTATAGTATTTACAAAAAAGGACCACAGGACCTTGAAAAATCAGAAGTGTTTTTGTAAGGGGCCTGTTTTCACTTCAGAGACGATGGGCTTTGGAAGGCCCTGGTCCAACCATGTAAGGAGGAATCTGGGAAGCCCCCTGCTCACTTGGCAGAGATAGCTCAACAGAGTCCTGGGAGCCACCATATCATAAAGGGAAATTTGAAGAGGACCTATAAACAGTTGCCAAAAGCATTGTTAGACATTTCCTAAGGCTGTAATGCTTTCCTGCATCAAATCTGTTGGTATAAAGGGCTTCAGTGTGACGAACAGGACATAAGCTGGCAAACTTTTTGTCAACTGATAGTTCAAGTAACTCACAATCCTTAGGTTGGGTCAAACGAGGGTCAACTTTTTGGAATCATATACAGTCCCAGCAGGTTTACCCCTCCAGTTTGTAAAGGAGTCTCCTGAATATGATCAACGTTTTAAAGTGGCAATGACTCAGGCTGGTAATACTTTGATAACCCCAGAAAAAATTTCAGAATTTTCTCCTAGTGAGTTTATTGGAAAGTCTTTTTTTTTTATTTTAATTTTATTGTGCTTTAGGTGAAAGTTTACAGCTCAAGTTAGTTTCTAATACAAAATTTTATGCATACATTGTTATGTGACCCTAGTTGCTATCCCTATAACGTGACCACCCACTCCTTCTTTCCACCTAGGATTTCTCATGTCCATTCAACCAGCTCCTATCCCTTTCCGTTTTCTCATTTCCCCTCTGGACAGGAGCTGCCTATTTAGTCTTGTGTATCTACTTGTATTAAGAAGCACACTCTTCACAAGTATCATTTTACATCTTACAGTGCAGTCTACTCTTTGAAGAGTTGGCTTTGGGAATGGTTTTAGTTTCAGGTTAACAGAGAGTCCGGGGACCATGTCTTCTGGGGTTCCTCCAGTCTCAGTCAGACCATTAAGTCTGGTCTTTTCACTAGAATTTGAGTTCAGCACTCCACTTTTCTCCTGCTCTGTCAGGGACTCTCTGCTGTGTTTGTGTTCCCTGTCAGGGTGGTCATTGGAGGTAGCTGGGCACCATCTAGTTCTGGTCTCAGGCTGATGGCTTCTCTGGTTTATGTGGACCCTTTTGTCTCTTGGGCTAATATTGTCCTTGTATCTTTGGTGTTCTTCATTCTCCTTTGCTCCAGATGGGTTGGGAACAATTGATGAATCTTAAATGGCTGCTTGCTAGCTTTTAAGACCCCAGGCACCACTCTCCAAAGTGGGATGCAGAACATTTTCTTAATAAACTTTGTTATGCCAATTGACTTAGATGTCCCCTGAAACCATGGTTCCCAGACCTCCGCCCCTGCTACACTGTCCCTCGAAGTGTTTGGTTGTGTTCAGGAAAATTCTTAGCTTTTGGATTAGTCCAGTGGTGCTGACTTCCCCTGTATTGTGTGTTGTCCTTCCCTTCACCTAAGATAATTCTTGTCTACTATCTAGTTAGTGAATTCCTCTCTCCCACCCTCCCCACACTTGTAACCATCAAAAAATGTTTTCTTCTGTGTTTAAACCTGTTATTGAGTTCTTATAATAGTGGTCTTGTACAGTATTTGTCCTTTTGCAACCAACAAATTTCACTCAGCATAATGCCTTCCAGATTCATCCATGTTATGTTTCGCAGATTCATTGTTGTTCTTTATCATTGAGTAGTATTCCCTTGTATGAATATACCATAATTTGTTTATCCATTTGTCCATTGATGGGCAGCTAGTTAGTTTCCATCTTTTTGCTATCGTGAACAGTGCTGCAATGAACATGGGTGTGCATATATCCATTCGTGTGACAGCTCTTATTTCTGTAGGTTATATTCCAAGGAGTGAGATTGCTGGGTCGTATGGTACTTCTTAACTTTTAAAAAAAGTGCCAAATCGATTTCCAAAGTGATTGTACCATTTTATATTCCCACTAGCAGTGCATAAGTGTTCCAGTCTCTCCACAACCCCTCCAACATTTCTTAATTTATGTTTTCTTGGATTAATGCTAGCCTTGTTGGGGTGAGATGGTATCTCATTGTAGTTTTGATTTGCATTTCTGTAATGGCTAATGATTGTGAACATTTCCTCGTGTATCTATTAGCCGCCTGAATGTCTTCTTTGATGAAGTGCCTGTTCATATCCTTTACCCATTCTTAAATTGGGTTATTTGTCTTTTTGTTGTTGAGGTACTGCAGTATCGTGTAGCTAGAGATTAGATGCTGATTGGATTTGTCATAGCCAAAATTTTTTTCCCAGTCTGTAGGTTGCCTTTTGACTCTTTTGGTGAAGTCTTTTGATGAGCATAAGTGTTTGATTTTTAGGAGCTCCCAGTAATCTAGTTTCTCGTCTGGTGTTTGTGCATTGTTATTTATGGTTCGTATTCTGTTTTTGCCATGTATTAGGGCTCCTAGCGTTGTCCCTATTTTTTCTTCCATGATCTTTATCGTTTTTGATTTTATATTTAGGTCTTTGATCCATTTTGAGTTAGTTTTTGTGCACAGTGTAAGGTATGAGTCTTGTTTCATTTTTTTTTTTTGCAGATGGATATCTAGTTATGCCAGCATCATTTGTTAAAGAGACTAACTTTTCCCCAATTATGGACTTTGGGCCTTTGTCAAATATCAGCTGCTCATAGGTGGATGAATTTATGTCTGAATTCTCAATTCTGTTCCATTGATCTATGTATCTGTTGTTGTACCAGTACCAGAATGTTTTGACTTACCTTGGCAGTATAACAGGTTCTAAAATCAGTTAATGTAAGGCTTCCACTTTGTTCTTCTTGAGTAATACTTTACTTATCCAGGACCTTTTCCCTTTTCATATGAAGTTGGTGATGTGTTTCTCTATCTCCTTAAAAAATGTCATTGGAATTTGGATCTGGATTGCATTATAGCTGTAGATCACTTTGGGTAGAATTGACATTTTCACAATGTTGAGTCTACCTATCCTTGAGCAAGGTATGTTTTTCCACCTATGTAGGTCTCTTTTGGTTTCTTACAGTAGTGTCTTGTAGTTTTCTTTATATAGATCTTTTACGACTCTGGTTAGATTTATTCCTAAGTATTTTATCTTCTTGGGAACTATTGTAAATAGTATTGATTTGGTGATTCCCTCTTCGAAGTTCTCTTTGTTGGTGTGGAGGACTCCAACTGATTTTTGTATGTTTGTCTTGTATCCTGATACTCTGCTGAAATCTTCTATTAGTTCCAGTGGTTTTCTTGTGGATTCTTTGGGGTTTTCTTTATATAAGATCACATAATCCACAAACAGAGATACTTTTACTTCTTCCTTACCAATTTGGATGTCCTTTATTTCTTTTTCTAGCCTAATTGCTCTAGCTAGGACCTCCAGCACAATGTTGAATAAGGGTGGTGATAAAGGGCATCTTTGTCTGCTTCCTGTTCTCAGGGGGAATGCTTTCAGACACCATTTAGGATGATGTTGGCTGATGGCTTTGTTTTATTAACATGATGGATTACTTTGATTGATTTTCTAATGTTGAACCATCCTTGCGTACCTGGTATAAATCCCACTTGATCACAGTGAATTATTTTTTTGATATGTTGCTGAGTTCTATTGGCTAGAATTTTGTTGAGGATTTTTGTGTCAATGTTCATGAGGGATATTGGTCTGTAGTTTTCTTTTTTCGTGGTGTCTTTACCTGGTTTTGGTATCAGGGTATGCTGGCTTCATAGAATGAGTTTGGGAGTATTCTGTCCTTTCCTGTGCTCTGAAGTACCTTTAGTAGGTATTTCTGAAAGGTTGGTAGAATTCTCCAGTGAAGCCATCAGGTCTGGGGCTTTTGTTGTTGTTGTTGTTGGGAGTTTTTAAAATAGCTTTTCAATCTCTTCTTTTGTTATAGGCTTATTGGTTGTTCTACATCTGTTTCTGGTATTTTAGGTAGGTAGTGTGTTTCTAGAAATTTGTCCATTTCCTCTAGGTTTTCAGATTTGTTGGAGTACAATTTTTCATAGTCTGTTATGATTCTTTTAATTTAAGATGTGTCTGTTCTGATAACGCCCATCTTGTTTCTTATTCAGGTTATTTGTGTCCTCTCCTTTTTTCTTGTTTCAGTTTGGCCATTGGTTTATTGATTTTGTTGATGTTTTCAAAGAACCACCTTTTGGTCTTGTTAACTCTTTCAATTGTTTTTCTGTTCTTATTTCATTTAATTCGGCTCCAATTTTATTATTTGCTTTCTTCTGGTGCCCAAGGACTTCTTTTACTGCTCACTTTCTACTTGTTCGAGTTACAGGGTTAATGTGTTGATTTTGGCCCTTTCTTATTTTTGGATGTGTGCATTTATTACTATAAATTGACCTCTGATCACTGCTTTTGCTGTGTCCCAGAGGTTCCGGTAGAATGTATTTTCATTCTCATTTGATTCTATGAAATTTCTTTATTCTGTCCTCAATTTCTTCTCTAACCCAGTAGTTTTTGAGGAAAGTATTGTTCAGTTTCCATGTATTTGAGGTTTTTTTCCTGGTTTTTTTTTTTTTTTTTCTGCTATTGATTTCTCCTTTTATGGCTTTATAGTTAGAAAAGATGCTTTGTAGTATTTCAATGTTTTGGATTCTGTTAAGGCTTGCTTTATGGCCTAATGTGGCCTATTCTGGAGAATGTTCCATGTGCATTGGAAAAGAAAGTATACGTGGCTGCTGTTGGGTGGAGTGTTCTGTATATGTCTATGAGATCAAGTTGGTTGATTGTGGTATTTAGATCTTCCATGTTTTGACTGAGTTTCTTTCTGGATTTTCTGTCCTTCACTGAAAGTGGTGTGTTAAAGTCTCCTACTATTACTGTGGAGTTGTCTATTTCTCTTTTCAATGCTGTTAGAGTTTGTTTCATGTATTTTGGAGCCCTGTCATTGGGTGCGTAAATATTTATTATGGTTATATCCTCCTGGTTATTGACCCTTTAATTATTACACAGTGTCCTTCCTTATCCTTTGTGGTGGATTTTACTTTGAAGTCCATTTTGTCAGAGATGAATATTGCCACTCTTGCTTTTTTTCGAGTGTTGTTTGCTCAATATATTTTTTCCCCATCCTTTGAGTTTTAGTTTGTTTGTGTCTTTAAGTCTAAGGTGTGTCTCTTGTAGGCAGCATATAGATGAATCTTTTTTTTTTTATCCATTCTGCCACTCTGTGTCTCTTTATTGGTGCATTTAATCCATTTACATTCAGCATAATTATTGATAGGTATGAGTTTAGTGCTGTCATTTTGATGTCTTTTTTTTTGGGTTGTTGACAGTTTCTTTGTTCCACTTAATTTTCTGTGCTGAGTAGTTTTTCTTTATGTATTTTCTTTTCATCTTTTTCAGTATTGTTGATTTTGTATTTGTTGAGACTTTATATTTTTCTTGTTTTTTATTTTGATGTGTAGGATTGTTAGTTTCCTTAATATTTTCCCCTAGTTTTCTAAGTTTAAACCACCCTTTGATTTCCTTATATCACCTTGACTTCCTCTCCATATGAAAGTTCTACAACTACATTATTTAGTCCCCTTTTTTGTTTTAATGTTGTCATCTTTTACATATTGACATTTCTGTTTCCCTCTTTTTGGTGTCTCAGCTTTGATTTATTTTTGTGACTTCCCTATCTGGGTTGATATCTGTTTGTTCTGTCCGGTGTTCTAGTCTTGGGTTGTTATCTGATGTTACTGATTTTCTAACTGGAGGACTCCCTTTAGTATTTCTTGTAATTTTGGTTTGGTTTTTACAAATTCGCTAAACTTTTGTTTATCTGGAAATGCCCTAATTTAGCCATCATATTTGAGAGGCAGTTTTGCTGGATATATAATTTTTGGTTGGCAGTTTTTTCCTTCAAGGCTTTATATATGTCATCCCATTGCCTTCTTACCTTCATGGTTTCTGCTGAGTAGTCTGAGCTTATTATTATTGACTCTCCTTTATAGATGACTTTTTGTTCATCCCTAGCCACTCTTAAAATTCTCTTTATCTTTGGTTTTGGCAAGTCTGATTATAATAGGTCTTGGTGACTGTCTTTTGGGATCTACCTAGTGTTAGGCTCGATGAGCTTCTTGGATAGATATCTTTTCATCTTTCACAATATGAAGGAAGTTTACTGAAAAGAATCTTCAAAAATTCTCTCTGTATTTTCTCTTATTCCCCCTTTTTCTCGTACTCCAGTCACTTGCAGGTTATTCCTCTTGATAGAGTCCCACAGAATTCTTAGGGTTTCTTCATTTTTTTGAATTATTTTATCTGATTTTTCCTCAAATAAGTTGGTGTCAAGTGCTTTCTCTTCAATCTCACTAATTCTGACTTCCATTGCCTCAATTCTGCTCTCATGACTTTCTATTCAGTTGTCTAATGGTGAATTTTTTTAATCATTTTTTAAAATTGTACTTTAGGTCAATGTTTACAGAACAAATAGTTGCTCATTAAACAGTCAGTACCCATATTGTTTTCTGACATTGGTTAACAACCCCACGACATGTCAACCCTCTCCCTTCTTGAC
>NW_004444027.1:6845350-6846562 GCF_000243295.1 Trichechus manatus latirostris
TGTTTTGATTTAGTCCCTTTCTTCTTTTTTGATGTGTGCATCTACTGCTATAAATTGTCATCTGAGGACTGCCTTTGCTGTGTCCAAAAGGTTTTGTTATGATGTATATTTATTCTCATTTAATTCTAGGATTTTTTTGATTCCATCTCTGATTTCTTCTATTACCCAGTGGTTTGTAAGCAGGGTGTTATTCAGTTTCTATGTAATTGATTTTTTTTTCCTTGCTCTTTCTGTTGTTAATTTGTACCTAGATGGCATTGTGGTCAGAGAAGATAGTTTGTATTATCTCAGCGTTTTGGATTTTGTTGAGGATTGCTTTGTGGCCTAAGATGTTGTCCATTCTGGAGAATGTTCCATGTGCATTGGAAAAGAATGTGCACTTTGCAGCTGTTGGATGGAGTGTTCTATATATTTTTATGAGGTCAAGTTGGCTGATTGTGCCCTTTAGGTCTTCTGTATCTTTCCTGAGTTTCTTTTTAGATATGCTGTCCTTTATTAAGTGGTGTGTTGAAGTCTCCTACTATTATTGTGAAAGTGTCAATTTCTCTTTTCAGTACTGTTAGAGTTTGCTTTATGTATTTTGGAGCCCTGTCATTGGGTGCGTAGATGTTTATTATGGTTATGTCTTCATGATGGATCGTCCCCTTAATCATTATATAGTGTACTTCTTTGTCTTTTATGGTGGTTTTTGTTTTAATGTCTATTTTATCTGACATTAGTATTGCCACTCCTCTTTTTTGGTAGTTGTTAGCTTGATATATTTTTTTCTAACCTTTGATTTTGAATAAATTCACATCTTTGTTCCTAAGGTGTGTCTCTTATAGACAGTATATTGATGGATCCTGTTTTTTTTTGTCCACTCTCTCACTCTTCTTTTTATGGGTGCATTGAGTCCGTTTACATTCATTGTTATTATTGATAGTTGTGAATTTATTGCTGTAATTTTGTAGTGCTTTTTTTTTGTGGTGCTGAAGTTTTCTTTGTTCCTCTTACTCTCCTGTGTGAATTCCTCTTGTTTGTGGATTGTTTTTCATTTCTTTTGTTTTTGTAGGTTTTGTTTTTACTGAGACTTTATGTTTTTCCTCTTTATTTTTATGAGTATGTTTGTTAACTTTCTTTGTGGTTACAGTGAAAGTTACTCTTATCTAAGTTTGAAGCAGTCTATTATTACTTGGTGTTGCCTTGCCTTCCTCTCCGTTAGAAGGTTCTATA
>NW_004444027.1:6846662-6852871 GCF_000243295.1 Trichechus manatus latirostris
GATAGTCCTTGAGAGTTCATTTCCTAGATTGGTATCTGTCTGGTATGATCCTGTATCCTAGATTCAGCCTGTGAGCAGGAGTTTTTTGTTCTCAGATTGAAGGACTCTCTTTAATAATTCTTGTAAGTTTGGTTTGGTTTTTACATATTCCCTTAATTTCTGTTTATCTGAAAATGTCCTAATTTCACCATCATATTTGAATGAGAGTTTTGCAGGATATATTATTCTTGGCCGGCAATATATGTCATCCCATTGCCTTCATGCCTGCATGGTTTCTGCTGAATAATCTGAGCTTAGTCTTATTGTTCCTCCTCTCTGTGTAACTTCTTGTTTTTCACAATCTGCTCTCAGGATTCTTTGTCTTTGGTTTTGGCAAGTGTGATTATGGTGTGCCTTGATGATTTTCTTTTGGGGTCTATCCTATATGGGGTTTGTTGAGCTTCTTGGATGGCCAGGCTTTCATCTTTCATGATACTGGGGAAGTTTTCTGTCAGCAGTTCTTCAATGATTCTCTCTGTGTTTTCTGTTTTCTCCCCCTGTTCTGGAACTCCAATCACTTGCGAATTTTTGCTTTTGATTGTATCCTACATAATTCTCAGATTCTCTTCATTTTTCTTCATTCTTTTTTCTGAGTTTTCCTCAGAGTTGTATCCAAGTGTTTGTCTTCAATTCCGCTGATCCTGTCTTCCACCATTTCAAATCTGCTCCTCATCCCTTCTGTGACACTGTTTCTTTTCTGAAATCTTGTTTCTCTTTTGGATTTCTAATTGTTTTTGTATGATTTCTAGTTGTGAATTTGGTTTGGCATTTTGTTCCTGCATTATTTTCCTGAATCCTTCCATTTTTTTTGGTCTGTATTTTCCATGAGTTTGTCTGCTTTTTTCATGAATTTGTCTATTTTTTCCTTATTTTTGTCGCTTTTTGCTTCAACTCTTGGATAATCCTGAGTATTAGAGATTTGAATTCTCTGTCAGGTGGTTCTAGTGCCTTTTCTTCTAGTGCCTTGTCATCTGATGTTTTATTTTGGATGCCTACTGGAAACATCCTGTCCTGTTTTTGTAAATGTTTTGATATTGTCTGCTGTCTTTGGGGCATTCAGTAGTTATTTTTCTAGTTTATTGATTGAAGACTTGTTTGTTTTGTCCTTTTTTAAAAATTTGGCTATGTCTGAGCAGGCAGGCTGTGTGTTCTTTGTTGTCTGCTCATCGGTGGGCATGATACTTTTCACCTCCTTCTCCAATTGGCATGGTCAGTTGCTCAGACATGGTACAGCAGGGCAGGTCTAGCTGAAGAAGAGTTGCTGGGATTGGTTGTTTGTGGCGCTTACTATGGCCACCAGGATGGGCTGGTAATCAGTGCAAGGAAGGTTCGAGTAAGCTGTGCCTGTTCTGCGTGGTGGTGCGCTGTTAAGCACATGGTGCAGGTAGGTAGGATGGAGGGGGGAGATGGTGATGTGTGGAGCTAAGATGGGTATGGGAGAGAGGAGAGAGGAACAGGAGCCAAAAACATACATACAAACAAAAAATAATGCTAGGGGAACTTACCATTGGAGTGGAGAGATGAGAGACTATGAAATGGAGAAAAACAAAAAGGGGAAGAAGACGGAATAAGAGATAAGAAAAGAAAATAATTAATAAATAAAAATTAGAAAGAAAAAAAGAAAAGAAAATCTCCCAGGTATCCCACTGGTACAGGTACAAGGTCTGGGGAAGTTGTTCTCTGGGGTTGAAGTACAGCCTGGCTAGAAGGCGTAAAGGTGTTACTCAGCACCAGGTATTCAGGGGACAGGAAGAGAAAGAAGATACAGACGAGAAACTGAGTAATGAAGAAAGACAAAAGGGAAAAGAAAACAAAACAAATTTCAAAAAAAAGAATAAGAAAAACCCAAAAACAACCAAACAAAAAAACCATGAGAAAAGAAATGTGCTCAGGGATCACTTCACATGTCTGTAGAAGCTGGAGTGGTAGGTTCCAAGCTGTACCGCACTGCCCCGCCAGAATGGGTTCCCAACTCGAGAAAAGAAAAAGAAAACAAACAAGTAATTCAAAACAAACAAACAAAAAAAGCCCCAGGATCCCACCAGCGTGGCCACACGGACTGGGAAGCTGTTCCACACTCTAGTGGAGCTCCAGCCCCTCAAAAAGAAGCAAAGAAGGTGTACGGAGCCAGGTATTTGAGCAAAAGGAGGGGGAGGTGGTGAGAGGTAAGGAAGCAGTCATAAGAAGCAGAAAAAAGCAACACCAGCAGCCAACAAATGGTATTCAGGGAGTCAGCCAGTGCAGGCGGGTGGAATCCAAGCAGCCGGTTCTTCCCAGCCAAAACACTGTGGCTGTGGGAAGCGGAGGAGACAGAGTGCGGATGAAGAAGGGTAGGGGGTGGGAAAGCATATATCACCAGTTACCGGTTGTTCTGTCTCCTGCTGGAAGCTCTGTGAAGCTGCTTTCTCATACCCCCTATTTGCATGTCTCTGATAGAAGTCCAAGATGGCAGATCTGTGCTGCTTTAGCTGATAGCGGACCTCTGCATGTATGTTTCCTCACTCTCTGTTCTCTGTCAGTTTCTTATTCCATGTGGTGCTTGACTGAGTTCTTTATCTCTTCATTTGATGCTTAGGGTTTCAGGATTGCTATTTTCTCTGTTTGGCTTAGTTTTTTGGATCTTTTCTGTGGAGGGACGGCAGGGTGCTTCTGCCTAGAGTGCCATGTTGCTGGAAGTCTTTAATTGTGAAATTTTACTGTAAATCTTCTGGATTTCTCCTTGCTGTCTCTCTATGGATTTTTGCAACCTGTTAAATTTGTCATTATGATGTTGTATAAGTTCCTTTATTGCTTTGTCTGAGTGTTCCTTGACTTGTTCTACATTTTGAATGATCTCCTTCCTGAT
Organism: Trichechus manatus latirostris; assembly: GCF_000243295.1. Taxonomy (NCBI): domain Eukaryota; kingdom Metazoa; phylum Chordata; class Mammalia; order Sirenia; family Trichechidae; genus Trichechus; species Trichechus manatus. The sequence continues at coordinate 6,849,547 of NW_004444027.1, forward strand.
CTCTTGAAGAGTTCTGTATATTAATCTTTTGAATTCTACCTCCAGTAATTCCAAGAAGTTTTCTTCCTCCAGAAGGTTTCATGATTCTTCACTTTGGTGGCTTGCTGAAGCCATCAGGGTCTGCCACTTTATGTGATTGGATATTGATTGTTCTCTCCGAGCCATCAGTAAGTTATCATATTTATTTATTTTATGTTGCTTAGTGTGTCCTAACTTCTTATTTTGTTTTGATATGACCAAATAGGCTGCTTGTGTGAGCTAGTTTGACTACTTACATCTTTGAAGCTTTCATGTTCTATCTCCAGGCAGCTAAAGCTGTTACTAGGTATGTGAGCCCAGGAGTCTGTTTACTTTTCTTGTATGAATTCAGCTCAGGTGTCCAGATAGTTGGTCACCAAGAGTGTGGTGCAGGCTCTCACCTGCAGTCCTAGATGGGCAGTGGTGATTGGAGTAGGCACAGGTATCTTGTTGCAGTAGAGAGTCATGTGCTGAGCAGGGCAAGGGGCTAACTGCTGCCCTTGAGTGTCTGGATGGAAGGCATGTCCTTGTTCCCTAGAGCTCGTAGGTAGGTGGGTTTTGTAGCTGGACTACGGGCACCCAATGCTGCTGCTGTAAGGACTGGGAGTCACCACATATTCTTGGATCCCTGTCGCAGGTGGCTAGGTAGCGTGAGTTTAGTCACCAGTCCTCAGCCCCCTGAAGTGGGTAGGTGAGGACCCTGCTTAATGGGCTAGGTGGTGTCAATGTCACGAGTCTGCCACTCCCCCTTATACCTGATACCATTGAACATAGGCTTCAGGTATATACCCTGTTGTACTTTGCTAGTGAGGGCCTACACTGTTGAAATGGTTCCACACAGGTCTATTCAGGAGTGAAAGGCATTCAATGTCTGTGGACCCCTTATTCCTATGCCTACACAAAGGGACTCTGCCTGCTCTTAGTTCCTGGCTTAGGGGAGCTGGCAGATTATTTTTTCCTGTTTGTTAATTTGTTCTCTCCCTAAAGCTGGGAGAATGGCTCAGGGCAAAGGACGGGTCACTTCTGGCTCAGGAGATGCAGCAATCGCTGAAGCTGGGACCCAGAGCAGAGTGGGGAGGGGGCAAGTAAATGGGAGAGAAGTATTTCCCAAAAGGTGTTTTTTTTTTTTTTTTTTTAATCCACATGGTAGATTAGATGCTTGTACTTATCTTTCATCAGTTGAGCACCGTTTCTTGCTGGTTCTGGAGGATTGAGCAGACTCTCTTCTGCTGGGTCTCTCCCGATGTAGGAAATGTGTCCAGAGCACCACTGCTTACCTCACCACTTGGGTACTAGCAGATCCAGCCTGCAGGGTACCATTGCTGTCCAGGTCAAGTATGGCAACTCCTCGCTGCTTCTGAACCATCTTTCCCTCCCCCTCCCTCTCAGTCAGATTTGTCAACTTAATCTTTGATGTTCAGGGCTCCTAGATTGTCATATATAATCGATTCACTTGTTTTTTCGGGTCTTTGTTGTGAGAGGGTCCACAGGAAGCATCTGACTACTCCGCCATCTTGGCCGGACTCCTATTGGAAAGTTTTAAATGCAACCCCACTAGATATAATTTCCTTGAAGATAGGAAGCTGTTTTGCTCGTTTTTGTATTCATCCCTGGATCCTGCTCCCACATTGCCTTACATATTATTGGCACTCATTAATGATAGTAAATAAATATAGTTAACATTTTTTAATGCTTATTATGTCCAAGTACTTTATATATAACATTTAATTAAGTCCTTCCAGTAACTTTGAGAGGTAAGTAATAATATAGTCCAGTTTTACAGATGGGACTATTGAGGCTCAGTGAAGCCAAATAACTTGCTTAAGGTCATACCATAGTAAGTGGCAGAAACAAGACAACCTAGTTTTCTGTGGTTATAAAACCTTTGTTCTTAATACACTAATGTGCTTCAAAGTGGTCCAAAGAACACCTCCATCAGAATTATGGGATGGGGAATGCAGTTTTAGAAATGTGTTTTTCTGGTCTCTACTCTCAAAAGATTCTAATTTAATTGTTTTGGTGTGGGACCCAGGTACCTGCAGCCTCTCAGTAAATGTTTCTTGAATTGCCTTGCACCCCAACCAATTTGTTGGTGATTTGGGACCTATCTGTTCATCTCATGTGGTTTTTGTTGGGACATCAAAATGGCTCAAACATTCCAACCCAGAATTTCCTTAGCAACATCAGCCCTGTACACATTAATAAGAGGTCTTGTTTAGTGCACACACACAATTAACCTCAATCTCTTCTGAGACAAGTAGTTTCACCTATTTACTGAAGTGGGCCCTATATTATCCACATCTATATTAATGTATAAGTCACATACAATGAAAGCTCTCAGAATGTATCAAGGAGTTTCTCAATACCTTCTATCACTGTAAATTGTGATCTTGTATATTTTCTCAAGTGTGGCATTTCCATCAGGCTTAAATGTTAATTCTGCATCAATTTATAAAGATATTGGTTTCAGTTCTCAGGTAATGTGGGTTTCTTTCTTCCTTCCTGTGAACTGTAGAATGTGACTTAAAGAAAAGTCCTAGACTCTCAGCAATAGAAGGAAATGTTGAGATGTTTCTCTGATTCCCACTTGCTGTGTGCCAGACAGAAGAATGGCTATACTTGTCCACTCCACTAGGGGGGACACTCATCCTCTCCAGAGACTGTGGGTGCCATTTTTTTGTCAGCTGCAGTTACTCTTTAAATTTTTTTTTAAAACTGTGAAATGTATCATACACATAAAAGAAAGTATGAATTGTGTTATGTACAATTTAAGGTTAATAGTAAAGAAAAAAAAAAAAAACCATGTTAAGAAAAAAAACCGGGTTAAGACATAGAATATAGTGAGACTTTTGAAGCCTGGTACACGTGCCTCCCCAGTAACATTCTCTGCCTTTCATTCTCTCAGAGGTGTTCTCTTTCTGGAGTTTGGATATTAATCATTCCCTGATTTTCTTTATATATTGTACCACTTATATATGAGCCAAGTTGCTTCCTATCTTATTATAGAGTCTCATGACTGAAGTTTTGAGCATGGACTCAAGAACCAAATAACCTCAATCCACATTTCAGCCCCATCACTTAGAGTTGTGCAATACTGGGAAAGTAATTTAACTTCTCTGTGCCTTGGTTTCCTCGTCTGTAAACTCAAAAGAATAACGGTTCCTATCTTATAGAGTTGTTGTGACAAGTAAATGAGTTTATGTTTGTAAGCATTTATAACAGGACCTGTTATGAAAATGTTAATTCTTTTTTTTTTTTTTTAATATTTTATTGTACTTCAGGTGAAGGCTTACAGAACAGATAGTTT
>NW_004444027.1:6860011-6896913 GCF_000243295.1 Trichechus manatus latirostris
CATTTGATGTTCTAGGGTTTCAGGATTGTTGATTCTCTGTTTGGCTTAGATTTTCGGATCTTTGTTGTGGAGGGACGGCGTGGTGCTTCTGCCTAGACCGCCATCTTGCCGGACGAAAATGTTAATTCTTGATATTTACATTAAGCTGATGTTCACCAGGCTGTAGATCAGTGCTTCTTGAATATGTGTGGTGAAGGACCTTCTTTTTAAAAAAATTCCAATCTATTGAGAAATAATAATTGTGTAAAATATAGTAAAATTGAATAACTAGAAAAATAAAATAAAAAAGACATACAAAATTCAAACCTCCCTCCAAAAACAACAGAAACAAATTTCAAATCCCAATTTTCTGTTGTTAGAGCCAACAGAAATAAATTTACTATGTCAAATTGCTATAAATGTTTTTATACTACTGCAAGAAAACAAAAGGGGACTACGTAAATTGAAAAACATACCATGTTCATGGGTAGGTAAACTCAACATTGTGAAAATGTCAGTTCTACCCAAAACAATCTACAAATGCAATGCAATCTCGATTCGAATACCAACAGCATTCTTTAACAAGATGGAAAAACTAATCATTAACTTTATATTGAAGGGAAGGAGGCCCCAGATAAGTAAAGCATTCTTGAAGAAAAATAACAAAGTAGGAGACCTCACACTACTTGACCTCAGAACCTACTATACAGGCACAGTAGTCAAAACAGCCTAGTACTGGTAAAATGACAGACACATTGACCAATGGAACAGAATTGAAAACCCAGATGTAAATCCAACCACTTATGGTCACCTGATCTTTGACAAAGGCCCAAAGTCCATTAAATGGGGAAAAGACAGTCTTTAAAAAACAGTGCTGGCAAAACTGGATGTCCATCTGTAAAAAGATGAAACAGGATGCATACCTCACACCGTACACAAAAACTAATTCAAAATGGATCAAATACATAAATATAAAATCAAAAACTATAAAGATCATAGAAGAAAAAATAGGATCAACACTAAAGGCCCTAATATATAAACCGCAAATAAACCATATTTAACCATAATTAACAATACACAAACACCAGAAGATAAGCTAGATAACTGGGAGCTCCTAAAAATTAAACACTTATGCTCTTCAAAAGACTTCAGCAAAAGAGTAAAAAGAGAACCTACAGACTGGGAAAAAAATTTTGGCTATGACATATACGACAAAGGCGTAATCTCTGAAATTTATAGGAAAATCCAACACCTTTACAACAAAAAGACAAATAATCTAATTAAAACATGGGCAAAGGATATGAACATACACTTCACCAAAGAAGACATTCAGTGAGCTAACAGACACATGAGAAAATACTCGTGATCACTAGCCATTAGAGAAATACAAAACAAAACTACAATGAGATACCATCTCACCCCGACATTACTGGCACGAATAAAAAAACAGAAAGTAACAAATGTTGGAGAGGTTGCGGGGAGACCGGAACTCTTAAGCACTGCTGGTGGGAATGCAGAATGGTACAACCATTTTGGAAAACACTATAGCACTTACTTAAAAAGCTAGAAATAGAAATACCCTACTATCCAGCAATCTCAATCCTAGGAATATATTCTAGAGAAATAAGATATGTCACATGAATAGACATATGCACACCCATGTTCACTGCAGTATTATTCACAATAGCAAAAAATGGAAACAACCTAAGTGACAATCAACAGATGAATGGATAAATAAACTATGTGTATTAGGCTGGGTTCTCTAGAAAAGCAAAACCAGTAAAGGGTATAAATATATATATAGAGAGAGATTATATCAAGGAAACAGCTCACGTGCTGTAGAGGCTAGAACGTTCCAAGTCCATGGATCAGGGTAGAGGCCTCTCCCAAGTCACACAGCTGCAGAAGCTGGCAAGCCCAAGATCGGAAGGTCAGAGAGCAGGACTCCCACTCACAGGTTGTGCAGATCGACGAATCCCAGGTTCGGCAGATAAGCTGACAGCTCAAGTCCCAAGAACGGGAGATGAGACGACAGGAAGCAGCTGCAGGATCCAGAGAGAGCAAAAAGCCAGAACGTCTGCTTATATACAGATGCAGGCCACACCCCCAAGGAGACTCCCTTTCATCTGATTGGCTACTCACAGTATATTCAATCATGGGAGTGATTACTTTAAAACACTGAGAATCATGGCCCAGCCAAGTTGACACACAATCTTAACCATCACACTATGGTACATTCACACAGTGGAATACTAGGCAATGATAAAGAACAATGAAGAATCTGTGAAACATCTCACAACATGGATGTTTCTGGAGGGCATTATGCTGAGTGAAATAAGCCAATCACAAAAGGACAAATCCTGTATGAGACCACTATTATAAAAACTCATGAAAAGGTTTACACACAGAAAGAAAGAATCTTTGATGGTTATGAGGGAGGGGAGGGATAGGGAGAGAAAAACACTAACTAGATAGTAGATAAATCATAACTTTTGTGATGGGTAGGACAGTACACAATACTGGGGAAATCAGCACAACCTGAACAGGTAAAAGTCATAGAAGCTTCACAGACACATCCGAATGCCCTCAGAGACTAAGCTACTGGACTGAGGGCTGGGGACCATGGTCTCGGGGGACATCTACTACAATTGGCATAACGTAGTCTATAAAGAAACTGTTCTACATTCGACTGTGGTGAGTAGTGACTGAAGTCTTAAAAGCCTGCAAGTGAAAAAGATAAGTCCAATGGACTAATGGACTACAACTACCAATACCTCCACCAGACTGAGTCCAGAACAACTATATGGTGCTCGGTTAACACCACTGACTGCTCTGGCAGGGATCACAATAGAGGATCCTGAAACAGAGGGGGAGCAAAATGTAGAATAAAATTCAAATTCACACACACACAAAAAGGCTTGCTGGTCTGACAGACACCAGAGAAACCCCTAGAGTATGGCCCCCAGACACCCTTTTAACTCAGTACTAAAGTCACTTTTGCGGTTCACCCTGCAACCAAAGATTAAACAGGTTTATAAGGCTAACAGTAAAATACATGAGGGATGTACTTCATTGTTCAATCATATATATGAGACTAATGGGCACAGCAGCCCAAAAGCAAAGATGAGAAGGCAGGAAGGGACAAGAAAACTGGACGAATGGCAATAGGGAACCTGGGGTGGAGAAGGGGAGAGTACTGACAAATAGAGGGGTTGACAACCAATGTCACAAAACAATTTGTGCCTTAACTGTTTAATGAGAAACTAATTTGCTCTATAGACTTTCACTTAAAATTACAATTAACAAAAATTGCTATAAATGTTTTTAAATGATTACTCTTATTTTCTGTACTTACTTGTCATGACCTCCACGTGTCTGTCAGTTTGTCGTACTGTGGTGTCTTGTGTGTGGCTGTGCTACTGGAAGCTTCGCTACTAGTATTTCAAATACCATCAGGTTCACCCTTGGTAGATAGGTTTCGGTGGATCTTTCAGACAAAGACAGACTAGCAAGAAGGACTTGGCAGTCTACCTCTGAAAAAAGTTGGCTAGTGAACACCTTATAAATAGCAGTGTAATACTGTCTTCTGTAGTGCTGGAAGATGAGCCCCTCAGGTTGGAAGGCACTCAAAATATGACTGGGGAAGAGCTGCCTCCTTAAAGTAGAGTCGATCTAAATGATGTGGATACAGTCAAGGTTTTGGGGCCTTCCTTTGCTCATGTGGCGCGACTCAAAATGAGCAGAAACAGCTACAAATATCCATTAATAATCAGAACAGGAAAGGATGAACTATAAATGTACGAAAATTGGAAATCATCAAAAATGAAATGGAATACTTAAAGATCGATATCCCAGGCATTAATGAGCTGAAAGGGACTGGTATTTGTCATTTTGAATCAGACCATCATATAGCCTACTATGCCAAGAATGATAAATTGAAGGGGAATGGCGTCACATTCATTGTCCAAAATAACATTTCAAGATCTATACTGAAGTACAACAACTGTCAGTGATAGGATAATATCCATATGCCTACAAGGAGAACCATTTAATACGACTATTATTCAAATTTATGCACCAATCACTAAGACGAAAGTTGAAGAAATTGAAGATTTTTACCAACTTCTCCTGTCTGAAATTGATCAAACATGCAATCAAGATGCATTAATAATTACTGGCGATTGGAATGCAAAAGTTGGAAACAAAGAAGAAGGATTGGTAGTTGGAAAATTTGATCTTGATGATAGAAATGACACTGGAGAGCATATGATAGAATTTTGCAAGACTAATGATTTCTTCATTGCAAATACCTTTTTCAACAACCTGAACAGAGATTATACACGTAGACCTCACCAGATGGAACACACAGGAGTCAAATAGACTACTTCTGTGGAAAAAGACAATGGGAAAGCTCAATATTATCAGTCAGAATAAGGCCAAGGGCCAACTGTGGAACAGACCATCGATTGCTCATATGCAAGTTCAAGCTGAAGTTGATGAAAATTAGAACAAGTCCATGAGAGCCAAAGTAGAACATTGAGTATATCCCACCTGAAATTAGAGATCATCTCTAGGTTAGATTTGAGACACTGAACACTAATGACCAAAGACCAGATGAGTTGTGGAATGATGTCAAGGACATCATACATGAAGAAAGCAAAAGATCATTAAAAAGAAAGAAAAGACCAAAATCAATGTCAGAAGAGATTCTGAAACTTGCTCTTGAACATAGAGTAGCTAAAATGAATGGAAGAAATGATGAAAATAGCTGAACAAAAGATTATAAAGGGTGGCTAGAGAAGACAAAATGAAATATTATAATGAAATGTACAAAGACCTACAGATAGAAAACCAGAAGGGAAGAACATGCTTGGCATTTCTTAAGCTGAAAGAACTGAAGAAAAAAGTCAAGACTCAAGTTACAATACTGAAAGATTCTACAGGGAAAATATAAAACACAATGCAGGAAGCATCAAAAGAAAATGGAAGAAATACAAAGAATCACTGTACCAGAATGAATTGGTCAACGTTTAACCATTTCAGGAGGTAGCACATGATCAAGGACCGCTGGTTCTGAAAGAAGAGGTCCAAGCTGCACTGAAGACACTGGTGAAAACAAGGCTCCAGGAACTGACTGAATACCAATTGAGATGTTTCAACAAATGGATGCAGCACTGAAAGTGCTCACTAGTCTATGTCAGGAAATTTGGAAGACACCTACCTGGCCAGTGGACTGGAAGATACTCATATTTGTACCCATTCCAAAGAAAGGTGATCCAACAGAATGAGTAAATTATCAAACAATATCATTAATATCAAACACAAAGGAAATGTTGCTGAAGATCATTCAAAATCAGTTGCAGCAATACATCAACAGGGAACTGCCAGAAATTCAACACAGATTCAGAAGAGGACATGGAACAAGGGTTATCATTGCTGATGTCAGATGGATCCTGACTGAACGCAGAGAATACCAGAAAGATGTTTACATGTGTTTTATTGACTATACAAAGACAATTCAACTGTGTGGATCATAAGAAATTATGGATAACATTGTGAAGCATGGGAATTCCAGAACACTTAATTGTGCTCATGAGGAACCTGTACATAGACCAAGAGGCAGTCGTTCAAACATAACAAGCAGATACTGAATGGTTTAAAGTCAAGAAAGTTGTGCATCAGGGTCGTATCCTTTCACCATATTTATTCAGTCTGCATGCTAATGAAATAATCTGAGAAACTGGACTATATGAAGATTGGATTGGAGGAAGACTCATTAACAACCTGTGATATGCAGATGACACAACCTTGCTTGCTGAAAGTGAAGATGACTTGAAGCACTTACTGATGAAAATCAAAGACCTTGGCCTTCAGTATGGATTACCACTCAACATAAAGAAAACAAAAATCTTCACAACTGGACCGATAAGCAACATCATGATAAATGGAGAAAATATCAAAGCATTAAAGATTTCATTTTAGTTGGAACCACAATCAACGCCAATGGAAGCAACAGTCAAGAAATCAAATGATAAATTACATTGGGCAAATCTTCTGCAAAAGACCTTTTTAAAGTGTTAAAAACCAAAGATGTCACCTTGAAGACTAAGGTGTGCCTGACCCAAGCCATGGTGTTTTCAATCACTTCGTATGCATGTGAAGGCTGCACAATGAATAAGGAAGACTGAAGAATTGATGCCTTTGAAATTTGGTGTTGGTGAAGAATATTGAACGTACCTTGGACTGCCAGAAAAATGCACAAATCCTTAGAAGCAAAGATGGTGAGACTTAATTTCACATACTTCGAATATGTTATCTGGAGGGAGCAGTCCCTGGAGAAGGACATCATGCTTGATAAAGTACAGGGTCAGCAAAAAAGAGGAAGACCCTCAATGGGATGGATTGACAAAGTGGTTGCAATAATAGGTTCACCAATAACAATGATTGTGAGGATGACGCAGGACTGGGCAGTGTTTCGGTCTGTTTTACATAGTGTCGCTGTGAGTCAGAACCTACTTGACAGCACCTAATAAAAACTAACAACAGCAACTTGTCACGAATTAGTAACTCTTCAGTAACAGTTTGTGAATGGCCAAAGTTGAGTAGAATTACACCCATTGATTTTCATTTAGTCCTGCTGGAGGCCCCCCCTTTTTTTTAAATAGGAAGGGAGGTTTGTCAGCCTTTTGCTGAGTGACCCTTAGAAAAGTTGTCTTTCTTATAAGTGTTCTTCACCACCTTGAAATTGAAATTATTTTAAAAGAAACAAAGCATACTTAATAAATACTGATTATCAACAGAGACCACAGTTTTCTGTTTGTTTGTTTTTTTAATCTAGAAATGATCTGGTGTTAAGGAATCTTTACCATAAAGACAAGCCATCTACAGAAGCAATGCAGACGTGCATGCTTACTTTTTCTGATTCAGGAATAAGACAAGAACATGCTTCTAATTTTCTGAGTCTTGAATTAGGTTGTACTTCCTGAAGTCTTACATTCTCTGCTCCCTCACCTTTCTTCAGTAGTGGTTTGAGTCCCGTGGACACGGAGGCTACTCAGAAGACAGCTGTCGAGAGACTGATGAATGCCAACATTCTATTTTTGACTATGAAAATGGCAATTTCATATGATTCAATCTTCTATTTCAGTTCCCAGGTTTGAGCCATTTTATCTGGGGATTCACTGGCTTCTCCTCACAGATCTGCTGAGTAATCCTTACCTGGGGATGGAATTCTCCAGATTCCAGGAGATCACAGAAATCTCAAGTGCTGGACTGAGGGCAGGGAACGATGGCCTGATGATCTCATTTTGCCTCTGCATCCTAGGTTTTCAAAGTTACTAGGAGTCCCTGGTTGGCACAAACAGTTAAGCAGTTGGTTACAACCAGAAGGTTGGTGGTAGAAAAACCTGAATCTGCTCCTTTAAAGATTACAGCCTAGAAAACCTTAGGTAGTGCATTTTTACTCTGACACACATGAGGTCGCCATGAGTCAGAATTGACTCAATGGCAACTGGTTACCAGAACCCAAGGTCAACGAGTGGCCTCCTCTCACCCTGAGGTATCTGTCGAAAAAAGTCTGTTTTGCCATTTGAAATGGATACAATCTGGCTAACGTGTGAACAAAACCATAAGAATCAAAGCCAGGACAGGATTCCTGGATTTTTTCCCAAGCTTCATTGTGAATTTGCAGTCTAGGTCATTTGCTTCCTAAATACATTTTACAGAGACCCGGATACATCCACACTTGACTAAAATCAGAATTTAAACCAGACAGTAGTTCAGAGCTTCTTCTGAGCTAGAAAATGGACTATTTATATATTTTAGTATTTATTTTTAAACTATTAATGTTCACACAATACCAGGGGTCAGAGGCTTTGTCCACCGTATGTGAAAAATAACTGTTTTGGGTTCTAACAACTGATCAGAAAAAACCATAAAGGCTGTTTGAATTTTAGTCAAACGTAGTAAATCTGTTGACCCTAGATTAACTCATATTTCTGGAAAGCCGCCAGAGACGAATTTTCATAGTCATCCTTTCTGAAGAAAGAAACGTGAGTTTCTGCTTGCCTGAAATCTGCCTTACAAAATTTGTGCCTGCAATGGATTAGGACAGCACTAGGTGTTGATTGCACTGTGTTTCCTTTCTCTGCTTCCAATCCATGTGCTAGAAAATGAGGGCGGCCCTTGTGGATTCTGATTAGAAAATTTCACATATCATGTCCTTAAATTTGCACAACGTTGTAAGCCAGAAAGACCGTGAGTGTGTGTGTGCAGTGAAAACCACGTATTCAAACCATTCCCTATTTCTGCACCTCTTGCTGCCAATTACAATCTGCTTGGCAGTGTGAAACTGACAGTGGGCAGCAGTGATGGAGACAGGAGGAATGGTGAACAAGGGCTTTGTACATTCTCAGCTTTAGAGAGAATGTTCAGTGGGGCAGGCAAGCATGTAATTGGCAGATTTAGGAATTGGTAAAAACCAAGAACTGGAAGTCCTAATTTATCTTCTGTTTCAATACAAGGTTAGACCCATGCTATTTAATGTAATGCATTGTTTACAAGTGGAAGAGAGTAGAAGATATTGATGCATTACAAATGCAGGCGAATGCATCTCATAAGCCAAGGGTTAGGTCATAACAATTGCAGAAGACTAAATTTGATGTTACTCCCCTGTAGAATGGCATGCATACAGGAGCGAGGGAGAGAGAGACAGAGTGAGAGATAGAGAGAAAAATGAAGAATGATTGTCTTTTGGGATTATGTATTTCTTGATTAGGAAATAGAGTGGAAATTGAAAGAGAAGAATTTTTTTTAACCTTGTTTTGATAAACAGAATCATGTGTGGCAGGGTGTTTTTAGTAGCAGGCCTGGTGTCATGGTCAATTAGCTTGACACGAGTTAAAGACCTGCCAATCTCTTAGATAATCCTAAAGGCAGAAACCGAACAGTTGGGTTTGTTTGATTAATTTGATGCCTGTGCTGCATCCCACTTCTGGGGTCATTCCTACCACCACCACCCTAGCTCGACTCTCCTTGTTAGAGCTGTGGCAACACAGGCTGGCTGTAAACAAAGTTGCCTTGTCTTTGTGGTTAAAATTTCCCAGTGTTGACATTTAGGGCATGCTGCTTTGGACATAGGTGTCCCATGAATGTTGACAGAACAGGGGGTGATACAGATGCTCATGAAGAAATGATATGGCTCCAGATTTCAGAGTCTCAGCAGTGAAAGTGGCTTTACAGTAAGCAAAATAGAGTCCATACCCATCCAAGCTGAATGACAATATTCTACAACACTCTTGGCAAAGGTGTCCAAATTCGGAGTGATAAATCACGTAATAGGGTAGCTTGTAACCTGAGGCAGCCCATTTCTTTTTGGAACAGTATTTAATAATAGTTAACATTCATTGAGTTCAGCTGCTAACCAAAAGGTCGACGGTTTGAACCCACCGGCCACTCCGTAGAAGAAAAGACCTGGTGATCTGCTCCTGTAAAGATTATAGCCTGGGAAACACTACAGGGCAATTCTACTCTGTTCTATAGGGTCACCATGAGTCATAATTGACTCAATGGCACACAACAACAACAACAACATTAACTGGGTATGTTATATGTGGCAGCCACTGTGCTAAAATCTTTATGTGGCTTATTCTCTTTTTATGCCTATATCCACGTTAGGAGGTATTATCACTATTCTCTTTTTACAAATGTGGAAACTGAGGAACAGAGAGGCTTCACAGCTAGTAACAGATGGAAGAGAGATTCAAAGCCCGATAGGCTGACTCTGTAGGTCACACTCTTAACTGTGAGGAAGTTTTCTTCCTTGTTGTAAACCGAAATTTGTTTCCTATTTCCACCCAGTGGCCCCAGTGCTTTAGTTAGTCCCATGTGTTGGATTTCCATTATCAACATGATTCACATTTGCCTTGTTTATGGATGTGTTTGCAGTGCACCATCTGCCTTTTCTGGCGATTCAGTGGCAAATAGAGGGAGAAAGAAGGTTGGCACTGGAAGATCTTTCTCTGAAAGCTTTCTAGCCAAGTGCATCCAGCCTGGGTCATGGAGCACAGAGAGTCCCTGGTCATTACTGCATGAAGCCACTATTTGTGGATCTCTCCTCAGACATAAACAAATGAACTCACTCTAGAGAACAAACAGCGGTGTGAGTGACCCCATCTGTGTGCTTAAGTTGATTGACTCCCAAGGGGAGCCAGTGATTTCACCTCTCTAGGCTAATCCCAACATAGTAGGCCCTCAGTAAACATTTGTTGACTATCTGATTTGACAGCATTCAAGCTGATGGTAATGTTGCCAGCCCATGTCCTCAGAAGGGCTGAGCCTGGAGAGAGAAAGTATTTTTTATTTGGATAAACAGCATTATGCTTGGCCTTGACCTTGACCGTTTGCCTATGGCTTTGTGGTAAGTAGACTTACAGCCTGGGATCTATTCCTTTGAAGCTGTCTTATACTTTTGTACTTTGTATCTTTTAGCTGTTTGCCCCTGAGGCATGATAGTGTCATTGCTTTCTTCTGTTTTACTATGGGAACCTGTGGACAAGTCACCTTCTCACTTTGGTATAGGTAAGTGCTCCCAGGATGCTTCAAAGAGAGAAGATAAACTATTCCACACAAACTGTGTGTCATGCCTCAAGTCAAATTGACTAGTTCCCTCTTCATTTGAGAGGGAGATTAATTTTCTCAGTTACACAAGAATGAGAAATCAGAGCCATCTTTGTCTTCTGTCTTGACTTTCACATTCAGTCAGTTGCCCAGTCCTAGTGACTTTATCTCTGAAACGTCTCCTAGGTTAGTCTTTATTATCTCTAATTTGAGACATGGCAGTAACCTCCTAACTGGTTTTCCTGCCCTTAGCTCTATTTTCTTCTTTCTTTCACAGTTACATGGTTTATTAGGAAAGTAACAGGCTACAACTCAGGATCAGGATCAACTTGGAAGTGACAGGATACAACTCAGGAGACAAGATACCATTTTTCAGTCAGGACAGCTTCCAACAAAGACAGCTCTCAGCTTCTCAGCAGTGCCCACAGGCAGGCAGCCCTTCTCTCGGCTGTGCTCGCAGCTGGGCCTTTCTAGGCCTCTGTCCTGCTCAGACAAGTGTTACAGCACTTTAGTTTCACCCAGCGGAACTACCTTGCTTACCAGAACTTACCTTGCTTACCAGAATATCTGTAGTGAAATTGTTCACTACAAATTAGTAAGTCTTGTTTACTGGGTCATCTGCCCCTGTCGGGAACTGTAAATTTGAAAAGAGGCCTTGATTCTGTAGGAAGTTCCTGTGGAGTTGGGAGAGAGACAGACGCCAGCCATACCTAGAAGCAGAATCTTTGATGTGGTGTAAAAATGTGAGATTGTTCACTGCAGATGATCTGGTAAGCAAGGTAAGCACTGTTCTTACCTTTCCTATTGGATAGTCTGCCTTTGGCTCTGCCAGCAAGCGCCTGGAGGTTCCCCACTCTGCCAGTAAGCGTCCTACCCAAAGGTGCTCAGCTCTCTCTGGCTCCATGGGTTGGCAAGCCCACTGCAGCTGCCTTGCGTCCACCTCCTGCTTCCTGCCACTCATACTGCTGCTGCTATTTCTCTGCCACTGGGCTCTGTTGTGGTTGCTGATGTTTTTCACTGTCTCATACCATCTCCAGTGTTACAGCTCTCTCTCCTGTGTCTAGTAGGTTCTCAGCATGGGACACCAGGTCCAAAGGACTCACTCTGCTTCAGGCTGTTCTTAATGGTAGTGAGGTCCCCCTAAACCTCTGTGGGATTGGCCTTTATGTAAGCCTACTCCTTGTCAGTTTCAAGGCATGGTCCTCTCACCAGAACAACAAACTGACCGATCCCCTTCGTAGGCCACAGTCACTTAATTTGCATAGAAATTGACCACTTCCCACAAGATCACTTAATCCTATTGGGTGGTTTTATGTGCCCTATTTGTATAGAAGATAAACCAATTCTTTCACAAGACTGTGGCCTAGTCAATCATTTTGGCAGAATTATAAATCCAAGGCCAGAAAGGCCATATATAAGAGAAACCCATTGCACTGCAAAAATATCCCTGTCTTAAATGGAAAATCCAAGTGCTTAGTGTCATGGTTAAGATTGTGTGTCACCTTGGCTGGGCCATGATTCTCAGTGTTTATGTGTGATCACTCCCATGATTGAATATGCTGTGAGTAGCCAATCAGTTGAAAGGGAATTTCTTCAGGGGTGTGGCCTACATCTGAATATAAGCAGACGTTCTGGCTTTTTTGCTCACTTTGGATCCCGTGGCTGCCTCCTATTCTTCTGACTTCTGGATCTTGGGACTTGAGCTATCAGCTTATCTGCTGATCTTGGGATTCGTCGGTCTTCACAGCCTGTGAGCAGGAGCCCTGCTCTCCGACCTGCTGATCTTGGGTTCCCCAGCCCCTGCAGCTACATGAATCAGGAGAAGCCTATGGTCTTGATTGCTAGTCTTGGTATTTGTCCATCTTCACAGCCTGTGAGCAAGAGCCCTTCTCTCTGACCTGCTGATCTTGGGTTTGCCAGCCCCTGAGACTACTTGAATTGAGAGAAGCCTCTATCCTGATCCACAGACTTGGGATGTTCCAGCCTCTACAATCACATGAGCCATTTCTTTGATATAAATCTTTCTCTCTATATATTTATATGGTTTACTGGTTTTGCTTCTCAAGAGAACCCAGCCTAAGACAGGGACCCTAGTAAAGCCTGTGTCCCTCAGCTTCTGCGTGTTCATCTGAGAAAAATGGGTGGGATGGGCTGGTGTAGGGATCCTTAACCAGGGGTTAATGGTTCAGAGTTGAATTCTAAACCTATTGAAATAACATGGTAAATGTAGGCATATACTTGAGCATTGTGCTTGCGGTGCGATGGATTGCTTTTGTGTGGCCTTTCTTGCCATGGTCTTGTAGCAGTGCAGATAAGGCAATTGTGGTCCACCAAGGGGATTGGTCAGTTTTGCCTTGAAAGAGAGCCAATTCCAGAGCAGAAGGAGGATCCCACTACCACCAAGGAAGAACAATCAGGAGCGGAGAGCATGTCCTTTGGACCTAGGATCCTTGCACTGAGAAGCTCCTGCACCCAGGAGACAGAGAGAGAGCTGTAAAACTGAAGAGCGAGACATAGTGGCAGAGAAACGGTGGCAGAAGAGACCAGCAGGAGATGGCTTGGTGGGCTTCCCCGCCCATGGAGCGAGAAAGCTGGAGTAGGATGCTTCCGGGCACTTAGTGAAGCTAGGTTTGCTGATCCACAGAGCTACAGCTGAGCGCCTTTGGGCCAAGGTTTACTGGTGGAGGGGGGTGCCTCTGGGCACTTACTGGCAGAGCTAGAAGAGCTTTGTAACATTTGCCTGAGCAGGGCAGAGGCTGAGGGGCCAGAGAGAGGTGTGCCTTTGAGCACAGCTGAGAAGAGGCTGTCCTGATGGAAGAACTGTACCCTGAGTGCTCCCAAACCTGAACTGTAACCTGTTACTTCCCTAATAAACCCAATAATCATGAGTATTGTCTGTGAGTTCTCTGTGGCCGTTGTAATGAATTACCGAACCCAGCAAAGAAGTAGAGAGTGCTGGGACACTTAGCAAATGCTTTATTTTATAAACATGAGACCCTTTTTTCATGAAAAAAATGTTTACTTCCTGCTAACAAAGTGTACAACCTGGTCTCTGAATACTCACTTATTACATAATGTGCTAAAATGGCTTTGTATTTTCAAGTTCTCATTCTCAGAATTGCTGCACCCTGAGCCTGAATTCTATATTTTAGTCTAAAAAACCTGTTGCTGTCAAGTTGATTCCGACCCATAGCAACCCCATAAGACAGAGCAGAATTGCCCCATGGGGTTTCCACGGAGCTGCTGGTAGACTCAAACTGCCGACTTTTGGCCAGCAGATGAGGTCTTAACCACTGAGCAACCAGATCATTCTAGAGTTTTGCCTGTAATGATGTTTAACATTTGGTTTATCTTCTTTATTTACCCATTCGTAATGAATGGTTGGAGTCCCTGGGTGATGCAGTTAACACGCTTGGCTGCTAACTGAAAGATTGGAGGTTAGAGTCCACCCAGTGGTGACTTGGAAGAAAGTCCTCCTGCCCCCAGCTTTAATCCACTTTGATTGGTCTTATACACAAGTAAAGAGAAAGCTTCCTAATGCAGAGGTTTTCAGACTGCCACGAGGAGCTCTTGAGTTTCTCAGAGATGTTTCCAGGCCTTCTCAATAAGTGAAAGGCCAGGGCTCAAGTCTGGATGTCTCTTGGGGGCCTCATCACAGTTCAGCTAGTTCCAATTTTCAATTTAAAAAATTTCTTGAGCTATGAAAAATAAAAAGAATTAAAAAGTATAGAGGAGCAGCTCTGCTTTTCATCTGTTTTAGGACTTTCATGTGAGATTTCATTTAAAGAAATCTGCTGCTAAGATTTTTGAAAACCCTTGTCTAAGCACAAGATCTAACTATAAGATACTATAAAATGGAGTCTTAGTCTAGGTTTGAAAGCTCCTCCAAGTAGAGTTTGAGGAGCCCTTACTCATGCTAAAATTACCTCCTTGGTTTTCAAAGTCTGATGGAGCCTGGGGACATTGAGGTTTCTTACAAACCAGGAATGAGAGAATTGTGGAGATATTGAGAGTGAGGGAAGTTGAAGGAAAGATTGGTCATGTCGACTGAGTTTCTCTAAGCCTTGCTAGCAAATCACTGGAAAGATGAAACTAGAAATGATTTGGGATGAAGTTGACATCCAACAGGGGAATCATTTAGATACCCTCACTGCATTTATCTTTTTAGCTATGTCTACCTCTCAAGGGAGTAAAACTATAAGATATACCATTAAGAATTTTTAAGAACTGAAAAGCCTTTAGGAGGGTTGCCCAGAAAGTCAAGAAAAAGCACTGGTGATGCGTTGCTCAGAACTTTGCAATCTTTGTAGTTGGGTATAACCACTTTTTCGTATTGATACCTAGATATTCTGTATATATTGTTAAGATCAAGTGGTGATGAGTTCATGTCATTGGAAATAAATTCAACCACAGAGCCAGTTATTTTGGGAATATAAAAAATTCTCGCTTAGAAATGGAATTTGACCTTTCAGGCAAAGATTAGACAGCCCTATAAAACAAACAATAACACACATCAGGAACGTGCTTCTTAGATCAATCAAGTAGACGAGACCAAATGGGCAACACCTGCTCCAAAACAAAGATGAGAAGGCAGGAAGTTACAGGAAAACTGGACAAATGCAACCAGGGAACCCAAGGTGGAAAGGGAATGGGGGAGAGTGCTGACACAATGCAGGGATTGCAACCAATGTCACCAAACAATTTGTGCATACATTTTTGAGTAACAAACTAATTTGCTCTGTAAACTTTCATCTAAAGCATAATAAAAAAAGAAAAGAAAAGAAAGAAATGGAATTTGAAACAATATTTTGGCTAAGGACAAATATTAATTGTTGACTTACAGATACAACTATTTTAAGTTTGCTTATGGGACCAGCATATATATATCTGATAATGAGAAGAAAATAAATCCATACAGCATCAGACAAGGGCAATTCACTGCTCTCCAGCCTAAACTGAACTGAACAAATGTTTTCCATCAGAGCCAATTACTCAAAGAAATTAAATATGTATGTATATATATTTTTATTTTCGAAGAGAGATCTCTGAAGATCCCACATTACAATATTACAATATACAGATAGATAGATAAAAATGCTGTTTATTGATTCAGAGTCCAAAAATTCCATGTAGGATTGGAGTCAGATTTCTCATATCTACAGGTGAACCAAGATAGGGGCAAAATATTCTGGTGATATAGACTCTTGTCATCTAAATACATTTGATTGCCAAGTATAGATTTTGCCTATGGTAATCAACCCTCAGGAGTCCCTAGGTGGTGCGAATGATTAAGTGCTTGACTATTAGTGGAAAGGTTGGTGGTTTGCACACAACAAGAGGTATCCTGGAAGATAGGTCTAGCTATCAGCTTCCGAAAAGTCACAGCCTTGAAAACCATACAGAGCAGTTCTATTCTGCACAAATGAGGTCATTATGAGTTGAAATCAACTCGATGGCTACTAACAACAACCACAGTCAACCCTCAACAGGTCCCTAGGTGGCAGAAATGGTTTCTACTTGACTACTAATCTAAAGGTTGGCAGTTTGAACCCACCCGCTGATGCCACAGAAGAAAGGTCTGTTGATCTGTTTCCATAAAGATTGGAGCCAAGAAAACCCTATAGGACAGTTCTATTCTGTAATACATAGGTTGCCATGGGTAGGAATCTACTTGATAGCAACTAATAGCAGCAACAACAACTGACCTTCAACAAAACTCTAGAAAGTAAATGGTGTATTAAGGCAAAAATATAGTTCTATCTAGGATCTAGGATATAGTTTCTATCCCTCAAATTTTATAGTCTTAATTTAGTCTTTAATGCAATTACACAGTGTTTTACCAGAGTCAGAATGAAAGGGAAACTCACCTCAGATGTGGCATATTTGGTAAACATGCCAGATCATTGCAACTGTGTCCTGACACAGCAGAGGATGTGAAATAGTTAAATAATCAAACCTAGGGCTGCTGTAGCCGGAAAAGATTGTGCTAGAATTAGCAAGTCGTCCATGTTTTTGCAGTGGTGGGGAAGGGAAGCAATTTTGGTTTGAATATAAGTCTGAATCTGCAAATTATTCTTCTTGTCCAAAGGAACAAGATTATAAATTCCTAATCTTCTCCTAGTTATTTTAGGGGGAACACGGAGGTTTCAGACAGAGAGCATTTAGACAGAGACAGAAAGCCACAGTCATGTAGGAGAAAAAGGCAATCCCGAGGTGATAAGGAACTGGCAATAGGCAGTTCTTTAATTACAACAGATGAAGACTCATTTTGAAATCTGCGGCCAAGAGATAGATATTTTCTGAAATTAGTGTTAATGACACTGATATCAGGAAGTAACCATTCCAGCACAGAATGGCATGGAACAAGAACAGCCTGGGACACTGAGGATCGGCAGAACCTGGATAATGTGAGAAGAAAATAAATCCATACAGGACGAGACAAAGGCAGTTCCATGTCACATCTGATGAAGGATTGTTACCAGTTCCTTAATGAGAGGAGATTGGAAGTTGATCAGAACGCTGCTGTATGTTACTGTTTGTCGTTGCTTCAATAATTATGTTTAAGTTAGCTGTATAATAAACTGTATGTAGTTCTCATTCTGGAGTGCAGATTTATTCATTTTCAACCCATCTTTTTGTTGTCTTCATATGCCCTGAGCTAAAAAGCCTATTCAGGTGTTCTTGTGGACTGATTTGTGGACCTTCTGGAAACTTCTGACTTCTGTAGGCA
Organism: Trichechus manatus latirostris; assembly: GCF_000243295.1. Classification (NCBI taxonomy): domain Eukaryota; kingdom Metazoa; phylum Chordata; class Mammalia; order Sirenia; family Trichechidae; genus Trichechus; species Trichechus manatus. Next base: position 6,877,338 of record NW_004444027.1, read on the forward strand.
AAATTCTTATCCTGAGCATTGTCCTTATTGGAAGATGGACTTAGCCTGGAGTATTTCGGTATGTGTGTGCTGCATAGTACCCAGCTATTGTTTATGGAAATGATCATTTAGCTTCCTTTTACTACCTTAAAATATTTCTGTGTTCTACCATCCTTTTTGGTTTTTCTAGCTGTTTCTCCTAAATGTCTCAGAAAAAACTATGCAGGAGTGGGGAGACATGAACTGTACTAAGAACAGATTTCCTCAAATGGATTTGCTCTGGATATAAAAAGAAAGGAAAGAAGGAAGAGAGAAAAAGAACAGAGAATGCTGAACTTTTTTTATTTTCCAAAGACAGCTAGGCTAATGTTGGGAACTGGGTAGAGGCTATTTGCAATTATAATGCAGAACAGCCTGAACACAGGGCCAGAGAACGTCTGCAGCTGGCTGCCGGTTGGAGATGCCTCTTGAGGTACAACCCTTAAAGCTTATTAAAGCAATTAGTCTTTTGTGTTGCCTAAATATCCCCTCCCAACACCTTGTTTACAGACCCTGGTGCAGAGCAGTTGCTCAGCTAAGATGCCTTTAGCGGGGATATTTTGTGATAACACATGTTCTCCCCCGTGCTTATTGCCTTTAGAAGGCCACATGCCTGCTGGTCTTTAATGTATGGGAGAGACTTAAAATGACTTTTCTCCCCCAATTTTTTTTCTTGGGTGGGGGGAGGGAAGGCTGAAGAAAGGGAAGATGGATAAGAGTCGGCTCATTGACCGTTGAGTTAGTAAACCTGCCTTTTATTTTTAGTTGATTACTTAGGGGCCTGGCCTCTGAGAAGTGCTACGGTTTTAGTTTATGAGTTCTGAGTCACCACTGGTTTTCTGGATCACCTCAGGTGGGGTCTTTCCCTTAGCTTCTGTTTTGACATCTGTGACTCAAAAAATTTCAGGTCATCTCCTTGTATACTTCATAGAAACATAGAACAACCAGTAAGGCTGTGCTCTATAAAATAAAATATTTTTGGGAAACGTATCTTGACTCAATATTCGGTGATGTTTTCATAGATGTGAAAGGCAAGTTGAGAATATTTACACTTCAGTACCTTCTATTACAGACGACAGAACTACGGTCCAGAGTGGGTATATGACTTTACCAAGGTCATAGAGTGATTTCACAGCAGAGCTGGGGCAAGGACCCAAAACCTTTCATTTCCAAATCATGTTTTTTCCTTGTTATACCTTCCTCTTTCTCCAGTGCCTTTGGTTTAATGTATCTTTTCAATTCTGAAATCCTAGACCTTTAGGCTTCTGTGCACACCATTCAAAAATTATTCTGTGTAGATTTGAATGTAATTATACCTGCCTTTCTTTAACAATGTGGTAAGATTGACATTTTAGCAACGTAAGTCCTTTTTTACCACCTGACAGATTATTTTCTTCATTCAGATAAACCCTGTGTTTTGAGTGCTGGGAGAATGTGAATTTTTTTTTTTTCCATTTAGAGTTTGAGGCAATTAGAGCCCCAAATTAATTTCTCACATTAAGAGAAATGTTTTGCTTTCCAATCTGCACCTGCTCAACCCCATTTCCAGCTATTTGTAGGTTGTAGTACTAAAGAGGAAGAGGAAATACTTATGCAGGGTCAGTGGGAATCACTAATGGCTAATCAATGACTGAAGTATTTCAAAACTCTAAAGAGACATGGCTTAGTGTTGTGAAGAACAATGGGACCATTTAGTTGTGGTTTCACTTGTGAGGGGTTACCAGAAAGATCCAGAACTGACCATCAAACATCAAGCATATCCACCCATCTGTCTTTTCGTCTCTTTAAATTCAACAACAAATTTGTTATGTTCCCCTCACCTCTCCGCCCTACGCTCAAACTTGCTTCTTCTTTCGTTTTTCCAGTCTTTGCTGAGGGTGTCAACATCCACACAGTCATCCAACTGAGAAACCTTTGCACTGTCCTTGGTTCCTCCTTTTTCCTCCCCCTCAATCATGGACAGGCTTGGTTGTTACTCAGCATCCATTCCTTCCCTCTCCTATTGCTCATGGAACCCAGATTTTCCTTTGGGTATCACTAAGTGTTATGGCTGCTAACCAAAAGGTCGGCAGTTTGAATCCACCAGGCACTCCTTGGAAACTCTATGGGGCAGTTCTACTCTGTCCTATAGGGTTGCTATGAGTTGGAATTGACTCAACAGCTACAGGTTTTCTACCCCCTTTAAAGTCTCTAGGTGGCGCGAACAGTTCGTACTCGACTGGTATTCTAAAGGTTGGCAGTTCAACCACCCAGAGGTACTGCAGAAGAAAGGCCTGGTGATCTGCTTCTGTTAAGATAACGGCCAAGAAAACCTTATGGAGCAGTTCTACTCTGTAACACATGGGGTCTCCATGAATCAGAATCAACTTGAGGGCAACCAACAACAACAACTACCCCCTTTGAGTATTTGCTATGTGGTTTGAGCAGAATTTACCTGCCCCTAGCCCAAGCAGTTGGCTCTTATTAGTTAAATCAATCCACATAATTTCATCCCTCTTGCCACAGAGATTGGTTCAGAGGCCCAAGCCATTCATTGTGTGGCATTTCGCTGAACCAGAGAGAAGTTGATTCAGGTTGGTACAAATAGAGTAAATTCAGGACTTTTGTATGATGATTGGAGGAAAGAAAACTTTCTCTTTTGTTTTGACTGAGGTAATATGCAAATATGAAGTTTGGACAGGCTGAACCCATTTTGCTGCCATGAAGAAAGCCACTGTGAGCCCATTCACCAGGAAGATCAGAGCCAAGTGAATCAAAGAGTATAAACAGAGTTAGAGTCTCTGATTGAAACATGCCTAAAGCCCACTCTACTGCTGGTCTGTTTCAGTTACATGAGCTGACTAACTTCTTCTATCGCATTTGCCAGTTTGTGTTGAATGTTCTGGCAATCGGAAGTATCCTTAGTTAATATACGCCTCTCCAGTCGTTCACTACAGTCTACTGATTTTACTTCTTTAATATAGCTTAAATCCAGCCTCCCTCTACTCTTCTAGTGTCACGAGATAGTTCACTAAATAGTCACTAGGTAGTCTGATAGCTCTTAATTACTGAGATTCAACTCAATTTTTGAAATGACACTTTTAGTATTGAGAAACTTTCTAAGAATGCAGAAACTCAACACTTCAGAGATAAAAATGCTGATGAGTGACCCCTAAAGCTATCAAACACTGGAGTGTTGTATATTCCATGGAAAAGTCTTATGTATATAAGGTCCTTCACAAGTTTGCTCCACCAGAGTTTACCAGCCTCACCTTCCTTACTCTTTGCCTACATACTTCATGCTGCAACCACACAACATTTCTTGAACTCCACAGTCTTTTATGACTCTGCGCCTTTGTGCTTTCTGTTTCTTATTTTTGCAAAGTTTTCCCTCCCTTTTCCACCTGGAAAACTCCTACTCATCCTGTGGGTCACTGTGGAACCCAGGGGTATGTCAATCTGTCATATAAAGAGGGGTGTGACAACACATAAACCTGGCCAGGACCGGAGTGAGAATAAGCTGACTCAGGTCTCTTGAGTCAGGTAATCTTACGGGTTTATGGTAGCATAAGTAAACAGGGCTTAGGTGGATATCTCAGATCTATACAGGCCAGGGGTCAGGGCCAGATGGTCCAGGAGAGTCAGGGTGGATTATACAACGGAAGCCAAGTTAGTGGTGCTGCTGAATAGAAGACGCAGAAGACAAGGCTGATCCCAAAGCTTCAGGCTGTACATATGTAGCCCTGGGCCTGGAACATTTAATCCCAACCAGAAGGAAGTCAGAAGATAGTAAGAGAATCCTGCGCTTGATATAGGGAGAGATAGATGCTGGAAGTCCCTGGGTGGTGAAAATGGTTAACACACTTGGCTGGTAATTTAAGGGTTGGAGGTTTGAGTCTATCCAGAAGTGCCTTGGAAGAAAGGCCTGGCCATCTACTTCCAGAAAATCAGCCAATGAAAACCCTGTGGAGCACAGTTCCACTCTGACACACATGGGGTCGCCATGAGTCAGAACTGACTTGATGGCAACTGGTTTTGTTTTAGAGAGATGCTGAAGTTAATTTTAACAGTCATCTTAACCTAGGGAATCAGTGAAGGGAAGGGGAATGTGGATAAGAAATCAGAATTGCATGGGGGAAGAGAGCCCAATTTTCTTTCTTATTTTCAAAAGAAGTTTATGAGACCACCAAAAAGCAGGTATCTTTCCCCTTGGGAATACTAGGATCTGGGGGTGGGGGATAAAGATGTGTGTATTTTGAAGAAGCCCTTCAAGTAATTCTGATATTCCCTCTACCTGCCCTTCATACCCCGGGACGGTGCTGAGGATGATCCGGCATCTGCCTGTATCTTTAGTTCTTCTGTCCCCACTTCCTCCTTATATTCTACCTATGTCCAGCCCCTGCCTTTGATCTTGTTGTTCCAGAACACTCTTCACATCACATCCTTCTGTCATACTCTGGCTCATCTTGCTCATCTCCAGCATCCCCAAACATTACTTGTAATTCTGTCCCCAAACTTCACCCCTCCCTTACCTTGGATTAAACTCCACACTCTCTTTTGCCACCACAATAACTTGAACCTCCACCAGAGGATGAATACTTTGTCTTGTTATTTGCTTCCCTGCATTTCTGTCCTACCAGAGACTGAGCTCTTTGAGGGCCAGCACTATGTTTTGTTCATCTTCATAGCCATAGCTGTGCCTGGTTCATTGTAGGCTCAATCAATGTTTATGTGCATGAATAAATGCATGAATGAATCGAATGAAATAAAGGCTGTGAAGGCACTTTGTCAACCATAATGTTCAGCAAAAATGTAAAGCATTATTACCACTATTTAATAAAACTTAAAAATGTAAAAAGCCTTCAAATTTTATTTCCCCTTGAATGTCTACCTTGATTCTCTCCAAGACAGAATTAATGACTATTTCCTTGGAACTCTCTCAGTATGCTGTATTTGGCATTTTTTCCAGGAGGCTTTATACAAATTGCAGTTTATGGCCCATGCACCTGTCTCCCTCACCAGATAGAAAAGTCCTTTAGGAGACAGATGTGATATATTCATCCCTGAGGCCCTACTGTTACCCACCTCAGTGCTTTGAACATTAATATTAGATGAATTCCTGCCCTCCTTCCTCCCCAGGGCACCCATCTTCTTTCCTTTCCTGATCTCAGAGAAGCAGCACACTTCCTCTATTCTATTCTTCTGTGCCTTGGGAGTTTCAGACGTGGGGTGGACCTACAGATTTCTTTAATCACTGGCAGTTAACGTGCCCATGTGAGCCTTGGATAAATACAAGAAGTCTCTTTGCCTCTCTGAAGAGGGGTCTTTATGCTTGTGGGTGTTTTAGTAAAAGGAATGAAGAGAACACAAGGAACAGGACTGGGGAGAAGCAGGGCAGAGAGGAGAAAATGAGTCCTGTTGAGGAGAGGACTTTGGAGGGAGCTGACTTCCTGAGTAGCCGAATAGCTGAATAGCCAATAGCTGAGTAGCCGAGGGAGCTGGGTGAGGATTTGTTGGTGTCTGTGCAGAGCCAGAAGCATCCTTGACTGAAGAAAGACTACGTCTGGGATTGGATGGATTTAATCAGATTGTGCAAAACCCTGCAAGAGCAGCCTCCCAAGCTGAACTGGGTTTCTAGCCTGAGATGCAGTGCTTGCCTGAGCTTAAAATAGTGTTACCCTGCTTATTGATCCTCTCTGGTGAGGTGGCTACTGTTTTCCTCACAAAGTAGGCCTATGTGAGTGCTGTGAACTGATAAGTAGCCCAGGGATGAGGCAGTGGGGGAGGGGGTGGGCTGTGCTCCTAAGGCCTGAGTCACAAACAAAAGGAGCCTCAAGATTGGCCACGAAGGCAGGAGCTAGCAAGCACAGAATTATAGTATTCTCCGGCAGGAAAGACTCTTAGAGATCACATAGTGCTTGATTTAACAGATAAGGACATTTACAGACGGCATCCACAGAGGTTAAGTGACCTGCCCGAAGTCATTCAGATAATCAGGGGGAAAGCTTCAAGGTCTTAGCCCACAGGCCAGTGCTTTTTCCACCTTACCAGGCTGCATGTACAGCTCGGGCATCTGTGTAGACAAAGGGCCTGCTGGAGGTCAAACCAAGGACAGCCCTACATCTTCCAGGGCTGAGAGTCCTTGGATGGGTCTAGTGAGAAGCTAGCTTGGACCAGGATGATATTGCAATTGGGGTAGATAGTTGGCATGACATCTCCAAGTGACTCTTTCCTCCAGTGAGAGATGGTTCTTAACCAGCAGCTCATTAGCCCAGTTTTATTACTGGGTTCACTAGTCCAGTTCTATTAGTAAAATTAGAACAAATCCAAGAGAGCCAAAGTATGACCTTGAGTATATTCCCCCTGAGTTTAGAGACTACCTCACGAATTGATTTGATACATTGAACACTAATGACCGAAGACCAGAAGAATTGTGAAAGGACATCATACATGAAGAAAGCAAGAGGTCATTAAAAAGACAGGAAAGAAAGAAAAGACCAAAATGGATGTCAGAAGAGATTCTGAAAGTTGCTTTTGAACGTAGAGTAGCTAAAGCAAATGGAAGAAATGAAGTAAAAGAGCTGAACAGAAGATTTCTAAGGATGGCTCAAGAAGACAAAGTATTATAATGAAGTGAGCAAAGACCTGGAGTTAGAAAACCAAAAGGGAAGAACATGCTCGACATTTCTCAAGCTGAAAGAACTGAAGAAAAAATTCAAGCCTTAAGTTGCAACAGTGAAGGATTCTACAGGGAAAATATTAAATGATGCAGGAAGCATCAAAAGAAAATGGAAGGAATACACAGAATGACTGTACCAAAAAGAACTGGTCGATTTTCAACCATTTCAGGAGGTAGCATATGATCAAGAACTGCTGGTACTGAAAGAAGAGGTCCAAGCTACGCTGAAGGCATTGGCAGAAAACAAAGCTCCAGGAATTGATAGAATACCAACTGAGAAGTTTCGACAAACAGATGCAGTGCTGGAGGTGCTCACTTGTCTATGCTAAGAAATTTGGAAGACAGCTACCTGGCCAACCGACTGGAAGAGATCCATATTTGTACCCATTCCAAAGAAAACTGATACAACAGATTGTGGAAATTATCAAATAATATCATTAATAACACGCACAAGGAAAATTTTGCTGAAGATCATTCAAAAGTGATTGTAGCAGTACATCAACAGGGAACTGCCAGAAATTCAAGCTGGATTCAGAAGAGGACGTGGAACAAGGGATATCATTGCTGATGTGAGATGGATCCTGGCTGAAAGCCGAGACTACCAGAAGGATGTTTACCTGTGTTTTATTGACTATGCAAAGGCATTCGACTGTGTGGATTATAAGAAATTATGGATAACGGTGCGAAGAATGGGAATTCCAGAACACTTAACTGTGCTCATAAGGAAACTGTACATAGACCAAGAGGCAGTTGTTCAAACAGAATGAGGGCTTACTGTATTGTTTAAAGTCAGGAAAGGTGTGTGTCAGGGTTGTATCATTTCACCATACTTATTCAATCTGTATGTTAAGCAAATAATAAAGCTATATTATATGAAGAAGGACGCAGCATCAGGACTAGAGGAAGACTCATTAACAACCTGGATATGCAGATGACACAACCTTACTTGCTGGAAGTGAAGAAGACTTGAAGCACTTACTGATGAAGATCAAAGACCATAGCCTTCAATATGGATTACACCTCAACATAAAGAAAACAAAAATCCTCACAACTGGACCAATAAGTAACATCATGATAAACAGAGAAAATATTGAAGTTGTCAAGGATTTCATTTTACTTGGATCCACAATCAATGCCCATGGAAACAACAGTCAAGAAATCAGGCAGTGGATTACATCGGGCAAATCTTCTGCAAAAGACCCCTTTAAAATGTTAAAAAGCAAAGGTGTCACTTTAAGGACTAAGGTGTGCCTGACACAAGCCATGGTGTTTTCAAGTGCCTCACATGTATGTGAAAGCTGGACAATGAATAAGGAAGACCAAAGAAGAACTGATGCCTTTGAATTATAGTGTTGGTGAAGAATATTGAATATACCATGGACTGCCAGAAGAATGAACAAATCTGTCTTGGGAGAAGTACAGCCAGCGTGCACATTAGAAGCAAGGATGGTGAGACTTCGTCTCACATACTTTGGACAGGTTATCAGGAGGGACCAGTCCCTGGAGAAGGATATCATGCTTGGTAATGTAGAGGGTCAGCAAAAAAGAGGAAGACCCTCAACAGGATGGACTGACACAGTGTCTACAACCATGATATCAAGCATAACAACAATTGTGAAGATGGTGCAGGACTGAGCAGTGTTTCATTCTGTTTTATATAGTGTGACTATGAGTCAGAACCAACTTGACAGCACCTAACAATAACAACAACATTACTACATGCAGGAGTCTCTGGGTGGTGCAAAAGACTAAGAGCTAGACTATAAACTGAATGGTTGGCATTTCAAACCTATCCAGAGGCACCTCAAAAGAAAGACCTGGAGATGTGCTTCAGAAAGGTCACAGCCATGAAAACCTTATGGAGCAGTTCCACTCTGCCACACATGGGGTTGCCATGAGTTGGAGGTGACTCGAGGACAACTGGTTTATGTTTCGTTTGGTATTACTATGTGCTAATTTGTATTCATGATGAATAATGTTGATACCTTCCTTTCCTCTCTTCCATTTCCCTTCCTTCCTTCCCTCCCTCTTTCCTTCCTTCCATTGTTTTCCCTGTCTCCCTCCCTTCTTTCCTCATTTTTTTTTCTGAGCTCCATCCTTGTGTCAGGCACTTTGCAGTGTGGATAGATCAGTTTCTGTCCTCAAGGAACACATGGTATAGAGAGGAAGAGATGGGTTGGGGTTAGGCTGTGTTGGTAGATTAATCTTGTACTTGAGAGAGCCCCTTTACATGGAAATAATAAAGGAGAGCTTCTAAGCTCTTTCTGGAAATAAAACAAGAAGCTCTTCAGGCAACCCTTACAGTTCAGTGTGAGAACCCTAAATATGATTCCTACACATATACTTTACCCTCTTCCCTGATACCTCCTTGAATTTGTTTGTTCATAAAAGACTTGTTGAACTTTCATCCAATTCATGCAATTTTAATTGAGAAAGCTAAAGAACATTTAAAGAACAGCGCTATGCAAGCACACTTCCCTCTACAAACATTCATGGGTACAAATGCATACAAATGTAGGTTTCTGTAGCAACACATATACACAGATACAATCAGAGTTACATAAATATGCACATAAATACATGCATGAAAAAAGCTGTGTTAATATTTGCTTAAAGTGTTTTGATTGAGGAAAGTCATTTAGGTACTTTGTTAAAACAATCACAAAAACAAAACAAAAAAATAACCAAAGAAACCCAGCCAGGTTTCAAGTGATTTATAACTTTTATTGCCTGGATTCTGACCGCAGAGCTCATTCAGAGAAAATACTTTGGAAAAAAGCAGAGGATCCATCAAAAGAAGCACTAGGAATCTGGTTAATTCTATCAGAGAAGAGAAACCCAGAGTCTGTGCATCACTTCATCTGGGCTCCCTCAGCACGTTGTATAAGTCTCTTCTAAAAATCTTCTCTCTGTGTTGTCATCACAGGCTTATAAATTTGTTTTTCCACTGGACTGTAAGTTCCTTGGAAACCCTGGTGGTGTAGTGGTTAAGTGCTACAGCTGCTAACGGAAAAGTCAGCAGTTTGAATCCATTAGACGCTCTTTGGAAACTCTATGGGGCAGTTCTACTCTGTCCTGTAGGGTCGCTATGAGTTGGAATCAACTCGACTGCACCAGGTCTGGTTTTATTTTTTGGTAATTTCCTTAGAAGCAACCCCAACGTTTTTGTCATCTTGGTGTTCCCAACCCCTAGTACAGTGCTTGATTCATTGCAGAGGCTCAATAAATGTTTACTAAGAAGTTAATTCTACTCAGATGAGTAGGAAGGGCGAGCACACAAAGTTCACCCTCTTAATTCTGGTGCATTTCTCTCTATCAGCATGGAAAATAGTGTGGCTTGGACCCCTCAGCCTCTATTTCCACTTTCTTCTTGCTAGAGGAGTCTCTGGGTGGTGCAGACAGTGAACGTGCTTGACTGCTAACTGAAAGGTTGGAAGTTTAAGTCTATCCAAAGTGCATTAGAAGAAAGATGTGGTGATCTACTTTTGAAAAAAAAAAAATCAGCCATTGAAAACCCCATAGAGCACAGTTCTACTCTGACACACTTGGGGTCGCCATGAGTTGGAGTCGACTCCACTGCAACTGGTCTCTCTAAAGTGACTACTTTAGTAAAGAATCAGGAACAGTACGCCCCAGATTTCCTTGCAGTTAAGTTTCTGCATGTGAATTAGATTACATCAATCAGATGTAGCTGAGCGAGGCAGGAGACTGGATTGTAGCAGATGTGGTATGGTTTTGGATTTGGCAGTTGCAGTGGTAGCTTCCTGATGCAACCAGGAATTTCTGATTGTGGCAAGAGGAGCAGTGACCCTGATAGCCCAGTTCTGTGATGTGACCTTGCAAGTTGTTTCTGGAAGCTCAGTGTAGAATTGTCTCTGAAGGTCTCCAGGTAAAACTGTGAGCCATGTAACTGCCTGTAATAAACACTTTTCTGTTTGAGTTGATTATGTTAATCACAACAGATCCCTGACCTGTTGTAAATACACTGTCCAACACACTGTTGAAGGGGCAGGAGCCACCGTGCCTAAATTTTGAGAGCAAACATGAATCAATTAGCCATCTCATTGCTATATCCATGTGGAACAGTCATAAGAGGTGTAAAGATTGCCAATCTTCTCAAATAATACAATCTGACATGTTATTTGAGATACAGAGATGAAAAAGAACCAGTTAGCCAAGTGTCTAGAACTGGAGTGGGCCGAGAAGGTTGCCAGGATACTGCTGGGCTGCAACTCTGGGATGACTGCAACAGAAATTGGGAGTTAGCTAACACATTGAGAACCACGATTGTCAGGCACTGTTCAGGAGTAGCTGAGCAAAACAAAGTCCTTGCCCTCATGGGGCTTACATTCTTTTTTAAAAAAAAATTATTTTATTGTATTTTAAGTGAAAGTTTGCAATTAAAGTTAGTCTGTCATACAAAAATTTATACATACATTGTTATGTGACCCTAATTGCTCTCCCTATACCGTGACACCACACTCCTTCTTTCCACCCCAGATTTCCCGTGTCCATTTAACCAGCTCCTGACCCTCTCTGGCTTCTCATCTCACCTCCGGACAGGAGCTTCCCATTTAGTCTCATGTATCTACTTGAGCTAAGAAGCACACTCTTCACGAGTATCATTTTATGTCCCATAGTCTAGTCTAATCTTTGACTGAAGAGTTGGCCTTAGTGCTGGGTTGACAGAGAGTCTGGGGGCCATGCTTTCTGGGGTTCCTCCAGTCTCAGTCAGACCATTAAATCTTGTCTTTTTACTAGAATTTGAGTTCTGCACCCCACTTTTCTCCTGCTCCAACGGGGAATCTCTGTTGTGTTCTCTGTCAAGACAGTCACTGGAGGTAGCTGGGCACCATCTAGTTCTTCCGGTCTCAGGCTGTTGCAGTCTCCAGTTTATGTGGCCCTTTCTGTCTCTTGGGCTAATGCTTTCCTTGTGACTTTGGTATTCTTCATTCTCCTTTACTCTAGGTGGGTTGGGACCAATTGATGCATCTTAGATGGCCACTCGCTAGCTTTTAAGACTCCAGATGCCACTCACCGAAGTAGGATGCAGAACATTTTCTTAATAAACTTTGGTATGCCAATGGACCTAGATGTCCCCTGAAAGCATGGTCCCCAGACCTCCGCCCCTGCTACTCTGTCCCTCGAAGTGTTTGGTTGTATTCAGGATACTTCTTAGCTTTGGTTTAGTTCAGTTGTGCTGACTTCCCCTGTAGTGTGTGCTGTCCTTTCCTTCACCTAAGATAATTCTTGTCTACTATCTAGTTAGTGAATAACCCTCTCCCTCCCTCCCCACCCTCGTAACCATCAAAGACTGTTTTCTTCTGTGGTTAAACCTTTTCTTGAGTTCTTATAATAGCAGTCTTATACAATATTTGTCCTTTTGTGACTGACTAAATTCACTCAGCATAATGCCTTCCAGATTCCTCCATGTTATAAGGTGTTTCACGGATTCATCATTGTTTTTTATCATTGTGTAATATTCGATTGTGTGAATATACCATAAGTTGTTTATCCATTTGTATGTTGATGGACACCTACGTTTTTTCCATCTTTTTGCTATCATGAACACTGCTGCAATGAACATGGGCTTGCATATATCTATTCATGTGACGGCTCTTATTTCTCTAGGATATATTCCAAGGAGCGGGATACCTGGATCATATGGTACTTCTATTTCTAGCTTTTTAAGGAAGTGCCAAATCAATTTCCAAAGTCGTTGTACCACTTACATTCCCACCAACAGTGTATAAGTGTTCCAGTCTCTCCACAACCTCTCCAACATTTCTTATTTTGTGTTTTTTGGATTAATGTAGCCTTGTTGGGGTGAGATGGTATCTCCTTGTAGTTTTGATTTGCATTTCTCTAATGGCTAATGATCATGAGCATTTCTTCATGTGTCTGTTAGCTGTCTGAATGTCTTCTTTGACGAAGTGCCTGTTTGTATCCTTTGCCCATTTTTAAGTTGGGTTATTTGTCTTTTTGTTGTTGAGGTTTTGCATTATCTTGTAGATTTTAGAGATTAGACCTGATCAGATTTGTCGTAGCCAAAATTTTTTTCCCAGTCTGTAGGTTGTCTTTTGACTCTTCTGGTAAAAAATATAGTGTTTGATTTTTAGGAGATCCCAGTTTTCTAGTCTCTCTTCTGGTGTCGTTACTTATGGTTTGTATTCTGTTTTTGCCGCGTATTAGGGCTCCTAACTTTGTCCCTATTTTTTCTTCCATGATCTTTACCATTTTCGATTTTATATTTAGGTCTTTGATCCATTTTGAGTTAGTTTTTGTGCATGGTGTGAAGTATGGGTCTTGTTTCATTTTTCTGCAGATGGGTATCTAGTTATTCCAGCACTATTTGTTAAAGAGACTGTCTTTTCCCCAATTAATGGACTTTGGGCCTTTGTCAAATATCAGCTGCTCATAGGTGGATGAATTTATGTCTGGAATCTCAATTCTGTTCCATTGGTCTATGTGTCTGTTGTATTAGTACCAGGCTGTTTTGACTACTGTGGCAATATAATAGGTTCTAAAATCAGGTAGTGTGAGGCCTCCCACTTTGTTCTTCTTGAGTGATGCTTTACTTATCCAAACCTCTTCCCTTTCCAAATGAAGTTGGTGATTTGTATCTCCATCTCATTAAAAAAAATGCCATTGGAATTTGGATCAGGACTGCATTGTATCTGTAGATTGCTTTGTGTAGAACTGACATTTTCACAATGTTGAGTCTTCCTGTCCATGAGCAAGGTATGTTCTTCCACTTATGCAGGTCTCTTTTAGTTTCTTGCAGTAGTGCCTCGCAGTTTTCATTGTATAGGTCTTTACGTCTCTGGTTATATTTATTCATATGTATTTTATCTTATTGGGGGCTATTGTAAATGGTATTGATTTGGTGATTTCCTCTTGGAAGTTTTCTTTGTTGGTGTAGAGGAATCCAAATGATTTTCTATGTTTATCTTGTATCCTGATACTTTGCTGAAATCTTCTATTAGTTCCAGTAGTTTTCTCATGGACTCTTGGGGTTTTCTGGGTATAAGATCATATCATCTGCAAATATACTTTGACTTCTTCCCTACCAGTTTGGATGCCCTTTATATCTTTTTTTAGCCTAATTGCTCTGGCTAGTACCTCCGGCAAAATGTTGAATAAGAGTGGTGATAAAGGGCATCCTTGTCTAGTTCCAGTTCTCAAGGGGAATGCTTTCAAAGTCTCTCCATTTAGGATGATGTTGGCTGTTGGCTTTATATAAATGTTCTTAATCATGTTAAGGAATTTCCCTTCTATTCCTATTTTGTTGAGAGTTTTTATCATGAATGGGTGTTGGACTTTGCCAAATGCCTTTTGTGCATCGATTGATAAGATCATGTGGTTCTTGTCTTTTGTTTTATTAATGTGATGGATTATTGATTGTTTTTCTAATGTTGAACCATCCCTACATGCCTGATATAAATCCCACTTGATCATGGTGAATTATTTTTTTGATATGTTGCTGATTCTATTGGCTAGAAATTTTGTTAAGGATTTTTGTATCTATGTTCATGAGGAATATTGGCCTGTAATTTTATTTTTTGTGGTGTCTTTACCTGGTTTTGGTATCAGGGTTACACTGGCTTCATAGAGTGAGTTTGGGAGTATTCCATCCTTTTCTATGCTCTGAAATACTTTAATAGTAGTGGTGTTAACTCTTCTCTGAAAGTTTGGTAGAATTCTCCGAACTTTTTTTTCTTTTTCCTTTTTTGTTGTACTTTAGGTGAAGGTTTACAGAACAAACAGCTTCTCATTAAACAGTCAGTACACATATTGTTTTATGACATTGTTTAACAATGCCACGACATGTCAACCCTCTCTCTACTCGACTTTTTTTTTTGTGAAAATATACATAGCCAAAGATGCACCATTTCAAAAATTTCTACATGCACAGTTCAGCAGCATCGATTACCTTCTTCCAGTTGTGCTGCTGTTCTCACTTTAGATGAAGGCTTACAGAACAAATAGTTTCTCATTAAACAGTTAGTACACATGTTGCCCTATGACAATGATTAACAACCCCACTACATGTCAACACTATCCTTGCTCAACCTTGGGTTCCCTATCACCAGCTTTCCCGTCCCCTTCTGCCTTCTAGTCCTTGTCCCTGGACTGCTGTGCCTTACTAGTCCCATTTTGTCTTATGGGGCTGTCCAATCCCCGGCTGAATGGTGAACTTCGGAAGTAACTTCACCACTGAGCTAAAAGGGTGTCTGGGGGCCATACTCTTGGGGTTTTTCCAGTCTCTTTCAGGCCAGTAAATCTGGTCTATTTTGTGTGTATTAGAATTTTGTTCTACATCCTTCTCCAGCTCTGTCCAGAACCCTCTGTTGTAATCCCGGTCAGAGCAGTCAGGGGTGGTAGCTGGACACCATCTAGCTGTACTGGCAGGGCTTTTTTTGTTGTTGTTGGGAGATTTTAAATTATCTTTTCAATCTCTTCTTTTGTTATAGGTTTATTTAGTTGTTCTACCTCTGTGTTAGTTTAGGTAGGTAGTGAGTTTCTAGGAATTTGTCCATTTCCTCTAGGTTTTCAAATTTGTTACAGTACAATTTTTCATAGTATTCTGTGATGATCCTTTTAATTCACTTGGGTCTGTTGTGATATCACTCATCTCATTTCTTATACTGGTGATTGCTTCCTCTCCTGTTTTTCTTTTGTCAGTTTGGCCAAAGGTTTATCAATTTTGTTGATCTTTTCAAAGAACCAGCTTTTGGTCTTCTTAACTCTTTCAATTGTTTTTCTATTCTCTATTTCATTTAGTACTGCTCTAATTCTTATTTCCTTTCTTCTGGCACCCAAGGGCTTCTTTTGCTGCTGACTTTCTACTGTTCCAGTTGTATGGTCAATGTTTTGATTTTGGCCCTTCTTCTTTTTGGATGTGTGCATTTATTGCTATAAACTGACCTCTGAGCACTGCTTTTGCTGTGTCCCAAGGGTTCTGGTAGGACGTATTTTCAATCTCGTTTGATTCTATGAATTTCTTTATTCCATCCTTAGTTTCTTCTATAACGCAGTAGTTTTTCAGCAAGGTGTTGTTCAGTTTCCATGTGTTTGATTTTTTTTCCTTGCTTTTTCTGTTATTGATTTCAGGGCTTACATTCTAACAAGAGAATATAGACAAAAAACAAAGTAACAATTAGACGTTGAGTATGTCAAGTCTATTCATTGATAATTTAATGTATATTTGCCTCAATTTTTCCAGACTCATAGTAACTAGTAAATAAATACTTGTTGACTTACTGATTGAGCTTAGCTGAATTTGCATGGCAAGATAGAGGGATAAAAATAGTGGGCTTCACTTACATAATTCAAAAAGCTATTAAACTGTGATGTTGGCGAAGAATACTAATGTATCCTGGACTGCCAGAAGAATGAACAAATCACTCTCAGAAGAATTACAACCAGAGTACTCCTTATAAGGGAGGATGGCGAGAGTTTGGCTTGCTTACTTTGGACACGTCATCAGGAAAGAACTATCGCAAGAAAAGGACAGCATGTTTCATACAGTAGAGGGTCAGCAAAAACAAGGGAAATCCTCAATGAGATGGATTGACACAATAGCCATAACAATGGATTCAAATATGCCAACGATCAGGAAGATGGCATAGGACCATGAAACATTTTGTTCCGTTATATGTAAGGTCACCATGAGTTGAAGCCAATTAACAGCAATTAACAATAACAGCAATTAGTTAGAAGTAATATCTCTTAAGTTTCCTTCTAGAGCTAAGATCTATGCTTTTTTTCCCCTGTTCTCCCTAATCACCAAGTTCGTTTTAAAAATCAAATAGTATGAATATATGCTGAACATATATTACTTTTATTTCATTATGACTTGATTAAGGAACAATATAAAAAGGAAAGAGAAGAATCTTATTAAAATCTTCATAAGCACTATCCCAAATATACTGCTCTAATAGGGGCTATTATCCCATACTCTCCCTTTTCAAATGGGGTTTTTCCGTACAAACTTGCATAAATTTTGTTTTATAGCCATTTACCTTATATATCTATACATCATTAAAACTTTATTGCATATTTAATCAATTTCAGACTGCAGAAGTTGTTAAACATCTTCAATTTCTTTATGTCTGTCATTAGAGTGGTTGGTGCATAAATTTGAGTAATAGTTGTATTAACTGGTCTTCCTTGTAGACATATGGTTATTATTCTATCACTGACCGCTTTGTACTTCAGGATAGATCTTGAAATGTTCTTTTTGACAATGAATGCAACACTGTTCCTCTTCAATTGGTCATTCCCAGCGTAGTAGACCATATGATCGTCTGATTTCAAGTGGCCAAATACCAGTCCATTTCAGCTCACTAATGCCTAGGATATTGATCTTTATGTGTTCCATTTCATTTACTGCAAATAATGCTGAGTAATACAAATAAGGATGAGTATCTTCGTGTATAAATTTTCATTCTCATTTTATCCTTAGGACAGAATTATAAAATTGGAAGCGTATACTCTGAAATTATTCTCAACAAAGATTATTTTAATTTACCAGAAGTGTTTGAGACTGTCTTCCTAAACCTTTGACAGCCAGGCACCATCTAGCTGTGCTGGACTTAGTCTGGTGGAGGCTGTGATACTTGTGGTCCATTAGTCCTTTGGACTAATCTTTCCCTTGTGTCTTGTTTTCTTCATTCTCCCATGCTCTCGAAGGGGTGAGACCAGTGGAGTATCTTAGATGGCTGCTCACAGGCTTTTAAGACCCCAGACGTAACTCACCAAAGTAGAATGTAGAACCTTTTCTTTATAAACTATGTTATGCCAATTGAGATAAATGTTCCCCCAAAACCACAGTCCCCAAAGCCCTCAGCTGGTAATTTGGCACCTCAGGGAGTTTGCATTCCCTGCCTTGGTCAAGTTGTGCCAGAGTCCCCAGTATTGTATACTGTCCTACCCTTCACCAAAGTTACCATTTATCTATTGTCTATTTAGTGATTTTCTATTCCCACCCGTCCCTTCCATCCCTCGTAACCAACAAAGATTGTTTCTTTTTGTGTGTAAACCTTTTCATGAGTTTTTATAGTAGTGGTCGCATACAATATTAGTCCTTTTGTGACTGAGTTATTTCGCTCAGCATAATGCCCTGCAGATTCATCCATGTTGTAAGATTTTTCGCAGATTCCTCATTGTTCTTTATTGTTGCTCCATTGTGTGTATAGTTTGTTTATCCATTCATCTATTGATGGGCATTTATGTTGTTTTCATCTTTTTGCTATTGTGAACAATGCTTCAGTGAACATGGGTATACGTACATGTATTTGTGTGATGGCTTTTATTTCTCTAGGATATATTCCCAGGAATGGGATTGCTGGATCATATGGTATTTCTATTTCTAGCTTCCTAAGGAAGCACCATATGGCTTTCCAAAATGGTTATAAAATTTTGCATTTCCACCAGCAGTACGTAAGAGTTCCAACCTCCCCGAAGCCTCTCCAACATTTGTTATTTTCTGTTTTTTTTGATTCATGCCAGTAATGCCAGGCATCTCATTGTGGCTTTGATTTGCATTTCTCTAATGGCTAGTGATCACAAACATTTCCTCATGTGTCTGTTAGTTACTTCAATGTCTTCTTTTGTGAAGTATCTATTCATTTCCTTTGCCCGTTTTTTAATTGAATTGTCTTTTTGTTGTAGAGGTGTTGGATTTTCCTATAGATTTTAGAGATTAGAACTTGGTTGCATTTGTCATAGCAAAAAAAATTTTCCCAGTCTGTAGGTTCTCTTTTTACTCTTCTGGTGAAGTCTTTTGATGAGCATAAGTGTTCAATTTTTAGAAGGTCTCAGTTATCTAGCTTGTCTTCTGGTGTTTGTGTATTGTTAGTTATGGTTTGTATCCTATTTATGCCATGTATGAGGGCCTCTAGCATTGATTCTATTTTTTCTTCTATGATCTTTATAGTCTTTGGTTTTATATTTAGGTCTTTGATCAATTTTGAATTAGTTTTTGTGTATGGTGTGAGGTATGGGTCCTGTTTCATTTTTTTACAGATGGACATCCAGTTTTTATTTATTTATTTAATTTTTAAATTGTGCTTTAAATGAAGGTTTACAGGACAGTTTCTCATTAAACAGTACACATACTGTTTTATGACATTGTTTAACAACCCCGTGACATGTCAACACTGTCTTTTCTCAATCTTGGGTTCTCTATTACCAGCTTTCCTGTCCCCCTTGCCTTCTAGTCCTTGTCCCTGGGCTATTGTACCCCATTAGTCTTGTTTTCTTTTACGAGGCTGTCACTGGCTGAAGGGTGAACCTCGGTAGTGACTTCATTACTGAGCTAAAGGGATGTCCAGGGGCCATACTCTTGGAGTTTCTCCAGTCTCTGTCAGGCCAGAAAGTCTAGTCTTTTGTGAGTTAGAATTTTGTCCTACATTTTTCTCCAGCTCTGTCCAGGACTCTCTGTTGGGATCCCTGTCAGAGCAGTCAGTAGTGGTAGCTGGGCACCATCTAGTTATGCTGGACTTAGTCTGGTGGAGGCTGTGGTGCTTGTGGTCCATTAGTCCTTTGGACTAATCTTTCCCTTGTATCTTGTTTTCTTAATTCTCCCATGCTCTCAAAGGGATGAGGCCAGTGGAGTATCTTAGATGGCCGCGCACAGGCTTTTAAGACCTCACACGCTACTCACCAAGGTAGAATGTAGAACATTGTCTTTATAAACTATGTTATGCAAGCTGAGTTAGATGTTCCCCAAGACCATGGTCTCCAGAGCCCTCTGCCCAACAATTTGGTCGCTCAGGGAGTTTGCACGTGTCTATCGAGCTTCCATGACCTTTCCTTGTACAAGTTGTGCTGGCTTCCCCAGTATTGTGTACTGTCTTACCCTTCACCAAAGTTACCACTTATCTATTGTCTATT